>NW_027150944.1:204640-611001 GCF_018691715.1 Phytophthora cinnamomi
GAAGAGCGAGGGCGAAGAGCTGAGTGCAGCTCTTCTTGGGTACCACCGGAGAGTGAAGACACTCTCAGTGGCGATTACGTACGGCAGTTTGCTATGTCAGCACCTGCACCAGCGCTGGGAACCGGGTCGAGTACTGGGTTGCAACTTCAAGACAAAGCCCTGGGATGCCATGTGGAATCAGCCGAATCCAGACTCTAGCGGCTCTATTCGACGCGACTCTGGGGTCCCGGTCTGCAGCTTCCAGCGCGGTCAACTTTATGAGTCTCCTGGCGCGAGCTTACTGGGAACGCTTTTGCACTGGGGTCACGATGGATGCTATCGTTTGATTACGAAGCCATGGCTGCACTCCTGGGCATTCCTGAGCTTGTGGATCTCTACCGTGACCGCAAGGAGCGCAGTGCCGAGTTCGAGGTTCGACGCCGGAGCTCATGGAGGATCTGGGACGCGTCAAGGGCTACACGGATGATATCTGTACGAGTTCGACCTGGGTCGTCCTCACGATCCTTTGTCATTGATCCTTCAGACCCAAGTCGCTCCCGGATCAACTCGAACTTTGGACGATGCTGAGCCGGCTCGCACGCAATTCGCCACTCGCAGTTCGGACGACGCGTTTCTGGACCTGGCCCTAGTCGAGCTCCAAAGAGACCCACTGGACGATGAAGAGCGAGCCCAGAATCCGATCGACCCAAGCATCATTTACGATCAAGATGAGTTGGAGAGAGTTTTGGAGAGCCTTCGGCGCCACCGAGGAGAGGAGGATGAGTAGTTCACAGAGATGTAGCGTTTTAACTAATATGACGTCCTCATTTGCACGTGTGTCACTTGAGTTCTTATGCATCTCAGCTCGTTTTCACTTCCTCAGTTAGAAACCGCTTCGGCTCACTCCAGGCATATTCAGGATAGGGTAAACATGTAGAACTTCAACAAATTTCAAACACAAAGCAACATTAACACATGCACGGTTTAGGCTGAATACCTCTACTGAGCCTCAGGCTCAGGAGGTTCATCACCAGCCTGCATATAGCTTTAAACCGTGCCTGCGCTCGCGTGCTCTTGTTGAATTCGTAAAGTAAAGCTCCACAATTCAGCTGCGACATCGGCAGCCACTCCAACCTCGAATAACCCCTTCCACTTTACCAAATACTCTCGGACTCTCTCGTCCGGGTTCTCTTGACCCAGCGGACATCTCGGATGGCCTCAACCTCATAAACATCCTGAGTTTCATCGGGCTCGTCAATATCCTCGGGCAGTAAGGCTGAATCTAGATCATCTTCCTCAGAAACTTCAATCTCAGCTGTGGGTCGGTCTGGGAACAGCGCTCGTGGCTTGAGTCGACTCACGTGGACCCACGGGTAGAGCTTGTACCAGTCCCTCGATTTTCAGCTTGCACCGATAGTCATCTGAGACTTCCAAGATCCGGAACGGCCCATGCCAGAGATGAGCAAATTTCTTGCTCAGTCCAGGTTGCACTCGGGCCAGGTATAACCAAACAGCATCACCGACAGCAAACCCTGACTTCAGCCTCTCAGAGAGTTCAGCCCAGACCTTAGTCTGAGCTTTCGAACGTTTCTCTTTGGCTTTAGCTTGGAGGTCCTTAGCCCAAGCTTGGGCGTACTCATATTGCCTCTGCACGTTCCGTCGCCACTCATAAGCGGTCCTTGATCCAGCCCAGTTGGGGAGATCCCAGCATGGCTGAGACTGTGCTTTTCGGGTCCCAACCGTGAACCAAATAAAATGGAGTGTCGAGACGAGTAGCGTCGAAGGACGTGTTCAGAGCCCACATCAACTTCTCCACTTGGTCGTCCCAGTCGCTTTGGTCAGGCTCGGAGACGTAAGCTCGGATAGCTCGGACTACGGTTTGCACAGAGCGTTCTTGCTGGCCATTGGCCTGAGGGCGGTAGGCTAGGGTCGCACGCTGTCGACTTCCCAGCATTTCCGGAACTTGGTGAAAACCTCACTCATAAACCGAGGATCTCGGTCATGACGCAGCATTTCACTCGCTCCAAACCTCTGAAAGACATATTCCATGTAAACCTCAGCCACATCCTGAGCTGTAGTAGAACCTATAGGCCGCCCAATAACATACCCTGAGAAAGCACACTGGAAAGCAGCAGAAATACATTGCCACGGTCTGACTTAGGAAGATGTGTCACAAAGTCCATTGAGACCACCTCAAAGGGCCGGGACGCCAGAATATTTCCGGGTGAAGGCCCTGGGTTGGGCGGAGCTCCTTTAGCAGTGACACAATCCACACATTCCTTGACATAGCGTTCCACATCTGCATACATCCCAGGCCAATAGTATTATTGGCGAAGTCTCTCGAAGGTGCGAGTAATTCCCTGATGGCCGCCTTGATAATCTTCATGGCTCAGCTGCAACAGATCGTCCCTGAGAGCGGAAGGTACTACCAATCTCAGATTCCCAGCAGCGTCCCTGGGTCGACCTGGGGTAGGACGGCTCAGATAATACAGGATATCCCGAGAGTCTAGCACGTAACGATCCACAACCTTCGCCACATCTTCAGCTTCGGCCGCGGACATGTCTTCAAGTTCACCTTTAAGATAAGCTCTGAGCTGTTTTGTCCAGGGCTCAGCTTCTTGCTGCACGAGGATTCGTCGCCACCTTTCGGCTATTGATGCGGCGGATGTCGTCGTCTCAGGTACATACCTGGGCTCTGTTTCAGCCTGGATCTCTGAAGTCTCAGTTGGGGGTTCCTTGTCTGCATCAGCGCCCGCTTCTTGGTGCCGGGCTTGATTACGAGTGACCACAAAAATCTTTGCGTCGGGAGTCAATGGTTCAGCCGCAGCTTCGAGAGAAGTTGGTTCTGTCTTGGGTCCAGGCGCAGTTTTTGTGACAACTGAGTGTTCTGCCGAGGTGTTAGCAGGTTCAGGTGCCTCAGATTTCACCAATTTCTCAGGGATCCGATTCATCTGTCTGAGCTGACTCAGCTCCACCGGGTCATCAACCACTACTGGACACTTAGCAAGGAGTGTCTTTGAGGTCAAATAATCTGCGGCAGCATTGAATTCTCGCTTGACATGTACTAGTCTCAGCGATTTAAACTTGAGGCGGGTAGACTCGAACTGAGCCAGCAATAATTGAAGCCCAGGGTTCAAACATTGAATCAAACCCTGTGCCTGCTGAATAGCAATTCGAGAATCTCCAACTACAACCAAATCTGAGATTCCACGTTCCAAAGCCATGCGAGTGCCCTCGATTAGACCATGATACTCGGCTTCATTCACCGTGACACCTTCGAAATGAAAACCTCGAGCTTCTACAACGTCCCAGGACGGCAACTTCCACAGGATGCACCCAGAACTGCCTTGCCGATCTGAAAGTTTAGCTGCTCCGTCAAAACTAAGCAGCCATCCCTCGTAATCAGCTTCAAGCATCTCCAGACTGATGGGTGGAGCTCGGACTACACGTCCCTTAGCCGGGATCAGGTTCTCAGCGATTTTATCAAGCTGCTCCCGGGGGTAATCCCAGCTCCTAGAATTGCAGCGAGTCCGTCTTCATCACGCTGTACTCTGTGAACCTCCAAGGGCCATGGAGCCAAGCGAGCAGCCCACTGCTCACAGCGACCTTCCAGGGACTGAGACCTGAACAACCACTTCAGAACTGAATACCGGGTGTAGACTTTCAGCAATTTGCATCCAACCAGCATTGTGTAGAAAACTCTGAGAACCCTGAGTAGGGCCACGACCTCTTTTCTCAGCTGGGTGGTATCTGAGCTCCTGATCGTGAAGCACCCTTCCGGTGTAACGCACCGGATGAATTACTCCATCGTACTCTTGTCCCAGCACGGCACAGACAGCCCAGGGATTAGCGTGAACTATGATCACAAACGGCTTTTCCTGTCTGGGTGTCTGAGCAACGGCGTCGAAACAATTTTCTCTTTCAGGATCCCAAACGCCTCCTTAGCTCGACTGAGATCTCGGCCTTCCCGGACTTGATCGTCGGTCAACTCGTAGAGGACAGAGGCTACAACTGGGAGGTCTTCAATAAACTTGTTGTAGTAATTGAGACTTCCCAGAAAAGACTGAACTCCTTCAAAGTCGACGGGAACGGCAAATCTCGGACTCCCTTGGCGATTTTCGGCTTAGCTCGGATCCCTCGGCCCCAATTTCGTGGGACAAGTACGAGATCGTCTTTTACCGAATTCACTCTTGGGTAGGCTCACAGAAATTCCCCAGTATCGCAGTCGGTACAACAATCGATTCAGGTCGACACACAGTTGATCCCAGGTCTCAGCTCCATAAGCGATGTCATCGATGTACGAACTTCGTCCCAGAACTGGGTTCAGCTGAGGAGGGGCTGGTATGTTTCTCCGAAACACCGTCAGCTCTGCACACAACACCGGCAATTCATTCTCAACTCCATCTGAGCCCTTTGGCTTAATCCCCAGAAACCTCAGCACATCTGGTCCACCTGAGCCTCTTCCGAGGCTGGAAGGCGGACAAATCCCCACAGACAATTGTCCAACATTTGTTGGTAGATCAGCGGGGCATTTTCAAGCCAAACGGCATGCGGGTCCACTGGTAATGGCCTAACGGGCAAATAAAAGCTGATATGAGCTTAGCTCTGATCGTCATAGGCACAGCCCAGAATCCACTAGCCATGTCCAAGCTGAGAAACCACATCGCACTCTCAAACCCGATCAATAAGTCATCGATCAAAGGCAGAGGGTAATGCATTAGCTTGATCAGCTGGTTCACCAGTCTGTAGTCAATGCAAAGTCGAATATCAACTCCATTCTTCTTCATCACAATGACAATGGGTGATGCCCAATCTGAGTGTGAAGTCTCGATCAGTCCAGTTTCCAGTAACTTCTTGAGAAGATCGTACACCTTCGGCAACAGATGCGGAGGAATCGATCTCGAGCGCTGAGCTATAGGCTTGGCGTCACCAACATCTAAGTCACAGACAACACCTCGCGCAGGGGCTGGGACTGCATTCCCATCTCCCAGAAAACTTGCGTGATGTCTTTCCAAGATCTCCCGGATCTGGGAGTCCATCTCAGGTGTAGTTTCACCAACTTCGCCGATGTCAGCTGAGTTCAGGTCCGCTTTGGGGTTCAAGTCCTTCAGTTCAGGGAGAGCCGCTAGTTGATCTCGGAGATCACTCAGCAGCGCGCTTCCTTCGTGACAAAACACCGTAGCTTCTTCATCTATTTCAGCCTCCATTCTCAGACATCGAGAAAACGTCTCGTCCAACTGAGATCTGGGGTTGCTCACAAAAGTCTCCGATTGTCTCGAAAAACTCTCTTCAGTTCCTGATCAGCATTCTCAGAGGTCTCTGGCTCAGATTTTCGCGCAAATCTCGGGTTCGTTAGGATCTTCTGAGGCCAAGGATAAGAATGCTTCTCAACGGCAGGGGTTCGTTCAACTCCCGAAGTTTCTCAGCTTCCTCTTCTCGCCTCAGAAAATCCTCAGAGGGCTCAGCTTCAAAATCAACTGTGCCCATTCTCGATACTTCCGAGATCGCGGCCGCACAAAAGTCTCCATGTGGCAGGTAGTCCTTCTCCACCAAACAAGCAACCACAGTGTGTTGATATACTGGGGTCAACCGGTCTGAGATATTGACAATCTTGACTGCTTTCGGTTTCCGCCCAGCTCCATAGATGAATTGTGTCACCCATTGCTTGCCCCTCCCAGCCCATTCCTGGACTTTCTGAGGGTCGGCACGGTCATACTTCACAGGGCGAATCACAGATTCTCCTGGTTGTAGCCAGGCGGTCTCCAACATTCTGACTCCGATTTCCAAACCAATATGATCCACCTCAGGTCCTCCAACTAAGAAAAGACTTTCCTCATCTGGGAGTTGAACCATGCCTTCGCGTGCACAGAGGCGAACCCCAGCAGCAATCATGAAGTCCATTCCCAGAAGACAGTCGACACCTTCTCCAACATTACCAACCCAGATATCCATGATGTAAACAACCCGAGTTCCGAGCGTCAACTTGATCCTAGCTTGAGCTGAAACATAGGTGGGAACGTCCCCGACCCCAGTTACTTTGAGTCTGTAACCACGTCTGAGCTTGAGCCTTAACCTGCGTGCAAGGTCTAAGCTCATAAAACTCGTAGTAGCCCCAGAATCCAACATAATCTGTAATCTGTGATCGAATATCGCTCCATGCACCTTTGCCACCGCCCGTTTTTCACCAAGTAAAGTGTGATTGCTCCACCAGCCATATCTCTGACCTGGGACTAGGGCAAACTCGAGATGGTTCTCAAGCTCAGCCTCAGAGTCTGGGTCTTCGAGGTCAGCTCCAACGGAATAGACACATCCTTGCTCAGATGAAGACATACATTTGGGGTTATTACTGTGCCAACATGGAAGGGCAGAGCCCACATATGCATATGCGCAGCATGCTTGGGACTTCGGCTCGTCACGCACTGGTTCCCAGACCAGCGAGCCTAGTGGTTTAACGGCATCCCAGACTCCGGGCCATCCAATAGAGCTTGGACTACCTCAGGAGCGAGGCCCTCGATGGAACCCCCCAGCACGGGTGACATCCTGTACTGCTTTCAGAGCCGACCACATGTCGCATAAACCCCGGCGATGGTATTCGCCGCACTTGGAACATGGTTGGCGTCGACAGAACTGAGTCGGGTGACCCTCTTCGTGACAACGTCCACAGATGAGCTTGCTCTAGCATTTCTCCGTAGTATGGCGGCTGCTGCCGCATTCTCCACAAGTCTCAGCATGCTGGTACTCATCACTTCTGGGCTGGGATCTGGGCTTCCAAGCCAATTTCTCAGCAACTCGGTAAATCTCCTCATCCAGCAGGGCTGTTGTACAGCTGAGCTCAGATGGTTCTGTGATCTCCTTCCCGGACATCTGTGCCTCTTTGGAGCTCAGATCCTCAGCTCCGGTCTCAGTTTCGGTCTCAGCCTTATTATCTGAGGGGATCTCAGAGTCATCCTTGAAATGGACATGTCGTCTCAGATCTGAGTCGAAATTTCCTCCATCAGCCAAGAACGCCCGGCCCTCAGCTCGTCGTTGCTGAGGCTTAAACCTGCCAAACTGCACAGTCTGGGATGGGCTTCGCTTTTGCTGAGCATCCCGGCTTTCATCTCGCTGCAGAGCTTCAATACGTTTCAAAGTCTCCTCCAACTCGCTCAGCGTGTCAAACCTCTGACCTTGCAGAGTGGTTCTCAGCCGAGAATCACCCACAGCTTTGATGAAGCGCCTAATATGCGCTTCACGGTCTGGGGTTGGCTTCAGATAAGCGATGTTGGCCTTCTTTGCAGCACGGTTGAGGCGGTAGAAGAACATTCTGGGGGTCTCTCGGTCTCGGATCCTCATCTCGTAGTACCGCTCAGCCTTGGAACCAATGCTTCGGCACCATTCCTTCTTGAAAACGTGTGAAAGCTGTTTCCAGTCTGAGCGGACATCATCTGAGAGCTGAGTACACCAGTCTTTCAGAGAACCTGAGAGTCTCATACGAAGCTGGACAATCCGAGTTCGTTGATTTCCCAGGTCGGCTTCACAGATGGGGTCACAGTTCTCTGAGGTTCCGCATCATTCATGCCGCTGAGAGCGTCCTTCTCAGATTCTGGTGTGCCAGGCAATGGCACTTGCGAGGGGTTCACGTCCCTGGCCGTCCCAGTCTCAGACCGAGCTGAGGCTGAAGTAGTCTGGGGTGTAACTGAGACCATTACAGCTGGGAAATTACTCCGCGCGGCTGAGGTCACAGATCCCATCATCACCGTTGCACTTGAAGTGGGTCCAAACGTTCCAGCTCCAACACCATAATCTGAGAAAGACATCAGAGACGATCCCGAGGAACTTAATCCAGACAGGTCCGTCCCTTGGTCATTCCCAGCCATGGAGGCATCAGAACCAGCTTTTGCACCAACCACACTTGGAACTGTGCCCGATCTTGCACTTCGCATAGCATCCGAATCACTCCCAGACCCGTGCCAGGATAGCAGAGACGTTGAGGGGATCGAAGGATCTGAGCGTAACGAGGGCAGCGGAATCTCAGCCAGTTCATGGCTCAGCTGGGGTTTCTTGCGAATTGGTTCTTCATCCAAGCTCGAAGCTGGGCTTCTCGGCCGAAGACCAGTCAGCTGAAGACGCATTACCACTTCTGGGCCAAGGAAAAGCTGGGCATCCTCACCCATAGCCACATCTCCATCTCGATCAACTGGAAATCCGAGTTGGGTCTCAGATCTCTGAGCGGCAGACTGGGTCTGAAGAGAATCTGAGGTTTGTCGAACATAGTATGCTGTAGTACCAACCACAGATTTCCAAGTTGCCAGCTCAATGCCGAGGAAATGAGCGATTCGCTCGATCTCAACTCGGACCCGAGAATCTGGGACCCCAGACACTTCATTCAAGCTGGGCCAAGCTGGGACTCGGTTCACAAATTCATACCCAGCTTCCCAGAGCATAGTCTGCAACAGCGCCACGCAGGCAATCGGTGGAAGCAATTTCAGCGAAACTTTCACAGCTCTCAGGTCTGAGATGACCGGGAGTCGACGTCGCTCAGCTCGAAACACGTTCAACCACCTAGCGGCAGGCGACCGGGTCACAGAAAACAAGTGTCGACCGGTCGACTCAGCAGCTTCGATGAATCCCCACAGGTCGTAACCACCGTGACACGGGTTGTACGCGATGTCGACCGGGTGAACAGTCTCAGCTGGGACTCCCATCCACATCTCAAACTGGGATCGTGCATAGCTCAGCATTTCTTCGTCAGTCATCTCTGGGAGTGGAGCTAGAGCCCAAGTCTCAGCTTCTCCCTCAGGCACACCTTGCAATCTGCGAGTGGTTCTCTGCTCAGGCCACAGAGTACTTGACCAAGCACCGCCACCACTTGCATAGCTGGGAAGTGTGACACCAGGCGCATAACTCAGCCTTGTAGGGGTCGTCCCAGCCCCAGAAACACTTTTCGTTCTCAGATGTAGCTCGCGCTTACCCAAAAGGCTGAGCGCACCACCCTCGGCTTGGATACTGGGATTACTCTCAGTAGTTGGCTCTGGGCTGAGACTCGGCGCTTGAGCAGTGGTCATCTCAGCTGAGAAACTTCCTCGATGTGTCGAACTGTGACTCGCTGGTGGTAATCCCAGACTCGGACCATCATTTCTCGGAACATCTTGTCTTGGATCCGAATCTCGACCAGTCTCAGCTTGCTTCTTCACAGGCGAGCTGGGAGGCGGCTCGGCATCCTCAGTTTTGGGCGCAGCTTCAGGTTCAGCACTCATCTCAGCTTCTTCCTCAGCAGATACGCTCAGATCATCACTTTCTGGGACCCTTTCCGACTTCCTGGATCTGGGCGTCCCAGCATTTTCCGTCATTACTTCAGCCGGCAAACCAGCAACTCTGAGACTTCGCCGAAGCGAAGACTCAGGCATCTCACCACTTGTCTTGGAAACTTTCGAGTCGGGAGCAGTCGACATGACTTGCACACGTCCGTCACCAAAGTCGTTTCCTGATCCGGGCACGCGCACCAGCTGTGGCGATGCGGGCTCCAAAATCAGGGAATAGCCTCGCGGCTAGACCTCGATCTCAGACCACTCAACTCAGAATCTGAGATTAGATCTCAGATCCCAAGCTGGGTGAGGCGTGTGTTCCTCACTCTTGCAATCCCTTGACTTGGTTCTTCCTAAGGCTACGCTGTGGGCCCAGACTTGCGTCGGCCACACCAGCTGCCTCCGAACTCGACAGTTCCCAGATGCCCCCAGACGAAGCTTGCTCCTTGCTTGGAAGGCCCTTGTACGCACGTGCTGAGTCCGCTGTGCCACGTTTTCTTGAATATAAACACGTTCACTCCACACACACTTAGCCCACTTCTCTTCTCAGGCCCTTGGACTCTGGGCCTTAACAGCCTCCTCCTTGCTCAGCGACTCCGGCTTCGAGTCGCTTCCAGTCACAACACTTCCTCCGGCGGCTCAGACTGAGAGCCGCACAACGGTCTTCACTCGCCCCTCAGACCAGAGTGGCCCCGAGAGTTGGCTCGGTCTGAGCCTGCCTTGATCCAGGGTTCTCGCTCTGCACCCTGGGACTTCCGCGCACCACGCCTTGATGTAGGCGACACAGCGAAGCTGGGAACCACTATTCCAGACTATTCGCGCCACACGGATACCACCAGCAACCCCAGAAACCACTATCCCAGGTGTTGCTCTGCCGAAACCTCAGAGCGGAGCACCTTCCGCCCGAAAATATGAAGCACCGCCAGGAAACCAGCCAACCAGCACGAAAAACCAGCAAAACCAATGTCCCGCGTGTGGAAATACAACAACGAAGGCAAACCGGGCCGAAACACGAAAAGGCTTGGTTGTTGAACTTGAATTTATTTGGAGTTAGCTGAGCTTGACCGTAGAACACTCGTAGCGACTCCACTTGACCTTGCGCGCGCCGCCGGGGCCAGGGACTTGGTCCCTGTGTAGCAACACGCCCGTCGGCGCAAGACGAACTCCGCAGCTTGCGGTCTTCGGGGCAAAACAAACTCTGATTATTATCATGCACATGCACATACAAAGGGCCTATCAAGTAAGGGTGCAAACATCTCCTGGGTACACCTTGAACAAGGGTGAGACACCTACTAAACTACTGGCTTGGCGGCACCCGTGAATGCGTGTCGCTGCCTTGGCGTCCTTCCGCTGGCCTGTCTGGGTCAGTCATCACTTGATTACACTGATTACACCTGGGTGCAAATCAGTGATATCCTGATTACGCCAGGATCTTGTGGCCGGGATTGGGCGGACTTGGTCTGTCATCACCTGATTACACTGATTACTCTGGGTACAAATCAGTGTGTAATCAGGATGACGCCAAGATTCTGCGGCTCCCGTTGGCCCAAATCCATAGGCGACTGGTCAGGCCGAATCTTGTGTGCCCGACACCAGGGGCCGAAAAGCCACAACGGGGCGACCCTTCAGAGCGACCTTCCAAGCGGCAACCGCCAACTCCAAAGAGCAACTATCGCAGCTCCCAGACCGGCAATGTAGCCATCGCTTGTGTACCCACTTCATAGGCGAGACCACGAAGTCGCACTTCAGGCCCTGCAGGCACGCCGTAGGCTTTTAGTCACGTTCTAAGCTTGGAGCGTCAGCTGTCTTTCACCAGTTGCCACTTATCCTCACGAACATCGTGCATCTTGACACCAACTTGCGCCCACAATCACCGTGTCTCAGTTTTGGCACAAGTTGAGGGACTGCCGGGCTGAAAACCTGAGCTGGGGGCAAAAATACGATGTTGATTCCATACCCCGGCTGTCCAACCGATTTGACATGTCTCAATTCTGGCTCGAATTCTGGGACTCTGAGGCCGGGAATCTGAGCTGGGGGCAAAAATACGATGTTGATTCCATACCCCGGCTGTCCAACCAATT
Organism: Phytophthora cinnamomi; assembly: GCF_018691715.1. NCBI lineage: Eukaryota > Oomycota > Peronosporomycetes > Peronosporales > Peronosporaceae > Phytophthora > Phytophthora cinnamomi. The sequence continues at coordinate 215,985 of NW_027150944.1, forward strand.
TGACGTGTCTCAGTTTTGGTGCAACTTCTGGGACTCTGAGTCTGGGAATCTGAGCTGGGGGCAAAATTACGATGTTGACTCCATATCTCAGTTGTGGCACCCCAAAGCCGAGATGAAATCAGACGCCGCACGCCACGCCCTCTTCCCAGACCCCAGACTGCACATCTCAGGGTCTGGTCCACAGGCAAACCTCAGACCGAACTCAAAATCACCATGTCTCAGACTTTTGCCACCACTCTCAGGTCTCAGAACTCCGGGCATTCCAAACTGTGAGATCACCAATCTGAGACCTGAGGTCTGAGACTTAAGCAACCATGGGACTTCAAATCACAGACCCAGAAGGCCAGGGCTCAATTCGTCACCCAGAGCCCGATCCAAGGCCTGGAACCTCAGATCTGTGGCCTCTAGAGCGATTCTCAGACCTCAGACTCCAGACCGAATTCAAATCTCAGACCTGGGGATCTGGGGTCGCCGCAACTCAACGTTCGCAGAGCTCAGTTTCCAGATGTAGCCAGCACAACTTGAAGTATGTACAAAAACCAGACTTGGATCAAGAAATATCCACGTTTCAAGTGACATGTGGCCGGTACGTGGTAGGGTTTGGGCCTCTGACTGATGGGTCCTGGCCAAGAATTGGCTCGGACCTCTTCACATATGCGTTGCCGTGCCAACACAGTGAACGGCCCGATGAAGCGCGGAGGAAGCTGGCTTGCTCCGAAATCCGAAACTGCATGTATTGGCAGGTTTTGTGTAGCTAACAAAACTAATGAACCAACTTTAAATTCATTTGTGTTGCCTCTGCCCGCATTGTCTGCGTTCAGCTTCTGTTGATCAACAGAAGCTGCTATTGCGTCTTGGACAAACCGAATTACGGCTTGTCTTTTGGTGATGAAACTGATTGCATCCGAGCTGAACTCGTTCAGCTCGCTCTCCGCTAGAGGCCCGGTCTCTGCGTGGTTCTTTGCGGTGTCTGCGCCCTGCGCAGACCCGTGGTCGTTAGCCTTGTTGTTGGGGGAGTCTGAGCCCTGCGCAGACTCATGTGGTTTGTCCATTGTTGCAGCTGACACTGTGCAAGTGTCAGCGGTTTTCTGCGGCTGCTGTATTGCAGTCGTAGATCCTCCCCCACTTAAAGTGGGAGCCATCACTCCGAGTAAACTCGGTAGACGTGGATGTCGCATGGTATTCACGTAGAACGGTGTATGCCCGGTCGAGGCATGCACTGAGTTGTTGATGGCAAACTCTGCCATCGATAAGCACTCGCTCCAGTATTGGAACGAGTGAGCGTAGCTCTTCAACATATCGACGAGCACGCGATTCACGCGCTCGGTTTGACCGTCCGTCTGCGGATGATCCGCAGTCGACATGGAAAGCTGGCTCCCAAGAAGTGTAAACACTTCTTGCCACAGGTGCGCTGTGAAGCGCGGGTCTCTGTCCGACACGATGTTGGACGGCATGCCATGGTGTTTGAACACCATGTCGACGAACAGACGGGCCGTCTGCTTCGCGGTTACCTCTGCTGGCACCGCACCAAGATGGTACATCTTGCTGAAGCGGCTACGAAGACCGCAACACCGGTATTCCCTCCGTTGTCCGGGGGAAGACCAAAGATGAAGTCCAATGACATGGACTTCCAACACTCCGACGGAGTCGGTAGTGATTGTAATGGAGCCTGCGCAAACGGCGCAGGCTTCACGCGTTGGCATACCTCGCAAGCACGGATGTACTTGCGCACCCACTTGTACTGGTGGTGCCAGTAGAAGTCACGCGTGAGAAGGACGTATGTCTTCTCACGTCCGAGATGTCCCGCAGACGGGGCATCATGATACTCGTACATGATCCTGAGTCGCAGGTCATGGTCATTTGGCACGACAACGCGATCCGCGTTGTCGTCCACTGCATTGTAAAGCAGTAGTCCGTCGTGCACACGAAAGCGGTGTGCACGCGCTCGAAGGTGCTTGGGCAGCTTCTGACGGGACTTGTCAGAAGGCGCTGTGCCATAGGTCAGCAAGAGCTTCGCGCCCGCGTCGTGCGCGTACGCGGCCTTCACGTCGTCCAGCAGAGACGACGTGGGTGTGCTCGATCGCATGATGTCAATGGCATTGACGTCGGCAGCTTCTGCGTAGTCCGGCCGACGTGATAACGCGTCGGCCACCACATTCAATCTTCCGGGTTTGTATTCGACCCGGAAGTTATACTCCGCAAAGAATGAGAGCCATCTCGCCATTCTCTGTGAAATGTGTGGCGACTTCACTGCGGTGCGCAGTGATGCATGGTCGGTGTAGACCACAAACGGTCTACTTCCAAGCAAATACACTCGGAACTTTGCGAGTGCGTACTTCATGGCAAGGAGTTCCTTGTCATGTACCGGATAGTTGCGCTCAACTGGCTTCAGCTGACGCGATTGGTAGTAGACGACACGATCACGGCCCCCGTGATCGTGGTGCATCAACGCACATCCGATCGCGAAATCGGATGCGTCACACACTACGTGAAATGGGCGATCTTGGTCAGCCACTGCCAAGATCGGCGCCTCAGTCAAGTCCCGCTTGACTGCATCGAATGCCTTTTGGCAATCGGGTGTCCAGTTCCACACAGCTTCCTTCTTAAGAGGCTGTGACAGCGGGCGGATCTTGCCCGCGTAATCCTCCACGTACTTGAACAAGTACGTGGTCAAGCCAAGGAACTGCCTCAGTTCCTTGACACTTGAAGGGGTTGGCCATTCATTGATCACCCTGACCTTTTCCGGGTCAGGGCGAACACCATTCTTCCCTACGAGACACCCGAGGACGGGTATCTCGCTTGCCCCGAAGATACACTTCTTCAGGTTCGCGTAGAGCTTATGCTTTCGCATAAGCTCAAGTAACTTCCGGAGATGCACCCTGTGCATCTCTACGTCGGTCTTCCCGTCCACAGCCCAGCTGTGGATGAACACATCATCGAAGTAGCTCGGTGCGAAGTCGCGCACCGAGCGCAACAAGTGCGTCACGCACCTGTTGAAAGTCGCAGGGGCGTTCTTAAGCCCCTGTGGCATTACTAGCCATTCCCAGAGCACGCCGCTTGGCGTGCTCACTGCCGTGAGAGGGATATCGCTCTCACTCATTAGGATCTGATACAATCCATCTCGCACGTCGAGAGCACTGTAAACGGTGCTCCCGGCCATCGAATCGATGATAACATCCTTTCGCGGTATCGGCGTCTGCGCCGGTACCGTCGCATCGTTCCGCTTGTTGTAGGCATGAACGATGCGCCATCCGCCCTGTGGCTTTTTGACACAGAACGTCGGAGCACTGTGCGGGGACTTCGATTCCCGCACTTATCCCGCTTTACGACGACTTTCAAAGAAGTCGTCGATCGCTTTCACTTGCTCTCGCGGCAGTGGCCACTGCCGCGTGACACAGTACTTCGTGCCCGGCACGAGATCAATATCGTGCTGAATGCCCTTATCCTGCGGAAGCTCCGCATGAATCGCTTCCGGGAGTACGTCTTTGTACTTCCTCAACAGTTCGTAATAGGGACTCGACTTTAACGAGTCCCAACCTTGTTCCTCGAAGCGCTCTCGCTTCGTCTTCGCACTGAGAGTGTCTTCACTCTCAGTGGTACTTCCCATGAAGAGCTGCTTCAGCTCTTCGCTCTCGCTCTCCGTTCTTTCGCTGTCCGAAAGAACGAAGACTTGCTCGATACGTCCATCGTGCAAGTCGCGCGTGAAGCGCTTCCAGCTCATGGCTGGAAGTGAAGTCAACTCCGACGCCATCGTCGGAGGACTAGCGAGTTCCATCTCACGATACTGGAATCCAGTATCGGTGCGCGTCAAGACGCTTAGCGTCTTGACATTCGGCGTCACCGCCGCAGTCTGCCCAGCAGACTGCTCTTGTTGCGTCTCGGTCCCGGACCGAGACTTGCGCAGCGTTTTCCGCTTGCGCCGTCTTCTTGTTGTGCGGAGCCCGGCTCGGCACAGTTGTTCTTCTGGTCCAGGCCCGGCCGTGGACAGTTGTTCGCCTGCGGACCCTGTCCGCGGGCGCGCGGTATCAAGCCCGGCTTGACCGCATTTTCCTTCGTGCAGCCCGGCTGCACGGTAATGTGTCCCTTCGCCGGCAGACCCTGTCTGCGGGCGCGCGATATCAACCCCGGCTTGATCGCATGGCGCTTCGTCGTGCAGCCCGGCTGCACGACAGCATGCAAATTGCGTCAGTGCGGTACGTTTGGAACCGTCCGCACTGTTTGCAGCGTCAACTCCCGGAGTTGACACGCCTTCGTCACCTCGACGCCATCTATTGGCGGAGCCCCTCATGACCGAGGGTGCGTCGGCTCCGGGAGCCGACGCGTCGTCGTCGACCTGACCGCTTCGGGTCAGGGACTGTCCCTTACACGCTTGAACGTGGGTGTTGGTTCCCGGAACCAACATATCTTTTTCTTCCGACGTCGGCAGCATTGCCGACGTGGGTCTCACTTGTGCGCGCCCTCGCGCACTTCCTGGGCACTCCGGGACAGCAGCATGAAGCGCTGTCTCGACTGGTGAGCCGCGCGCACCTGCTGGTGCGCGCGCTGCGGTAACAGGGCCATCGCTCTCTGTTCCGCTATCGCGTCCGAAGCGCACGAGCGTGCGCTTCTTCCAGTCTAGTACCGGATCATGCCGTGCAAGCCACGGCATGCCCATTACTACGTCGAATTTATCGTCCAGATCCAGGACGATAAAGTGTTCGACAAACACTCGTTGTTTGTACGAGAAGCGCACGTTCACGACGCGCTTCTCGGTCTTCACGATGGCACCTGTTGCCAGTCGTACCTCCAGAAGACTTCGAGGTGTATCTACCTCCTCGAAGTCAAGTCTCGACAGGCTTCGTAGTCGAAAAAAGTTGTTCGACGCGCCTGAATCTACCAAAGCGCGAAGAGAGTCACTCGCTCTCTTCGAGTAAACCTTCAAGATGACTAGGTTCGGCCTGTCATCTTGTTTCTTGCAGTGAGAGCTGGTCTCACTGGGGGATGCAGTCCTCAGTGTCGCGTGCCCGATGTCGGCACGCGCGACTGCATTACCAGTAGGGCGCCCCGCGCCTACTGGATGTTCGCGTTTTTTGTTGGTCCGCGGCGATGCCTAACATCGCCACGACGGCCACCTCCAGGGGGCATGGGAGCTGTGCACTCCCGTGCAAAGTGACCGATCCTTCCGCAACGGAAGCATCGCACGTTACCTCCCTGATGCTGGTAACCAGCAGTTGTTGCGTTCGAGAGGTCCATTGGCTCCGGACCTCCCGTCCTCGCTACCGGGCGCGGTTGCGGCCTCGGTACGTTTACATACAGTTTAGCCTGCCGCAGGCTAAACGCTTCTTGCATGGCAAGAGTGATTGCAGCTTCGAGAGTACTCGGGTACTCTCGGAAGAGATAGGTCTTCACGGGCCCATTTCTAAGTCCTTTCATGAACGTGACGACCTTGGTCGCCTCGTCAATCGGGTTAGTCACGATATTTGATACCAAATATCGTGCGCGCCGCGCGTAAGCATGGACGTCATGCTTACCCTGGTCGAGGAATTCCGCCCTCGACCGGAACTCGTTTTGTGGGGGCTCAAACGCTTGTTTGAGCTCCTCTTTGAATATCTCGTACGTGCTAAAGCACGTAGGATCTGAGAGCCGGCGTCCGTACGCCCAACTCCTCGCTCGTCCGCCAAGACATGACATGGCGAACGCAACCTTTGACAACGGGTCGACGATACGTCGAGCGGCAATGGCTGTGTCGAGTTCGACAAGCCATGGGAGAAGAGGTTCGCCCTCTCTTCCTACATAATTGCTCACGCTCAATTTTAATGACTGAGCACGCGGTGTCGTCTCCGACGACGCCGTCGCTGAGGAAGCAGCATCACGCTGCTCCTTCATGATGAACCCCAGAGCAACACCATGTTGCTCCGTCGGCGATAGCGTACGCAGCATTGTAGCTATCGCTGCCTCCCCAATGACTGTTGACAGTCGTTGGAGGGCCTCCCACTCTGGATCTGACAGGTGGGGGCAGTCCGCGCGTGCAACATGCGTTGCAGGCGTGTTGGAGCTCTCCATGGGCACCTCCGTGCTCATGTGGTTCTCGCCTCCGCGTTCGACACCTTGTATGAACGTCACGTAGTCGATCGTTGGACGGACTACAAAGTGCTACCAGGTGTAGTGGGTCTAACTTGACTCACTACTTTAGCTTACACGTTGCGCAACGTGTATGAGGACGCGTAAGTACTTAGTAATTACTTAGGTTAATTATATTTGAATACACAAATATAGGTTAAATGAGAAGGGATTCCAAGTGACTTAGATGAGGTAAAACGAGAACTGTATTGCTTGTAAATTGATCTTCCTCTAAAATCTGCTGAAAACTGTTTATCATCTATGACAGGGGTTGGCAGCGGCTGGCAGTCAGAGCCCGGCTAATATGCATGTCTCTGATTGGTAGAAAGATGCTGCTTTCTACCAATAGGATCTTTTGGGTATGTGTGGACCACTCACTGTGGTGGTCCACTTCAATGTATCCATTGGTGTGTCTTACACCAATGTGAGGAAGTATCCAAAACTTTTAACAGATAACCTATCTGTTAAATTCACAAGTGGCTTGCAGCCACTTGTGCGTGTAACCCCGTTACACGGGCGACCCTGTCCGCCGTGAACGCGCAGCTTGCGACGGTAATGGCTGAGCGTGACCAGGCTTTGAGCGAATCCGTCGAGCACGGTCGTCAGCGTGACGCTGTGGTCGAAGAGCTCCGTGACACGCGAGACCAGCTCGTGCGCAGCCAGCGCGAAACCGAGTCGGTGCGTCAATTAAACACCCCTTTGGAAGCCGATGTCCGTCGCGTGAACGTGTTGCTGGTCGCTCACGCGGAGGAGCGCCAGCGCGACTTGGCCCGAACGCGACCTTGAAGCTTCTCTATCCTCCTCCGAAGCAGCGCGCATCGCCGCCCAAGCTGACTTGACTCGGGCCCAGGCGGAGGAGCTTCGCGCATCTTATGGTGCAGACTGCTTCCGCAACGGTCTTCGTGAGGCGCGTGATCAAGCCGCGAGGCAGCAAACGACGGGTGCCGCGCGCGTTCATCGTCTCAGCACCCGTGTGGTTGGGCTCAAGGAGGAACTCGCGCGGACGCTCCGTGATCGTGACGAACGAGCAGCGGTTTGGCTGCGCCTGTTGCGCGAGGTGCGTCTGGGACGCGAACGAGCCCGGCGCGTATGCGACTTGTTGTCCGGCCGGCGGACGTGCGTCCCCCGGCGATCCTGCGCGGCGTACACGTGCGTCGTCTCCGCCGGGGCCCTCCAGTGGAGATTCGTCGTCACGCCATGTTTGGCGATCGAAGCGCCGGCGCCTTAGGCGCTACGCCTCCCGCTCTCGGACCCTATTGGGGTCTGACACTTCGCCCCTTGGGTCGTCAGGGCCACCGGCCAGTCCGAGTTCGTATTCGGACACTGGCGGCGAGTCGCAGGCCGGCTCTAGAGCGGGTCCTCCGGCGGGTGCTCGCGAAGGTTCTGTGGGCGGCAGCGCTGCTTCCGGCGGCGCGGAGAGCGACGAGTCCTCCTCGTCCCGCGCTTCGTCATGTAGTTCCTCATCCTCTAACTCGACGCAGACCCCTGCACCAGCTGGCGACATCACCTTGCCGTTCTTCGCGCCGTGTATCCCTCCGCTGCGGAACGGATCGGAGTGGACTCATCGGCGTTATCACCCCTGCCCGAGCGGCCTTTGTCAGCTACGTCGGGGGGGGGGGGGGGGGGGGGTTGACGGTGCCCGATCTCCGGTTGGTCTACATGCCACCTCGCGATTGGTTGTTCTCCTCGGCCCCTGCGTCGCCGCCGCAGACCTGGAACGAGGCCTTAGTGACCCCGGCCAACGTCGACGCGTTGTACGCGACGCGTCCCTGGGCCTACCTGACCCAACTCACGGAGCCGTTGACCTTCGCGGCCGGGGACGCGTCCTTCCAGGCTCTGCTGACCCGGTATCGGTGGCATTTGGACCATTGGGCCCAAGCCTACTGGGAAGGCACCCACGAGTTGCTCATCCCTGCCACCGCGACCTGGGTTTTTTGGCGCCGTCGACGCAACTCTCGCCGATCTCACCCGGGGGATCACTGGGCTCGGGTCGTCCAATCCGTCTTGGAGCTATTTGGGCGAGGGTTCGCGGACTTGGACCTCTTGCTGGACCCGCTGTTCTTGCAGTACCCATCGTCTAGGTCGACCGTCGGGCGGTGGTATCCGGGCATGGAGCACGCGACTTTGCAGGCGGCTCTGGACGCCATCGACTCCAACGAGCCATGGCGTCGCTTCTTCCGTAGCCAGCCCGACGTGCGCGGCAATTGCGCGGTGGGGCGTGCTCACCCAGCGTACGCCCTCGCTCGACTCCGCGGCAAGTTCATCCAAGAGATCTAGGCGCTCCCCGTTCAGTAGGCCACCGTAGCCTCCTAACTTCAATATATCGTCGTTGCAATTCTTCCGCGTTTTGTTTCTTCCCCGTTGTTTCTTTCCACTCTTTTCTTACGAGACGACCCTCCGTCGTCCCATCTTCGGCCAACGGCCGGTCCTCTAGACTTCCCATTTACCCATCGTCCTCGCCCTGGCCACTCCCAGAGGCGAGGGTTCCACCCTTCCTCCCGTCGACTTCCACCACACCACTCAGGCCGTCTCCCCATCGGGAACAGGCCCGCCCAACACGCTCTCGTGCGACTGCATCGCCTCGAAACGGTTACGTCCCGTGCGTTGCCGGAGAAAGTCATATAACACGCCTCCACAGTTCAAGTCAGTTTCGTCGACCCAAGTAGAGTCAGGATAGCCCTTCCACTTCACTTCAAATTCTCGCCGCGTTCGCCCGTACCCCGTAGCCCGACCCTCGCGCATGCCAAGGATCTCCTCGACCTCGAAGCCGTCGTCCTCTAGTTCTTGTGCGTTCCAGCTGTCCTCCGGCAGGAGTTCCTCGTCGAAGTCGAAGCGATCGTCCGCTGGGACCGTCAGCCGGATCGCGGGTCGTGACGGGAACTCCCGGACGGGCTTCAGCTTGGAAACGTGAACGATTGGGAACAACTGATAGGGCGTTCCTGCCGTCTCGAGACGGATCGCAAACGCATTCACTAGCTCTGCGACGCGGAACGGGCCGTGCCACATGTGCGCCAGCTTGCGAGCGTACCCGGGCTTCACGCGATCCAGGTACAACCAGACTTGTGAGCCCGTCTCGATCGAGTGTTGAGATGCGTCCTCGTTCTAGCGGCGGGCTCGTCCTGCGACGGCCTCGTGGACTAACTCGAGTGCTTGTGCACGCGCCATCTTGTAGTGCCGCTGGATCCGCATTCTCCAACGTCGGGCTTCCGCGTCGCAGGTGTGACGTGTTTCCGATCGAGAGCGTTGCCTCCAGCGTAGACCGCGCGTCCCAGCCGTGTACGAGGTAGAACGGGGTCTCGTCCTGCCTTCTATCGTGGGCCGTGTTCAACGCAAAAGTGAGTCTCTCGGCATACTCATCCCAGTCACGCTGGTCGATGTCCGTGATATACATCTTGACCACTCTTGTTACCGTTTGTACCATTCGTTCTGCAGCGCCGTTCGCCTGAGGACGGTATGCGAGTGTCGCTCGCTGTCTCTGGCCCATCAGTTTGTTGAACGCCTTGAAGAAGTCGGCCATGAAACCGGGCTCGCGATCGTGACGGATGGCTTCACTAGCGCCAAAACGTCGAAAAACGGCCTCTTCGTATGCCTCGGCTACCGTCTGGGCACTTCGCGACGCATTCGCCTTTGTAATGACAAAACCCGTGAACAAGTCAACCCACACCAGCAATTCGGTGTTCCCCTTGTGCGATGCGGGCAGCGACGGAATATGGTCCATCGCAATGACTTGGAACGGATACGTCGCGACGATGTTGCCTGGTGACTCGCCCTGTATCGTTGGTCGATCCTTTCCCGTCTCACAGTCTGTACATTCTCCGACGTAGCGTTGAACGCTCTTGAAGACGCCCGGCCAGTGGAAGTGGTGTCGTACGCGTTGGTACGTCCGTCCGATTCCCTGGTGGCCTCCTTCGAGGCTCACGTAGTAGTGGTGGAGAATGTCGTCTCGGAGCGTTTCTGGGATGACCAGCTTGAGGATCGCGTCTCGATCTTCGGCGGCCTCGTTGCCTCGTGTGCGATAGTACAGCAGCCCGCTCTCGCCTTCCTCGTTCTGAGGTGCGATCTTGCGGCAGTCTATCGCTTCTCGCTTGGAGAGTCTTCCCAGTTCACCTCGCAAGTATTTCTTCAAGTTGGCGATCCAAACTTCCTCGTCTTGGGTAGCACGGACGCGATCTAGCCGGAGCCGTTGTACTTCCAGCTCTCGGAGGGCCTCTGGAGCTCGCGATCGGTGGGACGCGGCTCGCGTTGCACCGGATCGTGTGATCACTGGTAGCACCGAGGCCACCGGTTCTCTCACACTGTCGTGGGTCGTCGTCGGTTCCTGCGGGTCGAGAGCCGCTTCGTGCATCCTAGGACGAATGACTTCCCCCAGTCTATTCAACGTGATGAGATCTTGAGTCCCTCGCGGGTCGGAAACGTTCAACCCGGCTTGCCGTTGCAGAGCTTGACCAGCCAGCATGTCGGCGCTTGCATTCCAGTCCCGGCGCACATGGCACAACTCATGACGAGGCCACGCTTCCAACGCGTTCTTGGCCTGTTGCCATTGCAACTTTAGCCCCGGCGACTTGCGGTCCATCTCATCTCTCATTTGGCGTATGACGAGGTTAGAGTCCCTGCAGGCGATCAGCCGTGCAACTTCCAGTCCTTCGAGTAAGGAACATCCCAGCAGCAGGCCTCGATACTCAGCTTCATTGACCGTAAGGTCGGCCGCGTACCCAGAAGCAGCTCGGGCGGCCATCCATCCAGGCAACTTCCAGACGACTGCGCTGAACGCTCCTCCTTCTCGTTTGGCTTTAGCTGAGCCGTCGAAGCTCACAACGTACCACTCCTCATCGAAGGCCACCGTGGGGATCGGGATCACCGCGGTCCGGGATGGACGTCTTCGCGGGGCGATCTCTTCCAGGGCCGCGTCTACGAACGTGGGGTTATACTCGCGGCCAGTGTCCCGAGTATCTCCTCTTCGCCCTTCAGCGACCGGCAGACTTCCAGTCTCCAGGGTGAGAGCAATGCTGCCCATTGCGACAACCGGCCTTGCAATCCTTTCGACCTGAACAACCATGCCAAAGTCGTGTGACGCGTCAAAACGCGCACCGTCCGTCCTGCCAACATCGTGAAGCAGTCGCTCAGAGCCCGCAACAGAGCCAGGATTTCCTTCTCGATGATGTCGTAATTCACCTCGTTGGGCTTCTACGTCCGGCTGGAGAACTTAACGGGCATACAAACGTCATCGTGGACTTGGGCGAGAACGGCTGCAATGGCCCAGTCGTTCGCATAGACGATCACGACGGATTCCCGTTGTGGGTCGAAGTGCTTCAACATCGGGGTCTCTGCCAACTTGGCCTGAAGAATTTCGAACGCGCGCGTGGCGTGCTTCCACTTCTCCTGTTCTCGGGCCTCTTGTGACGTGGAATACGCTTCGAAATCTTGCTCCGCGAGCGTGTAGAGCGCAGTCGCGTATACGGTGAAGTCCTGAATAAACCGGTGGTAGTAGTTGAGGATACCCAAGAAGGACTGCAGACCCTTTATCGTGCGTGGAAATTCTAACGTGATAAGCGATTCCAAGTTCTTCGGGTTGGCGCGGAGACCACGTTCCGTGACCTTATGGCCCAGGTAGTCGACCTGTGACATTCCCCACGCGCTCTTCTCGACGCTGATGGACAGATGCCATCGTTCACACAGGTCTAGTAGACGTTCGACCTTCTCACACAAGTCGTCCCAAGTCGTGCCTCCAATTAGAATGTCGTCGATGTACGAGCGACGGCCTAAAACGGAGTGCATTCCCGGCCGTTCGGGCTCGCCTCCTTCGAAAACGTCCCGCGCGGCATTGTCGGGTGGCAGTTGTAAGAAACCGTAGAGCGCGTTGTCGATCAAGCGTTGGTAAATCTGAGGGGCGTTACACAATCCGAAAGGCATGCGCAGCCATTCGAAGAGACCTAATGGGGTCATAAAGGCCGAAATGAGTCGAGCACGATCTGTCATGGGAACGACCCAGAACCCGCTGGCCATGTCCAAGGAACAGTACCACAGATACTTGTCGAGGTCCTCCAGCAAGTCGTTCACCAGCGGCATCGGGTATACCATCAGCTGTGTGAGGCCGTTCACCAACCTGTAGTCGATGCAGAGTCGAATGTCGACCCCATTCTTCTTAACGATCACAACCATGGGTGATGCCCAGGGTGACGTCGACGGCTGGATCATGCCTGCGCTAAGGAGGCCTTTGATGAGATCGGCTACCTTCTCCTTGAATTGTGGCGGGATTTTCCTGACGCGTTGAGCGACGGGCTTCGCGTCTCCAACATCGATGTCGCAGACGACTCCGACGGCTGCGGGCGGTAACGCGTTACCCTTCCCGATTAGCCACTTCCGCCGCTTCCAGATGATCTGGCGCAGGCGTTCTCCCTCGCGGACGGCGGCTTCTGGATCAACGTTGGTCGGCTGTCCGACCTTGAGGTCTTCGATCTTCACCTCAGCGGTCAGCGAGAGATCCGGTAAGACTGCCATCTCTGCCTCCAGGTCTTCCTCGAAGAGGTCGGAGCCTTCATGGATGAGGACTGCGTCCTCTTCCGCTTCGACCTGGGCATCCATCTCAAAGTCTGAGACGTGCGTCCCCTGGGCTGCTTCGACGTGTTTCTCGATCTTGGGTCGAATCTCTGTCGCTTCCCTCTGAGTGATCACAATCGCGACGATCACGGGCAGCGCATCTGGACACTCTCCCTCAGGGCCGGCCGACCGTCCTCCATCTCGACGCAGGATTCGCTGCGGGGTTTGGTATGTCGGTCGTTCCGTCATGGGAACATTGGATTCCTCCCCAACCCAGACATCGTCAGCGTCGCAGGTAGCACTGTATGCCAGGTTCTGCCATTCTTGGTAGCGGCGCGAACCCGGTTGAACGAAACCGAACGCGCGCGGAACAGCGTCCGCGGGCGTCCACCAGCCTATCGGAGTGTGAGCGTCGAGCGTTACGCTTCGCTCTCCAATGTTCGTGACACGCAGATACAACCTCCTCCGGATTCTTCCCTTGATGAGGGTGATGACCCACGACTTCCCTCGAGTTACCCAGAGCAGCGGTGCGGCTCGGTCGGGTTTCAGCGGGACGTCCTGTGTCCGTCCTGGGTCGATCCTCAGTGGCGACGCAGCGGATATTGGGTGCATCTTGGCGCCGTACAGGGGTCGCCTCCCGATCAGCTGAATGCGGACTTCGTCTGGCAGGCAGGCAGTCCCATCCGCCGTGTCGATACGTACCCCAGCTGGGACCATGAAGTTCATCCCCAGTATCGCGTGTTGGCCTACTAAATCCCCCAACAAGAGGTCCATGAAGTACACCAAATTCCCCGCCAAGGTGATCTTGACCCTCGTTCTTCCGATCGTGTAGTATGTTTCATCGTGGATTCCAACGCAAGTTTGTGTCACGTATGTGTCGATCAGGCAGCCTACCTCACGAGCAAAGGTGGTGTCCAGGATGGACACCTCGGCACCTGTATCGAGCAGCAACACTCCGCAACGGTTGTTCAGCTTTCCGTGAATCTTGGCTTGTTTGTACCACTTCTGCGGCGCGTAATGTTTCCAGTACCCGCGTCGCTCTGCCGGTTGCAAGTCAATCGCGTCCAGGAGGGGTTCTCGTGCATACTCGCCCGCGTACCCGAGGGTCGCGACTTGAGGAGCACGCTCACGCGTGGTACGTACCCGTTTGGATTCACATGTATTATCGTTGGAGGCAGCCGAGCTTTCACTAACCGCCTTTCGCGACTTCTTGGTCACAAATGCATAGACTAAAACGGATCGCTCGTCTCGTACTGGTTTCCGACCCAGCGAGCGATCTAGTTTAACATATTTTCGGCTGTCGGCGGAAGCATCCCTGCGTGCTTCTGTGGATCATACCATTGACGAAGCTGGTTGAAGAATTCTTCCATTGGACATCCACCTATGTCGTGCACGTCTCCACAGGCCTTACACGCGCGGCAGACAGCGGTCCGTCGTGTGACGGCCACCACATTTCTGACACGTCAGCAAACTCCAGCAATCTCCCTCCAAGTATCGACGTGAGCTACAATGTCGGCATCGGGGGCGGTCGCGTCCCGCGTCGTCTACTCCAGCGTCGCGCCGCGCGGGTTCCCCCGGCGGCATTTGACCGGCCACAAACATTTTGGCCCGGTCGTCCTCATCCCGATCCTGGTCGTACAACTGGTCCTCGCTGTCACAACTTTCTCGCCCCGAGTCGTAGCCCTCTGTCGCGGCACGGATCGCGTGCACCGCCCGCGGGGGTGGCGCCGGCGAGACTGGTGCCTTCTGTCGTAACTTGATTGACCCGAAGAGTGCCTTCTTCTCATGAGCGAGCCCTCGTTGTCGAGCGCGCAGTTTCTTCTCCAGGGCGTCCGAGTCTGGGACTTCCATGAGCGTGAGAGGGGATGCCAACTCTTGTTCCTGGGACCCAAGGGTGTTGATGAATAACTCCACGTGCTCCCGTTTCTCTTCAGCTGTTCCGTCCGCATAGGGGATTTTGGCCCGCACGGCCGCCACGTTGAGCCTGTACAAGTACTCCAGCGGAGTTTCGTCGGGGTGCTTCGATGCATGGTAGTAGCGACTCGCCATGGACACGCCTTTTCCGCAGTACTGGATCCTGAACTGTTCCGTGAGGTCGGTCCATGACTTCCGGACGTTCTTGGATAGCTGCAAGTACCACTCGCGGGCGGGGCCTGCCGTCAGGTCTCCGAACAGGGCACACACTTCTTCTCCCGTCATTCCGTCGCGACGCCACGCGGACTTTACCCGGTTGAACCATGCTCGAGCTTTCTCTTCGCTGGCGTCTCGACCGTGGAATTCCTTGAGCTCAGAAAATGCGGAGAGGCGTACTCGGGTGAGACCCGTTCCGGCCGTCGCGGTTGAGACCGCGGCCGCGGTCCCGGCCGTTCCGGTTTCCAGATCGAACAAGTCTTCCGGATCCTCGTCTTGATCGCGCGCCTGGCGCTTGGACCTGGGCGTCGATCGTGAACTCACGGACTCCATGGCAACGTCCGCCGGTTCTCGCGGGGTCGTCGCTTGTGGCGTCGTCCTGACAGTCGGTGCCGGCTCGGTGCGAGTTGGCACACTCGTGGTGCGCATCATCGTCGACCGCATCGGTCGGATGATCGCGTCTTCCAATGTTTTAGGGATCACGTTCTCTTTAGGGGGCGGGGTCTCCGTCCGCGTCGGTGCAACTGTCAGTTGCATGATTCGCGGCGAACGACCTGGCATCGGCATTCGCTTTGGGGACTCGGTGCTGCTGTCCGAGCCCACACTCACTGGTATTGGGGTCGTGGCAGAGGCGGTGGAACCACCCCCGGATCGACGCGGGGCGGTTTGGCCTCGCGTTTGACCATCCCGACTAACCCAGCCAAGGGGCCCATCATAGCTTTGATCGAGTCCTTCCAGGACGCCAGCTCCCAGTCGGACACTCTCTCCATTTCGAACGCACCCAGCACGAAGCCCGACCCACGAAGCATACCGAAGAGCGCATGCACTGCCATCCGCACGTCCGTGATGCTCGCCCAGTCCGGTTCTTGGATCGGTCCGGTGAGCTCGTTGATCAGCTTGGGCCGGACGACGCTCAGAATCGGGTCGCGTTCTAGCAGGCGAGCTAACTGCGTCTTGCCTAATACATAGTCCAGTTCCTCCTCCGTGTATTGGCGTCCCGGGTTCTTGCCTCGCGTCTTGGGCAGCTTCTCGTCGGCTGATTCCGGCGCGCGCAGCTTCTTCTTCTTCTTGAGCTTGCGCTTGGCGGCGGCCTTGGTGGTGGGTGGGTTTTGGTCTTCCGACTTCTCAGGCTTCAGACCGGTCGGACCTCGGCGTGAACCGAGGTCCGGGGTGGCTCCGTGGGGAGCCACATCCGGAACGGCAAACTGTTCATCGTAGCCCTCGTGACGTCGCTGGCACCATGGCCTGTCGTGAAGGTTCCCTCCGAGATCCACGACGCGTCCAGTATCTCTTGCTCACTTGCCGTCGACGACCTTCCAATCGACGGCGCATCCACTCCAGGTTCTTGCTTGATCGTTACTCCATCTTCCGGAGTAGTACTCCCGGGTCGCGGCACCATTGTGGAGTAGCACCCTCACAGAAATCTGCAAAGTCGTTCTCGCACAAACCCGTCGCGTCCGCTGTCGGTGGGCGCGACGGGTGTTTCCCCGGGACTTGAGTAGCGTATCTCAGAATAGGGTAACGAGTAGCTCAAACTTGGAGCGTGAAGTCTTCCTTACTGGGACGGTCTTGTCCTTGATCCGTCTTTTCTCCTTTCTTGCCCTTGAACACGTGCAGTTATCGGTGCGTCGCGTCCTTAGGGTGCGTGGCGTTATCGGGGCCGACGCGATCTTGTGCGGCGTTATCGGGGCCGGCACGGGTCTTCGCCTTCAGCGACGCGTTATCGGGCGTGCTTGAGCGGTATCGTTTAACGTGTCCCTCCTGTTGGGCACGGGTCTGAGGGTGAGTACACCGACGACCGAGGGATGGGGGGGGCCGCGTTATCGGGGCGACTCTACTTGCCGGTACTCGGAAGCCTTGGACCTAAAGGGAGAAATCCACTTGAGCGGCACAAAGAAGACTCGGGACTGAGCCTTACACCTATCCTATGCTACCGACTGACTACTTGAAAATTGCTAAACCACGGTTCTATGCCTAACCCTACTTCGATGACGCATGTCCTGGTTTATGATGCTGGATCTCTCAGACGGGGTCCTCCAGACAGCGTCTCAGAGGTTCCTAGGACGGGGCCGTCCCAGACCGGAGACGGGGTCATTCAAGCGGGGTGTCACTAAAGTGAGGTCGTCCTAGAGCCCTGAATGACGGATCCGACTCAGACTTGGCGTCTGGGACGTCTCTCACCCCTTTCCGCAGAAGGTTCCGTACCGATCGCGTTCCTTCACTCTGGGCAACGGTCCTATGGCGCGCCTTGCTCGTCACTTCTCGTCTCGCGGTCCGCTTCACCACAGGTACTGGCCTTTGTCTTGGTCCTTCCGAAGGCTCTTCACCACGCTGTTCAGGGCTTCATACAGCGAACCGTGATTCGGCGGAGGTTCAGGTTGTGTCGTAACCCCTCTGGTCCAGTTGGGGACTACACCATGCCGAACAATTTCTTCCCAGCGAGTACGATGACCGTACCCAGCCCACTCTGGTAAGTGATTAGAGATTTCCAAAGCTTTATTGGGCCGAGGATCAGATGGAGTTTCATCGCGAATCAACCGTACGAAGTCAGTAAGCTCCATACGCGATCGACGAAGAAATTCACTGAAGACGGCTTGCTTGTACCGATCGATGAGGTGCACCACCTTACCGTCCACGGTGCCCCTACATGGATATGGATCAGGTAAATTCAAACCCGTGTGTGTAAGTGCAGTTGCCACCAGGGAACCGATAGTTGTGCGATGATGTTTAAGTAGCCGAGTCCGTATTCTCCATGATGAAGTAAACGCAGTTTCGATCGTAAGCATGTGGTCCGCCAGGTCGCGATCCAGCGTCATGGTCTCTGCACCATTAGGATATGCTGTGTGGACAAACGACAATGACCCTGGAGCGATAATCCCACCTGTGATCTCCTGTTTACCGAGGCTAGCAACACCAACGGGAGTGGGCACGTCGCCCTCCGTACGGAGTTGAGGTTTCGCGTGGCCGATAGTACATTGACTGGTATCTGACTGAGATACGAGTAGCATCCTTCGTACCCCGTTCCAGTGCACTGGTTCCACTGCCAGCGTCACCGAAATTCGCCAAAGAAGCTGCGAGAGTGGACTGAATGTCCTTCACAACTCCTGGCACGTCACCGGTTCCGCTGCCGGTGACGCTAACGGAGCCCACGAGGCCTGTGGAGCTCGCCGCGCCGTCCGCTATCGACGATGTGTCGCAGGCGTGATCTGCCATTAGACGAGTCGTCTTTCGCGTCGACAGATCCGCATCGTTGTTCGGCGACATGCAGGGCCTCCAGGATCTGGGTGGACCTTGCTAACGAAGGCGGATGTAACTGCGGTGGGCAACAAAATAATTGCTCACCGCCGCATCTTCACGCACCTTCATCAACTGGAGTATCCGCATATTCCTGCGTCAAACTCCCAAATCGCTCGTTGATAAAGTCGACGACAGTCGCCCGTAACTTTTCCGGCTTAAAATGTGCTCGATACGAGACCGTGCACCGGCCCTCACGACCTGAGCACCCTTCATTAGAAATGTGTCGCAGGCAGAGGCGCTTTCCTTTCAGCACCGGAAGGGCTTTGACAATAGCTGGGGGGGCCGGATGACACTGGCCCTCGACGGACGGATTTGAGCCGTGGGTACCTTGAGGTCGCCTCGAAGCTGAAGCAACCGACATCACGCGAGATGGGCGAGCAATCGTTGTGTTGGCACTGGGTTGAGAACGAATCGTAGCCTGTAGAGCGCTTACAAAACTGGGGTCCGTCATGGAAAAGGTAACGCTGATGCCTTTAGCCGCACGTGTGTCCGCATTGGCGAGATGACTTCGAAATACTTCGAATCGACCATCAATCTAGTCAACCGGCTCTTGAGCATCACTGGCCGTCGTGGCCACACCCTAATGAGCGAAGGTCGATCAGCATCTTTGACACGTACGGCTGATAAGCGTGGTTCACCGCTGTAGTGAGACAATCAATCGCGCTGATGATTGCACTAACGCTTTCGAGCACCATGCACTTTGGAGGTGTCGATCGGGTCTTAAAGTTGGACATATCGTGTGTCCGAGCAGCCTCCCGATGGGTTTTCGCTGTCACTCGTGCAAGGCGCATCAAAGGGAGGCCAAGAAAACCGAAATCCCAGGAGTAAATTCCGCGCGCAATGGAAGGATGAGACAGGAACGGGAAGTCCATTGCACGGATTTGGATAATGTCCATTAGTCGCTGAGCATTCATAGTACCAAACGTACCATTGACAAGTTGATTGTGAACAATCCGCTGAGTTTCAGTAGGACGGAAACTGGAAGACGATTCATGGCTCCGTGTCATGAGGTCGCTGCTTGAATCCAATCCACGAGAATTCTTTTTAAACGAGATGAGTTGGTCAATGTCCTGTGCTAGTGTCGAATTGGCGCCCACTGATTCTCGTAACGCGAGCAACTGGGCCATTTCAGCGTCACCAGAACATGCGTCGATCTCCACTCGCCGTCGTTTTCTCAGTGCCACCGCAACAATACAGACAGACTGAGTTACGCCGTCGGCCGCACTGCCGTCCTCGGCATCCGAGCCCTCGAGCTGATCCATCGAGAACGGAATGGCGGCAGCTTGTAGCGGCTCCGTGGCCGTAGACTGGGAGCTTGTTCGAGCCTGCAAAGTACGACATGTCTGTAGCGCGTCATGGATGAACGGTCGCCGTCAAAAATTGATGCTCCCAGGTGAATACCGGAGGGGACACGACGTTGCCCACCACTGTAGTAGACAGAATCCAGAATATACTTGATCGGTACATTCGCCAGGGACGAATTATCGAAGTTGAAGAGGGGAACCGATATTACCTCGTTAAGGGTGGAAAGGCCCACAGCCTGCAGAATGGATGAAGACTTTCGCGAAAAGCGACCGCCCACCCCGTTGAAGTGTTTGTGCATGACCCCGTGCAAAATCCACATCGATTGTGGCATGATCTCGCAGACCGCACGATGGAAGCAGGGACGCAGCGCATTTGTCTCAGGCACGAGATCCTGCAGGCTGTCGTCGTCGAAAACGATGTCGGCGGTACCATCAGGGAAACAAGGTGTAAGATGCCGCTGGCGGGAGGGTTTATCCAAGTTTACAAACAGCGACTTGATCAGTGTGAGCGGGCAAAGCTCGTGTAGGATTAATTCGATTCGAGCCCATGGTAGGGCGTGGTGAGCGGCCCCCTTGTTAATGCGATCCACGACCTGGTGTGGTTGGTTCCGAATTCCTGTAACTGGAGCGGGTCATACCATTCTTGCTGATAGATGTAATGTAGCTTTAGCCTCGAGTGTGGGATATTCCTCAAAGCAATTTGACATCCATCGCCCGAGCAGCTTTATCGACAAGCTGTCAGCTCCACTGCTCATCAACGCTGTGGCACCACCACTGCGGATAGAGCGCGTTGAATAGTTGGCCGGCGGAACCTTGGCTGCACGAGCAGTAGCTTTCAGCACCATGGCTACTTGACTGGCGTGAAGATCTACGGACAGGTATCGTGACGATGTCTGTTTCATTTCTCGTCGGGCGCGTCCGATATGATGTAGTGCTAGAATGGGGCATAGTATTGGGTCGTCGGTGCCGTGCATGGTCCACCACGTACCGCGGCCAAACTGGTCGTTCTTAGCCCCTTCGAGGCCGATCGTCACGGATGACGCTGCCGTTTGCGTCACTCTGCAGCCGTTGGCGTCTGAGAAGAAGGCATACACAGCCTTGATACAGTAGAAGTATCGTTGTTGGCCGATTTTGAGGTATTCGGAACATCGTAGCAGGTAGAAATAACCTATAATGATGCGCCCCCACAGAAGCCGCTGGCGAGGGATCTTCAGGTCGATATGGCGATAGAACAAGCGGAGAAAAGCAGGCGAAATGGGTTGTTTCTTGGTGACGGAGTCCGACATTCGCTTGATGCCTTGGAGAAGAATTGAAAAGGCTGGGGACGGAGTGATTTCGAACCCGCTGAACCGTTTGTGAAACCAGCTGATACTTGCGATCTTGAGCTTATAGTAGAGTATTGATTTCCATGTCGAAGTCGATTCCACCCGAACGTCCAGCGAAAAACTGCGAAAGAGCCGAGTCGTTTGTTTGTGTGTGTACTGAGCTCTTCAGCCATGGTGACCACCCCATCTTCTTCAAGAAGCTGGTCCATTGCTTCCAGTGGCGGTTGTACTTGGCAGTAATAGTGCTTGCCAAAGCGTTTCGACGCAGCATGACTCCCACAGAGCGGAGAGATCGTCGAAGGGCGGTTGCACGTGTACCTGCGTCCACGGCGAGTACAATTTAGTCCATAAGTTATACAAAGGGTGGTCTTGAGACCAAGCGCGAGACCCAGCGTCCGCCATCGTTTTGTCGACTCCAGGTATGTGTTGGGTAGTGCGCGATATGTTGAATTGGACTTAGGCCAAGGAGAGCAGTCGATTGTATCGCTGCGCGACGGGGTTCCGGCTTGATCGCTTTGAGCCTCACGAGACGGCGCTAGTATTGTCGATATGAAAGCATACCACCACCGGATCTTGATCGGAAGGGAGATTCCAGCTCCGACCCCAGTGTAAGGCACCAAGGACTGCATTTTGCAGCTCACGAACGTTGATTGATGACTCAGCTGACTTCGCCTTGATCCGTTCTTTGTCTTCGTCTGTGAATTGCACACGTAAATACTGATGTAGCAAGGGTTCTAGCGCACAGAGCCCGACATCCGAGGCATCCATGAACACATGGTATATCGGATTAGATTGCTTCGCGAATATTGAAACAGGTAGTGGGTTGATGCGCGCAGGATTTTGCACTATTGATCGAAACCAGTAGAGGTCCTCCTTGACGTCTCCTGGTACTTTTTTGCTGGCTAATTGGAAGCAACTTCCTTCATATGTCTGAGTTCGTTGGTAGAAGGCTCGATCCGGGAGGAAGCAGATCGACACGTGGCGGAGACATCCTAAAAGCTTGGAGAGCGACGACCGCGATATTTATTCGCAACGGACAATGCGCTGCAGTCTCGAGATTGCTTCTCTAGCTTTTCGGATGGGATCGAAAGTCCGTGGTGGTGTCCAAGTCTAGTCCGAGGGCCCGCCAATTATCGCTCCAAGACGTGAACTTTCTCTCGTTTAGCGCTGTGGGCCCGAACACTGTCATCATCGCGTCACGAAGGGCGAGATTGGCTTTCAGACATCTGTCGTCTTTGTCTACTTTAATGCGCGGACGGTCGTCGCACCATATGTTACCGTGGAGTGCCTCAGCGAGGTAGTATGGTCGACGCAAGTGAGCCGACTCGTATAGATAGTTGATGACTGTGCCTGCTAGGGAGTAATAAGCTGGTGATCCGCACCACCCGAACCCACAGGCGAGGTCAATAATGATAAAGCCCTCGAATAGAAATGCGAACATGTGCACATCCTCGGCGTCCACGGGGATATGGCGGAATGCACCCGCTACATCGCCGACCATCATCAATATTTTCTTCTCGGGAAATCGAGCGCGGAGGTAGTGGATCCTCCGTGCTATATCCGCTGGCGGATTATATGAGATGGCGGGCAATTCGTCGCGGGAGGTAACATCATTGACCGAGGATCCGCTGGGAAACGAGTCGTCGTTAATAATTCGTGTATCGACGCCTTCGGGATTCCCTGTTTCCACAATACCAAGGGGGCTCACGTGTATCTCCAGCCATAACTCTAACATATTCGCCTCCAGTATCATGTACCTGCTGCTACTTTGTCCTTTTCTGATGTGGCGTCGGATGCTCGCAGACTCCTGTGTAATTGAGCCATGGTTGGAAGGGCGAAACAGCTGTTTGTGAGGTCGAGCTGCGGTCCACTTGGGCTTCACCCCGGATCGAGCAATGTTGTTCCATTGCGATATCGCGAGGCCCACCGGGTGGGTAGTAGGAACTGGCAGCTCAAACAGGTCCTTGTTTGACCGGGGATCACTGGTTGTTTGCCCACGAAATGTCCGCACAAATTCAGGAAGGGGCAGGCGCAATTGCCTCGCTAAGACGGACCAAGTCTCGACATGACAGGTGTTTATGGCGTCCTCGTCGCCCTCTGTTGCGTTCACAAACTTCAAATCAGAGCTTTGAGCTAGGTCACGATGGATGGCGATGACATCGGCACAACTGCGGGCTCGAATAGCATCTTGGGTGGCACTCTTTCGCGCGTAGTATATTGCTGTATCCACCTCGGTATCCTGGCGAGGAACATTGACACAGTCAAACCGACTTCCCGCGCCTTGTCGACTTGGACGTTGGCCTGGGACGGTAACATTTGGCGTCAGAGATCACTGAACTGGCTGGCAAGGCCGTTAAAACGATCTTCGATCACCTTTCTAGCGGCGGTAGAAAGCACACGAGGTCGGAAGTGTCCACGACTGCATCGACCGTCAAAGTTGTCCCTACACCCAGCCTTAGAGAGATACATAAGGCATAGCTTGCGGCCATTCTGGCGAGATAAGGAAGTGGTCCCAGACGTCGGGATCAGTGGTTTATCGTCCCGACGACAGTCACGGAGGGTACGGCTGGTCGCTTGTGCTGGTTGGTCCGCCGTGAGTCCTCTGGCGAAATACTCCTTAAGTTCGGCCAGTTCTTCGTCGTTTCGGCTGAATTCGTTTCCGACGAGAAAAACCTCTGCTAGACCTCCGGTCAGAAGTCGTGTCCGCAACTTCCCAAGTTTCGAGTCGATCCAGAAAACAAACACCTTGCAGAGGCTGCTATCAAGGTGTGCATCATCTCCATAGCGACTTAGAAACCACAGTGCTTTGTCGATAACGTCAACGACCGGTGACTTGTAGAACTCCATAGCAAATACCCGTAAGTTCTGGAGCGCGCTGAGTATCTGGTGGAGACTAGATGCTGCTAGGGCAGCACGCAAAATGTTCCGCTGGCAAAAATCAGCCATGTTAACGCTGGCTTCCTTCGCGTGGACCCGCGCAGCCATGGTAACTGTGGTAAGGTGCATGATGGAGAGATCTCGTTCGCCGAACCCAATGTCATATAGGCCACGACACGTCGGTGGCGTTGCTAGAAATCGCGATTGGTCGGAGCGCTGCCAGTATTCAAATAAAGCCTTTGCATCCTTACCTTCACATGTCGAGTTGGTGATTGCGCCGTGCACTTGTCTCTCAATCGCCGAAGGGCGGAAGGATACTACATTCCGCGCGTCCGATTGAACTCTAACTTCGTCTCACATACTGTCAATGCGACGCAGTCGCCGTGGTGGCTGTGTCAGAGGTTCGTTCTGGCGCCGCGCCTACATGATGTCGTCGTCGGAGTCTGAGCTAAGAAAGTCGACGTTAATTTCTTCTGCGTCAATGCGACGAGAGGAGTGATCGGGTGGCGTCGTATCAGAGCCACCACTCGGCGATGGAACTCGGCTCGTTTCGTCGGCTTGACCTGCCGCTGGGACAGTGTCTGTATTACTCAATAGGTCACGTTTTCTCTTGTGATTAAGCTGCAGTTCACAGTCGACGATATGTCGCCGCTGCACCAGTCGGACCCGAAGTTCGGTGGGAGACACGAGTGGCGGTGTGTCGGCTGAGCCAAACACAGGGCTTAGTGCCCCAGGCTCGCGCGCTGGGGAAATGGAGTGGGCCTGTCGGCAACTCGCCCCTACTCATTGTAATATGGCGAGTATTTCGGTGGCGTTCAACCCGGCAGAACACACACCAGGACCTGTTTGTATAGCGTACATCAGAGGTTCCACCCTGATGATGGAAGAGGGCTCCGTCAGCTTGACGCGGTACGAGTGTGCGCTGTAGCGCACGACGAGAAGCGCATCGTTGCCGTCCATGCTGTACGTCCTGACGACGCCGTAACACCAGTTACCCATGTCAGGGCCATCGGGCAGCACGAAAGAGACTGGAGTGGATAAGTAGGTGCCTGGCCACCAGTTCGCCTCGGCAGCTGATATCACGCGGGGTGCAAGGACGTTTGACGGGACTTTCGCAGTCTTCGCGAGGTTTAGGGCCAGTTCTCTTGACTGTTGCATTGTCATCATTGATCCGGGTCACTTCGACGTACTGCCAGCTCTAGAACGTTTCGTGCTGGAGGGGGCCCATGAACGTGAGGGTTCCCACGCAGACGTTTTCTTGCGGCATCGTAGATGCTGGGAGCTCGGTGCTGTTAGTAGTCGATTCGCCGCTCCGAAGGAGGTTCTGAAGTGAGCTGCGTTTGGCCTTCGGCGTGCCGCCTCGTCCTCGGGAGTGTTGTCTAGCTACACCTAACTATGTCAGTGGTTTCCTGGGATCTTGTTGCTACTGGAAATAGACCCGTCCATGTCGGACTGACTCCGCTATAGCTTACGACCACACCGTAGTCCCATCGTTTGGCAGCCCCCGTAGTGGGCCTACTTTGGTTCACTACTTTAGCTTACACGTGCGCCACGTGTATGAGGAAGCGTAGGAATTTATTAATAATTTGAATTAATTATACTTGACTCCACAAGTATAACATAAATCAAATAAAGACTCCTAGTAGCTAGTTTAACGTAAAATGAGAACTGTATTGTTTATAAATCGATCTTCCTCCTTGCTAAAACTGTTTATCGTCTATGAAAGGGGTTGGCAGCGGCTGGCTGTGTAACGGGGTTACACGCACAAGTGGCTACAAGCCACTTGTGATTTTAACAGATAAGATATCTGTTAAAAGTTTTAGATACTTCCTCATCTTGCTGTAAGTCGCACCAATGGATATATTGAAGTGGGCCACCGCAATGAGTGGTCCACACATACCCAAAGATCCTATTGGTAGAAAGCAGCATCTTTCTACCAATTAGAGACGTGTATATTGGCGGGGCTCTGACAGCCAGCCGCTGCCAACCCCTTTCATAGATGGTAAACAGATTTAGCAGATTTAGGAGGAAGATCAATTTACAAACAATACAGTTCTCGTTTTACCTCATCTAAGTCACTTGGAATCCTTTCTTACTTAACTTATATTTGTGTATTCAAATATAATTAACCTAAGTAATTACTAAGTACTTACGCTTCCTCATACACGTTGCGCAACGTGTAAGCTAAAGTAGTGAGTCAAGTTAGACTACACTTTATTTGATTTATATTATACTTGTGGACTCAAGCATAATTAATTCAAGTTGTTACTAATTACCTACGCTTCCTCATACACGCAGAGCAACGTGTAAGCTAAAGTAGTGAGTCAAGTTATACCCACTACACCTGGTAGCACTTTGTAGTCCGTCCAACGACCGACTGCTTGACGTTCGTACGAGGTGTACGAACGCGGAGCCGAGAACCACGTGAGCACGGAGGTGCCCATGGAGAGCTCCAATACGCCTGCAACACATGTTGCACGCGCAGACTGCCCCCACCTGTCTGACCCAGAGTGGGAAGCTCTCCAACGACTGTCAACAGTCATTGGGGAGGCAGCGATAGCTACGATGCTGTGTACGCTATCGCCGACAGAGCAACATGGTGTTGCTCTGGGGTTCATCATGAAGGAGCAGCTCGATGCTGCTTCCTCAGCGACGGCGTCGTCGGAGACGACACCGCGTGCTCAATCATTAAAATTGAGCGTGAGCAATTATGTAGGAAGAGAGGGCGAACCTCTTCTCCGATGGCTTGTCGAACTCGACACAGCCATTGCCGCTCGACGTATCGTCGACCCGTTGTCAAAGGTTGCGTTCGCCATGTCATGTCTTGGCGGACGAGCGAGGAGTTGGGCGTACGGACGCCGGCTCTCAGATCCTACGTGCTTTAACACGTACGAGATATTCAAAGAGGAGCTCAAACAAGCGTTTGAGCCCCCACAAAACGAGTTCCGGTCGAGGGCGGAATTCCTCGACCAGGGTAAGCATGACGTCCATGCTTACGCGCAGCGTGCACGGTACCTGGTCTCGAACATCGTGACCAACCCGATAGATGAGGCGACTAAGGTCGTCACGTTCATGAAGGGACTTAGGGATGGGCCCGTGAAGACCTATATCTTCCGAGAGTACCCGAGTACTCTCGAAGCTGCAATCACTCTTGCCATGCAAGAAGAGTTTAGCCTGCAGCAGGCTAAACTGCATGCGAACGTGCCGAGGTCGCAACCGCGCCCGGTAGTGAGCACGGGAGATCCGGAACCAATGGACCCCTCGAATGCAACGGCAGCTGGTCACCAGCAGCACGGAAGTAATGTGCGATGCTTCCGTTGCGGAAGGATCGGTCACTTTGCACGGGAGTGCACAGCTCTCATGCACCCTGGAGGTGGCCGTCGTGGTGAAGCTAGGCATCGCCGCGGATCAACAAAAAACGCGAACATCCAGTAGGCGCGTGGCGCCCTACTGGACACTAATGCAGTCACGCGTGCCGTTATCGGGCACGTGACACTGAGGACTGCAGCCCCCAGTGAGACTAGCTCTCGCTGCGAGAACGAAGATGGCAGGCCGAACCTAGTCATCTTGAAGGTTTACTGGAAGAGTGCGAGTGACTCTCTTCGGGCTTTGGTAGATTCAGGCGCGTCGAACAACTTTGTTCGACTATGCCGTCTGCCGAGTCTTGACTTCGAGGAGGTACATGTACCTCGAAGTCTGCTGGAAGTGCGACTGGCAACAGGTGCCATCGTGAGGACCGAGAAGCGCACGTTCACGATGCGCTTCTCGTACAAACAACGGGTGTTTGTCGAACACTTTATCGTCCTAGACGTGGACGATAAATTTGACGTTGTTATGGGAATGCCGTGGCTTGCACGGCATGACCCGGGCATTGACGGGAAAAAGCGCACGCTCGTGCGCTTCGGTCGCGACTACGGAACAGAGAGCGATGGCCCTGTAACCACAGCGCATGCACCAGCAGGTGCGCGCGAATCGCCAGTCGAGACAGCGCTTAATGCCGCTGTGCCGGAGTGCCAAGTGGTGCGCGAGGATGCGCACAAGTAGGATCCACGTCGGCGGTGCTGCCGATGTCGGAAGAAAAGATGTGTTGGTTCCGGGAACCAACACCCACGTTCAAGCTTGTAGGGACAGTCCCTGACCCGAAGCGGTCAGGTCGACGACGACGCGTCGGCTCCGGGAGCCGACGCACCCTCGGTCATGAGGGGCTCCGCCAATAGATGGCGTCGAGGTGACGAAGGCGTATCAACTCCGGGAGTTGACGCTGCAAACAGTACGGACGGTTCCAAACGTACCGCACTGACGCAATTTGCATGCTGTCGTGCAGCCCGGCTGCACGACGAAGTGTCATGCGATCAAGCCGGGCTTGATATCGCGCGCCCGCAGACAGGGTCTGCCGGCGAAGAGACACATTACCGTGCAGCCGGGCTGCACGAAGGAAAATGCGGTCAAGCTGGGTTTGATACCGCGCGCCCGCGGACAGGGTCCGCCGGCGAACAACTGTCCACGGCCGGGCCCGGACCAGAAGAACAACTGTGCGGAGCCGGGTTCCGCACAACAAGAAGACGGCGCATGCGGAAAACGCTGCGCAAGTCTCGGTCCGGGACCGAGACGCCACGAGAACCGTCTGCTGGGCAGACTGAGTCGGTGGCGCCGGACGTCGAGACGCTAAGCGTCTTGACGCGCACCGATACTGGATTCCAGTATCGTGAGATGGAACTCGCTAATCCTCCGACGAGGGCGTCGGAGTTGACTTCGCTTCCAGTCATGAGCGGGAAGCGCTTCACCCGCGACTTGCACGATGGACGCATCGAGCAGGTCTGCGTTCTTTCGAACAGCGAAAGAACGGAGCGTGAAAGAGAAGAGCTGAGGCAGCTCTTCATGGTACCACTGAGAGTGAAGACACTCTCAGTGCGAAGACGAAGCGAGAGCGCTTCGAGGAACAAGGTTGGGACTCGTTAAAGTCGAGTCCCTATTACGAATTGTTGAGGGAGTACAAAGACGTACTCCCGGAAGAGATTCATGCGGAGCTTCCGCAGGATAAGGGCATTCAGCACGAGATTGATCTCGTACCGGGCACGAAGTACTGTGTCACGCGGCAGTGGCCACTGCCGGGCGAGCAAGTAAAAGCAATCGACGACTTCTTTGAAAGTCGTCGCAAAGCAGGACAAGTGCGGGAATCAAAGTCCCCGCACAGTACTCCGGCGTTCTGTGTCAAAAAGCCACAGGGCGGATGGCGCATCGTTCATGCGTATAACAAGTTGAACGATACGACGGTACCGGCGCAGACGCCGGTACCGCGAAAAGATGTTATCATCGATTCGATGGCCGGGAGCACCGTTTACAGTGCTCTCGATTTGCGAGATGGATTCTATCAGGTCCTAATGCGTGAGAGCGATATCCCTCTCACGGCAGTGAGCACGCCAAGCGGCATGCTCTGGGAATGGCTATCAATGCCACAGGGGCTTAAGAACGCCCCTGCGACCTTCGACAGGTGCGTGACGCACTTGTTGCGCTCAGTGCGCGACGTCTCACTGAGCTATTTCGAAGACGTGTTCATCCACAGCCGAGCTGTGGACTGGAAGACCGACATTGAGATGCACCGGGTGCACCTCCGAAGACTACTTGAGCTTATGCGAAAGCATAAGCTCTACGCGAACCTGAACAAGTGCATCTTCGGGGCGAGCGAGATACCCGTCCTCGCGTGTCTCGTAGGGAGAAATGGTGTTCGCCCCGACCCGGAAAAGGTCAGAGTGATCAATGAATGGCCAACGCCTTCAAGTGTCAAGGAACTGAGGCAGTTCCTTGGCTTGACCACGTACTTGTGCAAGTACGTGGAGGATTACGCGGGCAAGATCCGCCCGCTGTCACAGCCTCTTAAGAAGGAAGCTGTGTGGAATTGGACAACCGATTGCCAAAAGGCATTCGATGAAGTCAAGCGGGGCTTGACTGAGGCACCGACCTTGGCAGTAGCTGACCAAGATCGTCCATTTCACGTCGTATGTGACGCATCCGACTTTGCAATCGGATGCGCATTGATGCAGCACGATCACAAGGGCCGTGATCGTGTCGTCTACTACCAATCGCGTCAGCTGAAGCCAGCTGAGCGCAACTATCCGGTGCATGACAAAGAACTCCTTGCCATGAAGTACGCACTCGCAAAGTTCCGAGTGTATTTGCTTGGAAGTAGACCATTTGTGGTCTACACCGACCATGCTTCACTGCGTACCGCAGTGAAGTCGCCACACATTTCACAAAGAATGGCGAGATGGCTCTCATTCTTTGCGGAGTATAACTTCCGGGTCGAATATAAACCCGGAAGATTGAATGTGGTGGCCGCCGCGTTATCACGTCGACCGGATTATGCAGAAGCTGCTGACGTCAATGCCATTGACGCCATGCGATCAAGGAAACCCACACCATCTCTGTTAGGCGACGTGAAGGCCGCGTACGCGCACGACACGGACACGAAGCTCTTGCTGGCCTATGGCACAGCGCCTTCTGACAAGGCTCGTCAGAAGCTGTCCAAGCACCTTCGAGCGCGTGCACACCGCTTTCGAGTGCACGACGGAATACTGCTTTATAATGCAGTCGACGACAACGCGGACCGCGTTGTCGTGCCAAATGACCATGACCTGCGCATCAGGATCATGTACGAATATCATGATACCCCGACTGCGGGACATCTCGGTCGTGAGAAGACATACGTCCTTCTCACACGCGACTTCTACTGGCACCACCAGTATAAGTGGGTGCGCAAGTACATCCGAGCTTGCGAGGTATGCCAACGCCATTCGCGCAGGCTCCTTTACAATCACTACCGAATCCATTAGTGAAACGGGGTTACACACACAAGCGACAACAGTTACTTGTGCATGACAACGGTCACAAGTGACAACTGTCACTTGTGCATGACATTTATTACTTACGGATTAACAGATAAATATCTGTTAAGGGTTTTTGATACTTCCTCACATTGGTGTAAGTCACACCAATGGATACATTGAAGTGGGCCACCGCAATGAGTGGTCCACACATACCCAAAAGATCCTATTGGTAGAAAACAGCATCTTTCTACCAATCAGAGACATGCATATTAGCGGGGCTCTGACAGCCAGCCGCTGCCAACCCCTTTCATAGATGATAAACAGTTTTTAGCAAATTTAGGAGGAAGATCAATTTACAAACAATACAGTTCTCGTTTTACCTCATCTAAGTCACTTGGAATCCTTTCTTACTTAACTTATATTTGTGTATTCAAATATAATTAACCTAAGTAATTACTAAGTACTTACGCTTCCTCATACACGTTGCGCAACGTGTAAGCTAAAGTAGTGAGTCAAGTTAGACCCACTACACCTGGTAGCACTTTGTAGTCCGTCCAACGATCGACTACGTGACGTTCATACAAGGTGTCGAACGCGGAGGCGAGAACCACATGAGCACGGAGGTGCCCATGGAGAGCTCCAACACGCCTGCAACGCATGTTGCACGCGCGGACTGCCCCCACCTGTCAGATCCAGAGTGGGAGGCCCTCCAACGACTGTCAACAGTCATTGGGGAGGCAGCGATAGCTACAATGCTGCGTACGCTATCGCCGACGGAGCAACATGGTGTTGCTCTGGGGTTCATCATGAAGGAGCAGCGTGATGCTGCTTCCTCAGCGACGGCGTCGTCGGAGACGACACCGCGTGCTCAATCATTAAAATTGAGCGTTAGCAATTATGTAGGAAGAGAGGGCGAGCCTCTCCTCCGATGGCTTGTCGAGCTCGACACAGCCATTGCGGCTCGACGTATCGTCGACCCGTTGTCAAAAGTTGCGTTCGCCATGTCATGTCTTGGCGGACGAGCGAGGAGTTGGGCGTACGGACGCCGACTCTCAGATCCTACGTGCTTTAGCACGTACGAGATATTCAAAGAGGACCTCAGACAAGCGTTAGAGCCCCCGCAAAACGAGTTCCGGTCGAGGGCGGAATTCCTCGACCAGGGTAAGCATGACGTCCATGCTTACGCGCAGCGTGCACGGTACCTGGTCTCGAACATCGTGACCAACCCGATAGATGAGGCGACTAAGGTCGTCACGTTCATGAAGGGACTTAGGGATGGGCCCGTGAAGACCTATATCTTCCGAGAGTACCCGAGTACTCTCGAAGCTGCAGTCACTCTTGCCATGCAAGAAGAGTTTAGCCTGCGGCAGGCTAAACTGCATGCGAGCGTGCCGAGGTCGCAACCGCGCCCGGTAGTGAGCACGGGAGGTCCGGAACCAATGGACCCCTCGAATGCAACGGCAGCTGGTCACCAGCAGCACGGAAGTAATGTGCGATGCTTCCGTTGCGGAAGGATCGGTCGCTTTGCACGGGAGTGCACAGCTCTCATGCACCCTGGAGGTGGCCGTCGTGGTGAAGCTAGGCATCGCCGCGGATCAACAAAAAACGCGAACATCCAGTAGGCGCGGGGCGCCCTACTGGTAATGCAGTCGCGCGTGCCGACATCGGGCACGCGACACTGAGGACTGCAGCCCCCAGTGAGACTAGCTCTCGCTGCGAGAACGAAGATGGCAGGCCGAACCTTGTCATCTTGAAGGTTTACTGGAAGAGTGCGAGTGACTCTCTTCGGGCTTTGGTAGATTCAGGCGCGTCGAACAACTTTGTTCGACTATGCCGTCTGCCGAGTCTTGACTTCGAGGAGGTACATGTACCTCGAAGTCTGCTGGAAGTGCGACTGGCAACAGGTGCCATCGTGAGGACCGAGAAGCGCACGTTCACGATGCGCTTCTCGTACAAACAACGGGTGTTTGTCGAACACTTTATCGTCCTAGACGTGGACGATAAATTTGACATTGTTATGGGAATGCCGTGGCTTGCACGGCATGACCCGGGCATTGACGGGAAAAAGCGCACGCTCGTGCGCTTCGGTCGCGACTACGGAACAGAGAGCGATGGCCCTGTAACCACAGCGCATGCACCAGCAGGTGCGCGCGAATCGCCAGTCGAGACAGCGCTTAATGCCGCTGTGCCGGAGTGCCCAAGTGGTGCGCGAGGATGCGCACAAGTAGGATCCACGTCGGCGGTGCTGCCGATGTCGGAAGAAAAAGATGTGTTGGTTCCGGGAACCAACACCCACGTTCAAGCTTGTAAGGGACAGTCCCTGACCCGAAGCGGTCAGGTCGACGACGACGCGTCGGCTCCGGGAGCCGACGCACCCTCGGTCATGAGGGGCTCCGCCAATAGATGGCGTCGAGGTGACGAAGGCGTGTCAACTCCGGGAGTTGACGCTGCAAACAGTGCGGACGGTTCCAAACGTACCGCACTGACGCAATTTGCATGCTGTCGTGCAGCCCGGCTGCACGACGAAGCGTCATCCGATCAAGCCGGGCTTGATATCGCGCGCCCGCAGACAGGGTCTGCCGGCGAAGAGACACATTACCGTGCAGCCGGGCTGCACGAAGGAAAATGCGGTCAAGCTGGGTTTGATACCGCGCGCCCGCGGACAGGGTCCGCCGGCGAACAACTGTCCACGGCCGGGCCCGGACCAGAAGAACAACTGTGCGGAGCCGGGTTCCGCACAACAAGAAGACGGCGCAAGCGGAAAACGCTGCGCAAGTCTCGGTCCGGGACCGAGACGCCACGAGAACCGTCTGCTGGGCAGACTGAGGCGGTGGCGCCGGACGTCGAGACGCTAAGCGTCTTGACGCGCACCGATACTGGATTCCAGTATCGTGAGGTGGAACTCGCTAGTCCTCCGACGACGGCGTCGGAGTTGACTTCGCTTCCAGCCATGAGCTGGAAGCGCTCCGTGCGCGACATCGCACCGAGCTACTTCGATGATGTGTTCATCCACAGCCGGGCTGTGGACGGGAAGACCGACATTGAGATGCACAGGGTGCACCTCCGGCAGCTATTTGAGCTTATGCGAAAGCATAAGCTCTACGCGAACCTGAAGAAGTGTATCTTCGGGGCGAGCGAGATACCCGTCCTCGGGTGTCTCGTAGGGAAGAATGGTGTCCGCCCTGACCCAGAAAAGGTCAGAGTGATTAACGAATGGCCAACGCCATCAAGTATCAAGGAACTGAGGCAGTTCCTTGGCTTGGCCACGTACTTGTGCAAGTACGTGGAGGATTACGCGGGCAAGATCCGCCCGCTGTCACAGCCTCTTAAGAAGGAAGCTGTGTGGAATTGGACAACCGATTGCCAAAAGGCATTCGATGAAGTCAAGCGGGGCTTGACTGAGGCACCGACCTTGGCAGTAGCTGACCAAGATCGTCCATTTCACGTCGTATGTGACGCATCCGACTTTGCAATCGGATGCGCATTGATGCAGCACGATCACAAGGGCCGTGATCGTGTCGTCTACTACCAATCGCGTCAGCTGAAGCCAGCTGAGCGCAACTATCCGGTGCATGACAAAGAACTCCTTGCCATGAAGTACGCACTCGCAAAGTTCCGAGTGTATTTGCTTGGAAGTAGACCATTTGTGGTCTACACCGACCATGCTTCACTGCGTACCGCAGTGAAGTCGCCACACATTTCACAAAGAATGGCGAGATGGCTCTCATTCTTTGCGGAGTATAACTTCCGGGTCGAATATAAACCCGGAAGATTGAATGTGGTGGCCGCCGCGTTATCACGTCGGCCGGACTATGCAGACGTTGTTGACGTCAATGCCATTGACGCCATGCGATCGAGCAAACCCACATCATCTCTGTTGGATGATGTGAAGTACGCGTTCGCGCACGACGCGGACGCGAAGCTCTTGCTGGCCTATGGCACAGCGCCTTCTGACAAGTCCCGTCAGAAGCTGCCCAAGCACCTTCGAGCGCGTGCACACCGCTTTCGTGTGCACGACGGAAGACTGCTTTACAATGCAGTCGACGACAACGCGGACCGCGTTGTCGTGCCAAATGACCATGGCCTGCGCGTCAGGATCTTGTACGAGTATCATGATGCCCCGACTGCGGGACATCTCGGACGTGAGAAGACATACGTCCTTCTCACGCGTGACTTCTACTGGCACCACCAGTACAAGTGGGTGCGCAAGTACATCCGTGCTTGCGAGGTATGCCAACGCGTAAAGCCTGCGCCATTCGCGCAGGCTCCTTTACAATCACTACCGACTCCGTCGGAGTGTTGGAAGTCCATGACTTTGGACTTCATCTTTGGTCTTCCCCCGGATAGCGGAGGGAACACCGGTGTTGTGGTCTTCGTAGCCGCTTCAGCAAGATGTACCATCTTGCTGCGGTGCCAGCAGAGGTAACCGCGAAGCAGACGGCCCGTCTGTTCGTCGACATGGTGTTCAAACACCATGGCATGCCGTCCGACATCGTGTCGGACAGAGACCCGCGCTTCACAGCGCACCTGTGGCAAGAAGTGTTTACACTTCTTGGGAGCCAACTTTCAATGTCGTCTGCGGATCATCCGCAGACGGACGGTCAAACCGAGCGCGTGAATCGCGTGCTCGTCGATATATTGAAGAGCTACGCTCACTCGTTCCAATACTGGAGCGAGTGCTTATCGATGGCAGAGTTTGCCATCAATAACTCAGTGCATGCCTCGACAGGACATACACCGTTCTACGTGGATGCCATGCGACATCCACGTCTACCGAGTTTACTCGGAGTGATGGCTCCCACTTTAAGTGGGGGAGGATCTACGACTGCAATACAGCAGCCGCAGAAAACCGCTGACACTTGCACAGTGTCAGCTGCAACAACGAACAAACCACATGAGTCTGCGCAGGGCGCAGACTCCCCCAACAACAAGGCCAACGCCCACGGGTCTACGCAGGGCACAGACACCGCAAAGAACCACGCAGAGGCCGGGCCTCTAGCGGAGAGCGAGCTGAATGACTTCAGCTCGGATGCAATCAGTTTCATCACCAAAAGACAAGCCGTAATTCGGTTTGTCCAAGACGCAATAGCAGCTTCTGTTGATCAACAGAAGCTGAACGCAGACAATGCGGGCAGAGGCAACACAAATGAATTTAAAGTTGGTTCATTAGTTTTGTTAGCTACACAAAACCTGCCTAGACATGCAGTTTCTGATTTCGGAGCAAGCCAGCTTCCTCCGCGCATCATCGGGCCGTTCACTGTGTTGGCACGGCAACGCATACACGCTAGACATACCGTCTAGCATGCGCCTCCATCCGACCTTTTACGTCGGACGGCTGAAGCCATACCTGCAGCACGAGCCATCTAGCTCGGCGGACCCGAAGCCTCGGCAAGAGCCGAGGCAGAAGCGGAGGACTTGGCCTCGGCGACGAGCAGCCTCTCCTCCAGCGCGCGGACGCGCTGGAGTAACCCTTTATCTGGGTCCCCAGCTCGACCTGGATATTCGAGGCGGTCTGCGAGACCGCCGCGACTTGGGCCTTCTGGTTCGCCAGCTCCTGTTTCAGGGCGGCGAACTCAGCGCCCTGCAGACGCTCCACGACGGCCACCCGGTCGTGGAGAGGCGCATACTGATCAGCCCGGGGCTGATCATACCCGGGGCGTGTTCCCACCCCCGCCACCGCCGATCCGTGACGCCCGCGGCTCAACCCGCTGGATTGTTGAGCGGATTGTTGACCATAGTATCCCGAAAACGAACCCTCAAGGGACTCGTTTTCGTATTCGTTGGAGAGGATTTCCTCCCCATCGAGATACATGGGAGCCGCGGAACGTCTTGCTGGAGGACGTTCCGGAAATGGTGAGGGCGTACGAAGAGCAGTACGCGCTGGCGCAGCAGAAGTAACACGAGCGCTGCGATCATCGCCAGCGCCCGAACCCTCACGTGCTAAGAATTTAGCACGGAGCTCTTTGAGACT
Organism: Phytophthora cinnamomi; assembly: GCF_018691715.1. NCBI lineage: Eukaryota > Oomycota > Peronosporomycetes > Peronosporales > Peronosporaceae > Phytophthora > Phytophthora cinnamomi. The sequence goes on from NW_027150944.1 coordinate 252,349, forward strand.
CTCGGGCACACGGAACGACGTGTACCCGTTCAGGTTGCGGTCGCTCAAGCGGACCGCGCCCGGGAAGCACCTCGTGCACTGGAAGCCCTCGGACACAGCGCACGGCACATTTGCCTCCTCAGCAGCAACATGAAGTTGCTCCAGCTTTCCACGCTTCGAGTACGTCTCGAAGCGATCACGCGCTTGCTTAATCCGATCACGGTAAGCACTCGGCCTCTTGTTGAAGTTTTCAACAAAGGCGTTCCAACTTTGACAAAGTGCCTGCCATTCGGGCACTTTGCTGCGAGAAGATGTCTTCTTGCTTTGAAACCATCGGAGCTCATGAAAGAGTCCGATGTAGTAATCGCGCCTTTGATGCGTTTCCGCATCAAAGTGCAGCCCGGCAGCCACAGCGTCATCTTTGATGGCGCTGCATACGTACAGCGGTACCTCATTCGGAGGTACCGAGTTCCCATACCGGTCCGCGATCTCGGACGCGGACGGCATCCACGGATCGTGCGCTGCGCCTGCAGCGCGCGGAGAGCCTTGAGCTTTGATATCATGCGCTGCAGCAGCAGCGCGCGGAGTACTGAGAGCCCCAGCGGAAGCGAGTGGGGTATCGCTCTCAGTACGCGAACGCTTCGAACTCGAAGCGTCCGATTCGTCCCCTTCGCGCGGTGGAATGTTCTTGGCACGAGGGTCGAGCGATTCGCTCGACACTGAGTCTTTACGCTTTGAGGGCGAGTCCTCCTCGCCCTCCATATCATCATCGTCGCCGTCGAAGTCGACGACGTCGCCGTACTTCGCCTTCTGGCGTTCGAAGTAGTCGTCGATGGAGAGATGACTCCCCACCGACTTAGAAGACTTCTTCTGAGGCGCGCTCATCGTTGAATGAGCGCGGATTTCTTCTCCAAACGCGGAGAATTGACGAATGGTCAATTCCGAAGATTGACGTGCGGAGACCCCGCGCGTCTAACCTTAAGGGGGGGATGGTGTAACGGGGTTACACGTACAAGTGGCTGCAAGCCACTTGTGAATTTACCAGATAGGTTATCTGTTAAAAGTTTTGGATACTTCCTCACCTTGGTGTAAGACACTCCAATGGATACATTGAAGTGGACCACCACAGTGAGTGGTCCACACATACCCAAAAGATCCTATTGGTAGAAAGCAGCATCTTTCTACCAATCAGAGGCATGCATATTAGCGGGGCTCTGACAGCCAGCCGCTGCCAACCCCTTTCATAGATGATAAACAGATTGAGCAGATTTAGGAGGAAGATCAATTTACAAACAATACAGTTCTCGTTTTACCTCATCTAAGTCACTTGGAATCCTATCTTACTTAACTTATATTTGTGTATTCAAATATAATTAACCTAAGTAATTACTAAGTACTTATGTTTCCTCATACACGTTGCGCAACGTGTAAGCTAAAGCAGTGAGTCAAGTTAGACCCACTACATACTCTGCAAAGAATGAGAGCCATCTCGCCATTCTCTGTGAAATGTGTGGCGACTTCACTGCGGTGCGCAGTGATGCATGGTCGGTGTAGACAACAAACGGCCTACTTCCAAGCAAATACACTCGGAACTTTGCGAGTGCGTACTTCATGGCAAGGAGTTCCTTGGTATGCACCGGATAGTTGCGCTCAGCTGGCTTCAGCTGACGCGATTGGTAGTAGACGACACGATCACGGCCCTTGTGATCGTGCTGCATCAATGCGCATCCGATTGCAAAGTCGGATGCGTCACACACTACGTGAAATGGGCGATCTTGGTCAGCCACTGCCAAGATCGGCGCCTCAGTCAAGCCCCGCTTGACTGCGTCGAATGCCTTTTGGCAATCGGGTGTCCAATTCCACACAGCTTCCTTCTTAAGAAGCTGTGACAGCGGGCGGATCTTGCCCGCATAGTCCTCCACGTACTTGCACAAGTACGTGGCCAAGCCAAGGAACTGCCTCAGTTCCTTGATACTTGATGGCGTTGGCCATTCGTTAATCACTCTGACCTTTTCTGGGTCAGGGCGGACACCATTCTTCCCTACGAGACACCCGAGGACGGGTATCTCGCTCGCCCCGAAGATACACTTCTTCAGGTTCGCGTAGAGCTTATGCTTTCGCATAAGCTCAAATAGCTGCCGGAGATGCACCCTGTGCATCTCTACGTCGGTCTTCCCGTCCACAGCCCGGCTGTGGATGAATACATCATCGAAGTAGCTCGGTGCGAAGTCGCGCACCGAGCGCAACAAGTGCGTCACGCACCTGTTGAAAGTCGCAGGGGCATTCTTAAGCCCCTGTGGCATTACTAGCCATTCCCAGAGCATGCCGCTTGGCGTGCTCACTGCCGTGAGAGGGATATCGCTCTCACGCATTAGGACCTGATAGAATCCATCTCGCAAATCGAGAGCACTGTAAACGGTGCTCCCGGCCATCGAATCGATGATAACATCTTTTCGCGGTACCGGCGTCTGCGCCGGTACCGTCGTATCGTTCAACTTGTTATACGCATGAACGATGCGCCATCCGCCCTGTGGCTTTTTGACACAGAACGCCGGAGCACTGTGCGGGAACTTTGATTCCCGCACTTGTCCTGCTTTGCGACGACTTTCAAAGAAGTCGTCGATTGCTTTTACTTGCTCGCGCGGCAGTGGCCACTGCCACGTGACACAGTACTTCGTGCCCGGTACGAGATCAATCTCGTGCTGAATGCCCTTATCCTGCGGAAGCTCCGCATGAATCTCTTCCGGGAGTACGACTTTGTACTCCCTCAACAATTCGTAATAGGGACTCGACTTCAGCGAGTCCCAACCTTGTTCCTCGAAGCGCTCTCGCTTCGTCTTCGCACTGAGAGTGTCTTCACTCTCAGTGGTACCATGAAGAGCTGCCTCAGCTCTTCTCTTTCACGCTCCGTTCTTTCGCTGTTCGAAAGAACGCAGACCTGCTCGATGCGTCCATCGTGCAAGTCGCGGGTGAAGCGCTTCCCGCTCATGACTGGAAGCGAAGTCAACTCCGACGCCCTCGTCGGAGGATTAGCGAGTTCCATCTCACGATACTGGAATCCAGTATCGGTGCGCGTCAAGACGCTTAGCGTCTCGACGTCCGGCGCCACCGCCTCAGTCTGCCCAGCAGACGGTTCTCGTGGCGTCTCGGTCCCGGACCGAGACTTGCGCAGCGTTTTCCGCATGCGCCGTCTTCTTGTTGTGCGGAACCCGGCTCCGCACAGTTGTTCTTCTGGTCCGGGCCCGGCCGTGGACAGTTGTTCGCCGGCGGACCCTGTCCGCGGGCGCGCGGTATCAAACCCAGCTTGACCGCATTTTCCTTCGTGCAGCCCGGCTGCACGGTAATGTGTCTCTTCGCCGGCAGACCCTGTCTGCGGGCGCGCGATATCAAGCCCGGCTTGATCGCATGACACTTCGTCGTGCAGCCGGGCTGCACGACAGCATGCAAATTGCGTCAGTGCGGTACGTTTGGAACCGTCCGTACTGTTTGCAGCGTCAACTCCCGGAGTTGATACGCCTTCGTCACCTCGACGCCATCTATTGGCGGAGCCCCTCATGACCGAGGGTGCGTCGGCTCCCGGAGCCGACGCGTCGTCGTCGACCTGACCGCTTCGGGTCAGGGACTGTCCCTTACAAGCTTGAACGTGGGTGTTGGTTCCCGGAACCAACACATCTTTTTCTTCCGACATCGGCAGCACCGCCGACGTGGATCCTACTTGTGCGCATCCTCGCGCACCACTTGGGCACTCCGGCACAGCGGCATTAAGCGCTGTCTCGACTGGCGATTCGCGCGCACCTGCTGGTGCATGCGCTGTGGTTACAGGGCCATCGCTCTCTGTTCCGTAGTCGCGACCGAAGCGCACGAGCGTGCGCTTTTTCCCGTCAATGCCCGGGTCATGCCGTGCAAGCCACGGCATTCCCATAACAACGTCAAATTTATCGTCCACGTCTAGGACGATAAAGTGTTCGACAAACACCCGTTGTTTGTACGAGAAGCGCATCGTGAACGTGCGCTTCTCGGTCCTCACGATGGCACCTGTTGCCAGTCGCACTTCCAGCAGACTTCGAGGTACATGTACCTCCTCGAAGTCAAGACTCGGCAGACGGCATAGTCGAACAAAGTTGTTCGACGCGCCTGAATCTACCAAAGCCCGAAGAGAGTCACTCGCACTCTTCCAGTAAACCTTCAAGATGACTAGGTTCGGCCTGCCATCTTCGTTCTCGCAGCGAGAGCTAGTCTCACTGGGGGCTGCAGTCCTCAGTGTCGGGTGCCCGATGTCGGCACGCGTGACTGCATTACCAGTAGGGCGCCCCGCGCCTACTGGATGTTCGCGTTTTTTGTTGATCCGCGGCGATGCCTAGCTTCACCACGACGGCCACCTCCAGGGTGCATGAGAGCTGTGCACTCCCGTGCAAAGTGACCGATCCTTCCGCAACGGAAGCATCGCACATTACTTCCGTGCTGCTGGTGACCAGCTGCCGTTGCATTCGAGGGGTCCATTGGTTCCGGATCTCCCGTGCTCACTACCGGGCGCGGTTGCGACCTCGGCACGTTCGCATGCAGTTTAGCCTGCTGCAGGCTAAACTCTTCTTGCATGGCAAGAGTGATTGCAGCTTCGAGAGTACTCGGGTACTCTCGGAAGAGATAGGTCTTCACGGGCCCATCCCTAAGTCCCTTCATGAACGTGACGACCTTAGTCGCCTCATCTATCGGGTTGGTCACGATGTTCGAGACCAGGTACCGTGCACGCTGCGCGTAAGCATGGACGTCATGCTTACCCTGGTCGAGGAATTCCGCCCTCGACCGGAACTCGTTTTGCGGGGGCTCTAACGCTTGTCTGAGGTCCTCTTTGAATATCTCGTACGTGCTAAAGCACGTAGGATCTGAGAGTCGGCGTCCGTACGCCCAACTCCTCGCTCGTCCGCCAAGACATGACATGGCGAACGCAACTTTTGACAACGGGTCGACGATACGTCGAGCCGCAATGGCTGTGTCGAGTTCGACAAGCCATCGGAGAAGAGGTTCGCCCTCTCTTCCTACATAATTGCTAACGCTCAATTTTAATGATTGAGCACGCGGTGTCGTCTCCGACGACGCCGTCGCTGAGGAAGCAGCATCACGCTGCTCCTTCATGATGAACCCCAGAGCAACACCATGTTGCTCCGTCGGCGATAGCGTACGCAGCATTGTAGCTATCGCTGCCTCCCCAATGACTGTTGACAGTCGTTGGAGGGCCTCCCACTCTGGATCTGACAGGTGGGGGCAGTCCGCGCGTGCAACATGCGTTGCAGGCGTGTTGGAGCTCTCCATGGGCACCTCCGTGCTCATGTGGTTCTCGCCTCCGCGTTCGACACCTTGTACGAACGTCACGTAGTCGATCGCTGGACGGACTACAAAGTGCTACCAGGTGTAGTGGGCCTACTTTGGCTCACTACTTTAGCTTACACGTGCGCCACGTGTATGAGGAAGCGTAGAAATTTATTAATAATTTGAATTAACTATATTTGACTTCACAAGTATAACGTATACCAAATAAAGACTCCAAGTAGCTAGTTTAAGGTAAAATGAGAACTGTATTGTTTATAAATTGATCTTCCCCTAAATCTGCTAAAACTGTTTATCGTCTATGAAAGGGGTTGACAGCGGCTGGCTATCAGAGCCCCGCCAATATGCACGTCTCTAATTGGTAGAAAGATGCTGCTTTCTACCAATAGGATCTTTGGGTATGTGTGGACCACTCACTGTGGTGGCCCACTTCAATGTCTCTATTGGTGTGACTTACACCAATGTGAGGAAGTATCTAAAACCTTTAACAGATCCCCTACAACTAACAGAGTATCCTGTGTGTTTGTCTGTAAATCCGTCCGTTCTCTGTCTTCGGGCCTTAGCCTACCGTAGAGCATCGTCCTACCGCCCTGCATTAACGCATTAGTAACCTGCCCTATGGCATCCCACCATCTTCCGGACTGGCTTATTTTTGCGTGATTTCTATTCGTGCTGTGATTGGCCGGCTGATTTGCCTCAGCATTCACATTTCCTTTTTTGAATTCCGCGCGCGGCGGAGCGAGGAAGCGCTCGGACGTCGGGCGCCGCTGCGAGCCCCTCAGGACGCGAGCGCCGCACAGCGACGACGGTGAGCTGCGTCCGCGACATAACAAGCTGTACATGCGCCCTAAAGTCAATAAAGTGAATAGACGACAACCTTCTGGGCCTGAGCGTTGACTGGATAAATACATAATATATTATTACTGCTCTGTGATTGGCCGAAACCCTCTCTGTTAGAATATATTGCTATTCGGGGCGCCACACACATTTCACGATACAGCGCGCGAAATACAAGACGTGCGCTGGACAACGGTAAACATGGACTTTCGAGCACGTCGAACCTTGAAGCCCGACCTTCAAGCACGCCGGACCTTCACGCACCGAGCGCGATCGCTAGTAGTGGAGCCAGCTGGAACAGCGAGCGTAACGGGTTGGGACGAACGGTATATTCAGTAGTGGAGCGAGCTGGCACAGCGAGCGGAAAGGGTTAAGACGAACTGTATGGCAAGTAGTGAAGCGAGCTGGAACAGCGAGCGTAACTGGCTGCCACGAATGATTTGTTAGGTAGCGGAGCGAGCTGGCACACCGAGCGTAAGGGGCTGCGATGAATGGTCGTTCAAGCATGCCAGACGTACAAGCACGTAGGCCATCAACCACGCCCACCTTCAAGCACGCATGATCTTCAAGCACCGACGGCGATCGCTTAGTAGTGGAGGGAGCTGGCACAGCGAGCGTAACGGGTTTGGACGAACAGTAGGCCATATAGTAAAGCGACCTGGAACAGCGACCGGAACGGGTTGCAACGAACGGTATGTTCAGTAATGGAGCGAGCTGGCACAGCGAGCGTAATGGGCTGCGACGAACGGTATTGCAAATAGTGGAGCGAGCTGGAAAAGCGAGCGTAACGGGTTGCGCCGAACTGTACACCCGCCGGAGCGTTGCGGAGGGGGCTATGGCAAATAGTGGAGCGAGCTGGAACAGCGATCGTAACCGGCTGCGACTAACCACACACACATCGCCGCTTCGCGGCGGCGATCGGCTAGTATTTATCTGTTAAAACCATATGTGACAATTGTCACGCACAAGTGACAGTTGTCACTTGTGACCGTTGTCATGTACAAGTGACGGGCGTAACTTGTGACCGTTGTCATGCACAAGTGACTATTGTCACTTGTGTGTGTAACCCCATTAAAGCCCCTGATGGGACACGGGCGATACATAGGCAGCTGCCAACGTAAGTTCCGATGACACTGATGGCTTCCTCAGCACTGACAGCCCGAGCTTCAATCTTGGCCTTGTCGCGAGATTGCTCCTGCCCGTTGAGATTCTTGCAGCGCCCACTGCATATCAGCTCCACTGAGACGGACGGCGCTTGATCACCCATGAGGGTTGCTTTGCCATACACGTACCCTGTTGTAGAGAGGGCATTCGGCTTGAGGTAGGCGTACGTAGCGGTGTTCATCGCTACAGAAGACCGGGTAGAGCCGCGAAGACAGCAGGCGTCGCTTGAAGGGACGAAGCGACGCTTTTAGCTAGGAAGAAGATCTACGAATGAAGTAAACTATGGCTGCTTCCTCTACCGTGATCGGGAAACCGCGGGGTTTCCGTTTTAGCCTTGCGACTTGTGAGACGTCTCAGGCGAATCGGAAACCAACCAAATGCGATCGCAGTGTGATGCAAAAGTGGCAGCCTGAAGGTGGTGCAATGGCGTCACACTGTAATCCGAGACAGGTATTTGTTCTATCGATGGGAGTCCGTCGTCACAGAAGTACAACAGCTTGTTATGTAAGGACGACGTGCCAAAATAGTGGCTAAAGTGCAGTAATCTGCGTTGTCGTATGGATTGGAGCAAGTGAAGTGTTTCTCAAGTGTTGATTCGCAGTTCGAAGAACTGTCGTTTGGGGCTGCTTTTCGGATGTCATCAAGTAACATTGGTGCAACATTCTCGTACTCCAGGGATGTCATCAAGTAACATTGGTGCAACATGCTCCTACTCCAGGGATGTCATCGAGTAACATAGGTGCAACACCAGCCATCTCTGGAGTACTGTACTGTACAGGGCGGTTAAACACGTCCAGAGATCTACGACTACTTCGACATTCGACAACTCGTGCGCCATGAGGGATGTGCTGTTCTCATCGCTAGAGGGAGAGTGCGCCTTCATGATTCCGCCGCCGTACCGGCAGCGCCGCCCGCTCACTACGGCCACCCGGCCGGTTTTGACGTCTGGCTCATCGACGAGACGAAGAAACCGGCCGGGTGGCAGTAGTGAGCGGCCCCAATTAACGCTGTACGTGCTCAACAACCACCGGTTCCCCAAGTGGCTCTACAGCTACGACAGCAGCGTGACCAGGACTCAGCGAGAAATGGCCCACCACCTGGTCGTGTACGTCTGCCAAGTTACAGGAACCAGGTCGCAGCATGGAGAAATTGACGCCGTGGTGCTAGCGCGCCAGGAGTCACCTGGCTTCTCCCTCATTTCCTACCGGCGGCCTGGCAACAACGCCAGTGATGCCGGATGTGATCTACCAGCGATCGAAGGAGCATCTGGCAGCACCTTTGATGCTGTTGACGATGATATGTCTGATATGATTTCTTCAACAATGCACGATATGGAAATTGATTCGGGTTCTCCTGAACTGTACGAGACCAAGCCGCCGCATAGTACACACCAACCGCATTACCAAGTCTTTTCCACCCAGCCGAAGCAGGAGGAAATACGCCAACGCGTGTTCAGTGGGACTTTCCTCGGTTCTTACCGGCATCAACACGAGGCTGCTGCCCATCCGATTCGACAAGTACTACCTGGACCGAGTAGTCAAGACCGCTATTTGTGGCAAGTGGGGTCAAGTGCACGCACGTGTGGTTTCCTAGACAAGGGGCAGCATCTTCTTATTCTGTGGCGATTTATCCAACGTTTGTCGTTGCGCGATCTCGGATTTGATGCTGTGCACAAAGAGGCCCGAACCTTTTGGCTGCGTGCAGCAGCTGCACTTCGCGAGTCGACACCCGGTTCCAGTCAAGAGTTCGAGGGTGTGGTGCGGTTATTCCTCAGGGATATGTTCAAGAGTGGAGCATCGGTTCCGCCAGCACGCCCTGCAGCGGATAGTGCCAAGGCACCTTTGAGTCGAAAATGCTCCGTCGTCCGAGTTGTTATTCATCTGTTCTTGCGCGCGCTGTCCTCGAGTACTATCCAACGGCTTCTATTTGCTGCGTGCATGGTGCAAAGTAATGCGGCCAGTAAGCCGCAGCTGCTAGAGCGTTTCGTGATACTGGTGTCGGATTTATACGACGTGCTTGGTGGCGTATTTGGGGAGGTGGCGGCGGATGTAGTCGCAGGGTTACAAGGAAACCAATCCGTCTCACTTCCGGGATTAGTGGATGAGGTGCTGTCTGTCGTGTACAGCCTGCCATGTTTCACTGCGCTACGAGTCGAGATGTCGACACTGCTTCTAAGCCGGGAGACAATAAGTTCCCAGTAAGTTGAGACAGTAAGTTTCTTGTCTAAGGCATTGAATTGTTCGTTCCGGACGTTTGTAGCCCTTGTGGGAGAGGCGATGATCATGCCGATAAACATGGAGCCTGCGATAAAATACGGTCAGCAACAACCTTTCGCGGCAAGCCCAGGATACGACGACTTGGAATGGAATCAGCGGTGGCTCCTGGAGCCCAGTTCGCTGTAAATGGCTCACGTCGCGCCGGGCGCAGCACGAGACTCTCCAGGTATTGCCGATTTCGCTCAAATTTTGTATCGGTACAAACTCAGCTGTATTGACATCGTCATTGCAGACGACATGTCGAGTTTGACGCTGCAATCAGCGTACTCCCTTTCAGGCGGTGAAATTGCAGCTCCGATGAATTCGTGAGCACGATGGCGCAGTGAGTATGACGTAGAAGCTACGTGTTAAACAGTCGTGTGGCTGATTGCAGTCGCACATGTAACGACTATCGATTAGTTGAAAAGGGTTGAGATGAAGTTAATACTTGTATTTCAAGTTACACAAGACGGTCGGGGAAATATACGAGCGGTGACCTTGTTGCCTTTTCCCGCGAAAAGTTTTGGTGGGCCTGACGACGGCTGGGAGGTTTACAGTGTGCGATGCGATCGTAGTGTGATGCAACAGTGACAGCCTGAAGGTGGTGCCATGGCGTCGCACTGTACTCCGAGATAGATACTTGTTCTATCGATGGGAGTCCGTCGTCAGAGAAGTACAACAGCTTGTTACGCATGGACGGAGCGCAAAAATAGTAGCTAAAGTGCAGTAATCTGCGTTGTCGAATGGATTGAAGCAAGTGAAGTGTTTCACAAATGTTAATAAGTACATGTACATATTCGGCGGGATTGGTGTCTGACGCGTGAGTGTCGGTTCGAATCGATGCGTCTGAGTAAACACAACCCAGCAGTCTGGTAAATGATTTCGAGTGATATTGTTTGATGGAGCTGCTGGTGCTGCATTTAGTGCAGAAATGTCAAATGTTTCGTTTGTGGTGAATGAGATGCATTGCCTTGTGGTTAGCTCAAGTCAAGAACGTGATGAAGCTCGCAGATGAGAAGTTGCTCGTGTGTAGCACGTTGTCGAGATTGCATGCTAAGGTTTGTTTTCCTGCTACTCCAAGGCATGATGGACAGGATGCCTACAACGACCAGATTCGCCACCCAAAGGCGCAAGTAGTGCACTTTGTATTGTTGAGCACGACAAAGATTGCGTCTTGGTTCAGTTGAGAAGAGATCACGAGGCAGATACGCGATGGAGCTACGAGGCTGTCCTCGTGGTGCTGGTCGCTGGAGCAATCCTCCTGCGGCGGTCCTTGCTTTCCGTGTGAGCGGGAGGACGCAGTGTGACTGGGGTTGCTGCGATGCAGTCTGCGGTGTGTGTTGTATGGTGCGGGTTGGGCTGCACGCAGAAGGCGGCGTGGCTGCCGCGATGGCTGGCGTTACACAAATGGTATCGTGTCCGTGGCATGAGACGATGGTAAGATCGTTGATGAAGTTAGCGTAAAGAGATGCATCTCATGGTATTTTGGTTGCTGTCCTCTGGATTCTAGTAAAGGAGGGAGTCACTCTGACCCAAAACGACTCCAATTTCTTATACTCAGAACCCAAACAAACTTTGGAAACTTAAAACTAGGTTATATTTACTTGAAAACGTGATACACGTGCTATATAAGAACATAACGGAATACTCGACCCCAGCGACTTTTTCTCCTTGGTATTGCATACTCGTGATATCCGTTCGGTATCGAGAATAGATCTCTATCCCCCTAGCTGTCATACGATACTTCAATACTTATTAACCGCTGTGGTGATGGTTGCTTGTGGCGGCCCAGTGCAACATCATCGAATCGTACGGAGATCTGAACTCGCCCGAAAGGACACACCAATGCATGCAGCTGCATACTACTAAAGCGGTTAGACTAATTACAAGAAGCAGCATTGTATCTTGCATTGCTTATCGATCTGGCCTGATATATCGGTCAGCAGAATCACACAACCAAAAACCCCGATCACGTCCGTATACAACCCAGGAAAAAGTCTACTTAGGTCATGGACAGAGCTGAACGTACATTTGGGAGACTGGACGGCCGTGCAACGTTCCTCTCTGCTGTCGTTTCCGAAATGAGCCAGCTTCACTCAATTATTCGAAGCTCTCAAACCGCCGCAGGTATCCGAAGTTTTCAGCCAGCGAAGGCGCTCTGTAGCTCAGCCTCCTACCTTGGCATTGCATGTAGTAGGACTTAGATTAGCCACCACTACGACAAGTCTACCTCCCAGTTAGTCAACTTTATTCTCTCTCTCTCTCTTACATGTAGTAGGACGTCCAATAGCTTGCGATTAGCGTGGTCTATCAAAATGTCAAAGTAGTCGCCGTAAGGCTCTCCATCTTGTTGGGCAGAGCGACAAAAGCTTCGGAGGGGAGTACGTATGTCTTGAACAGTGGAAATCGAGGAATGAGGAATATAATGCCATTCTGGTGCACACTCAAGCTCTGCTCACGCCAAGCTCACGTCGAGCTACAGTCGTAGATTCAGGCGTGAAGCATACTACTAACGTCGATAGAAGCGGTAGAAATCCTCTAGGTGGAAATGGAAGGCTACCTGTACGACGGCAAAATGAACCATTGGTTGGACGTGATTGGGGCTTTGAGAAATGGGGATTTGTGAGATGTAGGGCAGATTAAAATAGGTTTTCTACTAGGCGTGGGTAGTTTCCCCATGTCTAAAGTCGTAGCACAAGCAGTAGGAGCGAAACTCACCGAAGTAGGAAGGTAGCCGGCCGACGAAGAGGCTCATTCCTCGATTCGTCGCCTCGCCGGAAAGCATTTAAGCTTTTAAGATATCAAAACTTCGCTCGAGTTTCTCTACCCAAGTTCTCCTACTCGTCAAGATGGCCCGGGTCACATCGCGTTCGCATCTTCTCGTGACCCCTGACCTCATCGGGTTTGCCTGGGAGGCTCCCATCTACTGCAAGATAGTGAAACTGGGCCCACGGGAGTAGTTGAATTATACCACAAATCACCGCCCGTTTTTTTTCAACGTTTATATTACCTGAGGGTGCTGGGCAAGACCTCTCGACACCCTCTGGTACAAAGAAGCATTCTATAATTATTCAGACGCCACAATACTTCTAAACATTGTTTCAGATCACGTACAAATGACTGCCAGTTTTTCAAATATAAAGAACGATCCATCTTATTCCAAGTTCAGGCAGGAAATGTAAACAGGCACCTAATAAGCCATTTTGTCATATTGAGAGCCATCATCCGGATTATAAATCATTTACAACTGAATATCATATCCCGAAGCATGGTATTGACCCCTTTAGGGAAAGAAGACACTTAATAGCAATGGATAGAGCGTGGCTATTGAAGCACACATAAATTGTAAATATTTTTTTCATCGAACCTGATATAAAGTATTCAATAATATATAGACAGTCATGACTTATACTCCGGAATTCTACCAAGCTAACAAGGATCGCCTCAAAGCGAATATGAGGCGCTCATATTTAAAGAATAAGGAAGCTCGCGTCGCCAAGCAGAAGGAATATGATACTGCTAACAAAGACAAAATCAATGCTCGACGTCGTGAGAGGCGTAGAGCACTCAAGGAAGCGCAAACAGCAAACGAAACCAAGGAATCGAATAAATTAGTTTCATTTTTTTGTCATCAATCAGATATAAAGGTCTATCTTAAGCGAAGATCAAACTAATATAAAGACATTTTTACGCGACGAAATATAGCCACCCATATATAGCTATGTTTGGATACGAACTCGAAGGACTACGCCGACTCGATATTAAGCCCATCAAATGGGGAACCTCTTACCGTTTGAAGGTGCGTGGACGCACTGGTAAAATGGTTTTCATTGGAAAATCAAGCCTACCCAAGAATATGAAGCTCATTGCCAAGCAATGCAATGTCTCAATCGATGAGCTCACGAAACAACTTTCACCCGACTACAAACTCGACACGCAATACATTTTCAAGAAGGAGAAATATGGTGAGAGACGCTTCTATGAATACATCCCAACGAGTGAATTCTATGATAAACTCGAAAACGTGCTTCTAAATCAGCCTAAGGCCTATACGATCAACATCGCACTGGGTTATACGCTTTATGACCCAGTCAATGATGAAGAATTTTACTTCTATCCAAACATTGCTAACACGGCGGTGTATGACAGGCCATTCACCGTCAATAGCCGTGCTGATGCTAGAAAAATTGTTTCGGATATTAGAACCCGTGAGCTGGCCGACGGACTTAAATATCCGAAGTCAGGTGTCAAGCTCAAAGCTATCTCGGGCTTTCTGATTCAAATCGATTACCGCGATCATGCTCTTGGAGACAGCGATGCTCTCGTACCTGAATTCATTAAGAAACATAAATATATCGTTAATTTCACGAAGACTAACAACAAGTGCGTATTCCATTGCCTTGCATATCATTTCTCGGATAAGAAGGACTCAAGAAAAATTCAGACCCAGGTCAAAGCTGCCTTCAAGAAATACTGTGAGTTCAAGGGTTTTGAATACTCTCTCAGTCTCTATAAGAACTTTAAGCCTATCTACCTCCTTGAGTTTGATAACGTTGAGAAGTGCTTCAATCTCAACATTAATGTGTATACATACGATGAAGAGACAGGAGCTGTTGAGAACTTTCGCCCTACTGACGGTAAGTTCGAAGATACGATCAATATCTTATCTCACACTAATCACGCACACTATATTACAAGCCCAGACAAGGTCCAGTCTCGATATGTTTGTCCCGATTGTAAGATGACGTTTGATAACTGCATCAGATTGAGGGAGCACAGCAAGTGTAAGTGTGATAAGATCAATATCGGATCATTTGTTAAGGCTCCTAAGATCTATCAACCTAACGCTAACACCATTAAATCGATTCTGAAGTCTTATAACTTGAAGAATGTAGATCATTACATTGATCATTTCATCGTATTCGATCTTGAAGCCATTTTAGCACCTCAAGACTTCGATAAGGAAGCTAAAACTCAATTCTTCAATGAACACGTTCCTGTTTCAGCAAGCGTTTGCGACAGCTTGACACGAGACGTTAAGTGCTTTGTCAATTCTGACCCGTAGCAGCTTGTTATTGATATGATGTGCTACATCAAAGTGGTTAGGGACAAAATATTTGCTTACAACGTCAGCAAGTATGAGAAACTGATTATCACTCTAATGGATTCGCTTGGCATGACTATGATTCCAGGCGAAGAACTTACCGACACATTCTTCAGTAAGGATCTGCACCGTTGGATCAAACCCGGAATGTTTTGAATTTGGCCGAATTCGTTGATTGTTCCTGCGACTGCTTCATCAATAAGAAAGCTAAGCATCTATTGGGTATTCTTAAGAAAGTTCCAGTTCTCGGTTTCAACAGCGGGAGCTACGATATCAATATGATCAAAACCGATTTGTTTGAAGTCATAGGCCGTATCGATAAGGTCATCAAAAATGGTGGCTACATGGCCATATCGACTGACGATTATAAGTTTCTCAATATCATCAACTATGTTCCAGCAGGAATATCTCTTGATAAGTATCTCACAACTTATCTCGGTGGCTGTAAATGTGTCGATAGCATTCGTTCTGTCTGTGGTATGACTAAAGGTATTTTCTCATACGAATACATCACCAGTTATGATGTTCTCAATGAGACTGAGCTTCCACCTAAATCAGCTTTCTACAGCAAATTGCGCAAGATCAATATCAAGGATAAGGACTATGCCCGCCTACAGTTCGTTTGGAGGCATTATGGAATGAAGACCATCAAGGACCTTCTCATCTGGTATAACAACCTCGACGTTGCCCCATTCGTGATGGCAATCGAAAAGCATCGTGAGCTATTCAAGCGTTTCGATTTGGATATGTTCTGTGATGGTGTTTCTCTGCCAGGATTGAGCGAAAAGGTCATGTATCAGACTACAATGAGTGAGCTCAAATTTCCGCCTAAGAAGCCGGCTGAATCATTCGTCTTCCCTACGAAGCGTTTCCAAGGCTATATCGCTCAAGACAATGAAGCTAAACGTGAATTCGATATGACGAAAGATCACATCGCTAAGCTAATGAAGAAGCAGAGGTATATCTGTACCCTATGCTATTGCAAGCTAAATGAAGAGATTGTTTCAGTCAATCGTATCAATAATAAGCTCGGGCATATCGATGACAATGTCATGATTACTTGCATTGAATGCAACGTCGCACGCAAGGACATGGATATTAGGGCTTTCAGATACAAGAAGCTACTCGATTACAATGCCAATCGATCGGTATTCTCTATCGATAAGGAAGAGTCAGACATCTATTACAAAATGAAGGCCAATATCGCCGGCGGACCATCAATCATCTTCAATCGCTATGCAAAGCGTAATGAGACGAAACTTCGTGGTCCTGTGGTAAAAAGTGTACGAAGGTTATTGGATACGACGCTAACGCTCTATACCTGTGGTGACTAGGCAATGAGATGCCTTGCGGACGATTGACTACTATTGACGCCTACGAAACGATCATTGACGATATCAAAGGCGATAAGATTTTTGGTTTTCTTGAATGCGATATAGAAACTCCAGACCACTTAAAAGACTATTTTAGTGAGATGATCCCCATTTTCAAAAATATTGAGATCGAGCCGACAGCTGAAGTCATTGGTCAGCATATGTTTGACTACAATCAAACTCGAGGTAAGGACATGGCTAAAGCAGGGAGCAAGCTTATTGGGAGTTACTTTGGCAAGCAAATCCTCATCTATACACCTCTTCTCAAGTGGTATCTAGAGCATGGATTAGTTACTACTAAGACGTATAGCTTCATCAAGGCTCACAGTCATCGGCCCTTCAAGTCATTCATGGAGCAGGTGTCTGCTGCACGACGAGAAGGTGATGTTGATGATAGCAAAGCTATGATTGCTGATATGATGAAGCTTGTCGGTAATGCCGCTTTCGGTCGCTCTGGCATGGATATGAGCAACCACAAGGAAATTAAATTCTTGAATGATGAGAAGCAAATTAAGCAGTCTATCGAGCATTTCACACACCTATCAAGAACGGAGTTTTCCAATGGGACTGTTGAGTTAGTTAAGCATAAACGACGAATCAAGATTACCAATCCTATCCATATTTCTATTGCCATATATCAGTTAGCTTGCTCTGACAACTTTGAAGCCGTTGTCAAGGGACAACAATTCACTTTCGAGGGAAATAACACTGGTTTCCGCATTCGCAAAGAGACTAATTCAATCATTACCTACTCTCAGACAAAGACAGCCCTTTCTTACTACTACGACAAGCGACAAGTACTGTCGGATGGTATTTCTACCGTTCCTTTCAATATCTAAGGGGAAACATTTGCCATTTTTTTAATCGTATAATATAAAGCTATGGACGATCTACTTGAGGGGTTATACTATGATCCAGCCACTGGTTTCATATCGGCAAAAGCCTTATTTTGAAAAGCTAAGGAAAGCGATTCATCTATCCGCTTAAAAGATGTTGAGGAGTGGTATAAGGACAAGCTCGACATCCAAAGACATGTATCGCAGAAGGATACCTACGACAACTTTAGAATTACCTCTCACGACCCGAATTCATGGCAAATGGATCTTGCGTTTTGGCACAAGATTCCAATATTAGCAGCTATCAATATCAACTCTCGACTGGGTTTCGCGAAGATCCTCAAAAACAAAGGAGCTATCGCAGTATTAGGTGGAATCAAGCAATTTGTGAAGGAAGAGAGGGTTCATGTATTAACGTCGGATAATGGAAAGAAGTTCCTCAATCGTAAGCTTCAGGCATTCCTCAAAGAGCGAAAGATCACACACTACAATAACGATGCTGGCGATCACGCTAAAATGGGTAAGATTGAACGTTTCAATCGAACGTTGAAGATGCGATTACTTAAAATTAATCAGCCTATCACTGAGAAACTACTTAGCGACGTTGTAAGTGGATATAATAACACTTGGCATAGTTCTATCAAAATGACCCCAAATCAAGCCAAAGGCTCAACCATAGAAAAAGATCTTGATCATAATCGTGAGTTAATTGAAAAGGTAGAAGGAAATATACCAATCAAATCTACAGTACTCTATCGTCTATCTAAAGGTGTATTTGATAAGGAAAACGCTCGATGGAGCAATACCGTCTATGAGATCGTTGGTATCGATGGATATCGTGCTCAGATTCGATCCAAAAATGGACATACCCTCTATAAGAGTCCCAACGATATCAAACTATTCAATTCAAACCTACTGACGCACCATTCGAAAATGGACAGATCTATGAAGATGAGCGACTATTGAAGCATAAAAAAATGTCATCTGGCAAGCTCAAGTACTTAGTCAAGTGGAAGGGATATGATGAACCTACCTGGGAGCCCCAAGACAATCTGAGATTGATCAATAAGAATCGAAGAAGTAAATTGGAACAAACTTATTTCACCGACGGTGGGGGAGAGAATCGAAGATCCCTCAGGGGTGCTACGGACACCCTCGCCTCACGACCCCGCCAAGTGCGGAGAGAGCCCTGAAAGGGCTCGATCTACCAATTTCGTTGGTCTCTCCGTTAAGGCTCTTTTCACAAGGTAATCGAAGCTAGATCAGGCAAGCATGCTGGCATTGGCTTAGGCATCTCAATAATCCTCTGATCTATTTTTTTCTTAGACTTATGCTTACTAAGCTCCTCAGCCCCTTCAACGACCTTGCTATTATAATATATGTAAGCGGACAGCGGATCGTAGTCAATATACTCAATATCCATAATTTTCTTAACTATACTATATGTATACATAAGTTCAACATGCCTTACATCGCGATCACCCTTTCCGATAAACCATGCTCAAGAGAGCCTCTCGCTTGTGGATTCTGTACTCAACACCCGAAAGATTACAAGATCCAAATGTATAAGAAGGAACTCAAGAAAATGCATCAGAGGATGCGTTTCTACGCAGAGAAACTCAATAAAATGAATACGAATACGATGCTCAGTGATATCCACCGCCTTGACTACATCAAGTATCGACTTCAGCAGTTAGACTCAACACGCCCATACCGCTACCTATCCTGCGATCCCGTTTACAAAGTCGAAGTCGAGGACATATTTGGGCTACCATCCGATGAATGTCAAGAAGCTTACATAAGGCTACTCATGAAGCGCAGCACAATTGTTCATAAATTCACAATGCGACTTTGGGACACTCCAGACGAAGTACCTGAAACTATCGAATATAAGAAGCGATTTTATAAATAATATCGGTTGCCACATATAGAGCAGAGCTTAGAGATTTTAATTTCAGGTCTGCGACCCTTCGATTTTGAATCTAATAGCATTCGACATGTTTCCGTCATTTACATCCCTTGCTCAACGCGAGCAAAAGCGTATCGATCTACTCGAGCGGACGAAGCTCCGTGTCAGACAGAAATATGCAGCTCTACAGATGTACGCGGAAGCATCATGGGCATCGGACGCAGGCAAAACCATCTCACTTGACAAGCGGGCCACTCAGGACTCGAATGATCAAGCTGGAGATGGTAATTTAAAAAAGCCTTCAGTAGCAACTGAAAATCAAGATGATTCACTAAAATCCTCCCAGAAAATACCTGAGTTATCATCGGTTGGAATCAATACTGATCCACTGAAAGTGCCTATTATGGTTGATGCTGAAACTACTGCCAGACCAGACATGGCTGACGCTGAAGCAGTTGCTAAACCATCTATAGCACATATGGGGTCTACAGCTAAGCCAAATGTGATGGATAGATCGGCCGGTGTTAAACCTGATACCGCTGATGCATGGATCGAGACCTCAGAAACCGCGGTCATTCGAGATCATGAAGATCAAGTTGCATCAAGAAATTGGATTAAAGCATTCTACAAAGCTAATCCAAACTGGGCGACCATTGGAATCAACCCAGTTAAGAAGGATGGTAAAAACGATAGAAAACGAGTCATTCAGGAAAATGGATCTCTTCGATCGGTAAAGAGTGGCAAAAAATTTAAAAGTTATGGCTCAATCGATTGGGTCGCTACCGAGGCTAAAATACGAGATATTCTCTACGATGGTGAAAGCAATTCGATTGATGAACTTGGTGCCATGCGCGCTGAAGATAAGAGAACGCTCGAAAAGCGTTCGATCGGCCAACAATGTCGGCCTCCCCAACCGCGATCACATAGAAAGAGAAGGGGCGAAGATGGTATTGAAGATCTCGATAAAGCGCTAAAAGATCCACGGCTTTCATTGAAATATTTAAATAAATCGACTTCGGCAAAACTCGATGATGATGAGGCTAAATACAAGCTGACATGGTTTATCATTAAGAATAAAGCTATGTTAGAGGCTAACAACCTACAAAAACGCATAACTCCTATTCTTAGAGATGGTAAGGTGTATTTGGGTGGATATCTATGGATTGACAGTCATTTTAGGATCTTCGTGTTTGGTATAGATTCTAACAAGCATCACCCCGCTGTGCAAAAAAATGTAAATTGGTCTGCTACGCTTGAACGGTTCTTGACCATTGTCAAGGAGAAAGGACTTAGCTTAGTATCAAATACTGAGATGGCTAACGAGAAATTTGCTAAACCTTATGAATTAGCAGATGATCTCATCGATGAACGACCCGGTGTTAAAACCGGTAAAGATGAATACATGGACAAAGAGCTTGCTATCCCAGAACTTGAAGCTAAAACCATGCTCACGGATTATTACAGGAAGCTTGCTATCCCAGAACTTGAAGCTAAAACCATGCTCACGGATTATTACAGGAAGCTTGCTGATAATCAAGTGAATATAATAGTAAGATTACGTCCGATTGTTAATTCGGATAAAGGTTCGAAGATCCACCCGACTTACTACCTAGGTGAGCCAACTCATAACAACCCCCTATATTTCAGAAACGCACAGCACAAGCCTCTGAAAGGCGACGCAATGTCGCATTTGATGAGAAATATTCGATGGATGAACACATTCCAATCCTTACTAACTGAGCTAGAAGACTGTGGGAAATATGTTGATGATACCGGAAATCGAAATATAGAAGAAAAAAAAACCTCAATGATAATCTAAAGTTGCTAGGAGAAGCCATCTTCAGCAACGCTGCTGATATCAAAACACCACTTGGATATGAAGCTTATGGCGATGAGACCCTTCGAGAGCTACACGATGACGCAGAATCTGCTTTTCAAGAATATGGAGAAGCTCAAAGCCGCTTGGAGAAGAATATACACGATTCTAAGAAGTCGGAATCAAAGGCTGATAAAGATGCGGTAAGAGCGTTAAGGGCAGCGGTAAAAGCTACCAAAACAGCATATTCAATCAAATTTCGTGCTTACCAATCTAAGCTTCAGCAGCACCGAGAAAGTGATCAAATGGGCGGTAATGATACGTTAATGTCAGCTTCAGCACTTGCTAAGGTTGAACGGGCAAATGGGCTGAAAGGTCGCGGACTACAGGACTACAAGGGGCAGGTGTCGTGCCATTGGAAGGTGTTGAGAATAAAGGTAGGACTTACAACCTGAATGACATTCAAGGCAAAGCGACTTCATCAGCATATGTTATCACAAGCTTGGTTCTAAATTTATCAGATTGCCAGATCTTGACAAGAGGACGCTGACCATCGTCCAGCCAAATCGCAGAAAGGTTGGTCCGATGCGTGAGATCAGTGATTCTATACAGACCATGATAAAGGATCTGGTATTTAGAAACGATATCAGTCAGGAGAAGTATGATCGTCTATCTATTGATGATAAGAAGCTACTCAAAGAGATACTTGAGATGACCCATCTTCAATACAACTTTGATCAGCATCTTGAGGACCCGCTCGAGTCGCATCGGATGGAATACGATAAGCTCAAGGGAGAACTGATGCTTGGCAATACAAATCCATCGATTCTAAAGCAACTCAAGGTAGTATGTGTGGATATGTACAGCAATCGATTGATTTCTGATTCTGAATTCAAATCGATTATCACGCGACTACTATAAGAGCAGAACTTAGACGAAGTCAAGGTCTGCGACCCTAACAAGGTTGTAGCTATGTTAGTACTCGACCCACGAAATATTTCCAAGAGTGGAGGGCTCTATAATTTAAATGCTGATCATAATCTAACAGAGCTCAAATCCATCATGAAGGATCTCCTCGTTAAGGAGGTTCCATCGCGTAATCGTCCGACAGTGTGGGCGACTGATTCTGAGCCATAGTCGAAAAAGACTGTCTCAACACAAACTGATGCCTCTGGCGAACAGTGGGAGAAGCACAGTGATACTAGCGGATCAGGCGTATGGGCCTATAAAAAAAAAGAAGCGATCGGTCAAGACCTTTGCACTATGAAGTCATTGAAGCAACTTTTTTTTGGCGCGGGCTAACGCCCCGCCCGGAGCGACTTCACGATGGTGGGGGAGAGGATCGAAGATCCCTCAGGGGTCATACAGACACCATCGCCTCGCGACTCCGCCAAGTGCGGAGAGAGCCCTGAAAGGGCTCGATCAACCAACTTCGTTGGTCTCTCCCTTAAGGCTCTTAGTCAGCTCTATTAACTCATCAAGACGTGCATACACATCGTCTCGATCCGCTTTGAGAATCTCCAACTCAGTCTGCTGTCTCAAAACCAGCTTATGAAGGAGACAGGAGACCTAGCCATAGTCAACAGTCATCTAAAGACGTTCCAGATCAACTGTTTCATCCTCGACGTGTAAATCTGGATTTGAAACGTAGTTGATACAATGGTAGAGGCCTGCCTTCAGCATTTCCTGAGCACAGTATCCGAGGTGCATAGGAGTGTCCTCAGAGTCGTTTTTGTATTTAAACATACAAGGCTCAATTTTCAGTAGACCATCGCACACAGAGTCCTCCACCGGTTCAAAACAATGCTTTAGACGTCGATCACTATATGTATAATAAGCAGTAGAGCTAAGCATTGAACCAGTTCAAGCGATAGCTATTGGAACAGAGCTTATAGGACCAACTGTCGGGACAAGACCTCCAGATTGCTTGAAGTACGCTACACCAGTTGTCCCAGCGTCTATAGTTGTTGAAACGGTTATTCCCACGTACAATCCATATAGAGGCGAAGTACTACCAATACCTACCCTACCAGTAGTTGCTTGAATAGTAATATTAGTTTGATCATTGGTTCCTAATCTAAAATCATTGTGTGTAAAGGTTCCTATATACAAATAATTGGTTGAAGTACTCTTGCTACCGTTATTAATTTCGATAACTCCTCGTACTGGTGTTGCGTTGCTGTCATACCAGTCTTGAACAATTGTGAAACTACCATCGAGCCACTGGAGTCCATCAGAGTAAGTAGTTTGAAATGCTGATTGAGTTCCCGTCTGCAAAGGATTGATGATCACTCCACTCTCCGCTTGAGTCAGATTGCACCACATGTCACCGCCAACGGCCACGCCTCCTCCGACCACGAGCGTACCTGTAGTCTGGCTCGTACCAGCTATAGCTCCGCTCATATAAGTACTTCCAGAATTAATCCAGAGAGCATGTTTGTTGGTTAGACTGACATTGGTTCCGGCCGATGGAGCATCAGCTATATATACGCTGGCTGCTCTAGTAACAGTAACGCCAGTATTACTTGCAGCGATGCTGCAAGCAGCAAAACTATTCATTACAGCAGATGCAGCTGTGCCAGAAGCAGCAGTGCTCGAATTGGTATAGGTTTGCCCTAGCGTGGCTAATTGAGGACCTTGGATAGTCCAAGAAGCTAGAGTTGTCGCAAGCCCTACGAAGAGGTTCCTAGCCCCAATACCACCGCTAGCTACTAAACAACCAAAATTAGGACTTGTTGAAAATGTTGTATTCGATACGGTTACAATGCCAGATGCTGCAATAGTGGTTGCTCCAGCAATGGATCCCGATAAATTGAATGATCCGCTTATTCCAAGACCACCGGAAATAACTAGAGCTCCAGTAGTGGTGTTACTCGAAGCTGTTGTGTCTCCAAGTAGTACTTTCCCAGCATTAATCCATAAGCTGTATGCATTAGTAATCGTCATACTAGTACCAGGAGCGGGGCTATTATCGATATATACAGTGGCAGCATTTGTAACGGTTGTTGATGAAAAACCACCAATAGTAGGCTGTACATAGCTCGTAATTACAGAGCTCGGGAAGGTGCCTGACGAATTAATGTTGTAGGTTGTCGCCAATGAGTTGTGCTGGATTCCATTAATTCCCCAGGATGGATAATATGCTCCAGCTATGCCTCCAATCGTGATATTTTTAACAATTGCAAGCGAGGTAAGAGTGCCAAGAGCCGTAATATTAGGCTGACTAGCAGTTGTTAAGGTTCCGCTAATGTTACCAGAGCAGCTTATTCCAGTTAGAGTGCCGAGAGACGTAATATTAGGCTGAGATGATGTACTCAGCGTACCACTGATATTGCCACTCACGGTAAGACCCGTTAAAGTACCAAGCGATGTAATATTAGGCTGAGATGATGTACTCAGAGTACCACTGTAACGGGGTTACACGTACAAGTGGCTGCAAGCCACTTGTGAATTTAACAGATAGGTTATCTGTTAAACGTTTTGGATACTTCCTCACATTGGTGTAAGACACACCGATGGATACATTGAAGTGGACCACCACAGTGAGTGGTCCACACATACCCAAAAGATCCTATTGGTAGAAAGCAGCATATTTCTACCAATCAGAGACATGCATATTAGCGGGGCTCTGACAGCCAGCCGCTGCCAACCCTTTCATAGATGATAAACAGTTTTTAGCAGATTTTAGAGGAAGATCAATTTACAAACAATACAGTTCTCATTTTACCTTAAACTACCTATTTGGTGTTTTATTTGATTTATATTATACTTGTGGACTCAAGTATAATTAATTCAAATTATTAATAAACTCCTACGCTTCCTCATACACGTAGCGCGACGTGTAAGCTAAAGTAGTGAGCCAAAGTAGGCCCACTACACCTGGTAGCACTTTGTAGTCCGTCCAACGACCGACTACTTGACGTTCGTACGAGGTGTACGAACGCGGAGCCGAGAACCACATGAGCACGGAGGTGCCCATGGAGAGCTCCAACACGCCTGCAACGCATGTTGCACGCACTGACTGCCCCCACTTGTCTGACCCAGAGTGGGAGGCCCTCCAACGACTGTCAACAGTCATTGGAGAAGCGGCGATAGCTACAATGCTGCGTACGCTATCGCCGACGGAGCAACATGGTGTTGCTCTGGGGTTCATCATGAAGGAGCAGCGTGACGCTGCTTCCTCAGTGACGGCGTCGTCAGGGACGACACCGCGTGCTCAACCATTAAAGTTGAGCGTAAGCAATTACGTGGGAAGAGAGGGCGAGCCTCTCCTCCGATGGCTTGTCGAACTCGACACAGCCATAGCGGCTCGACACATCGTCGACCCGCTGTCGAAGGTCGCGTTCGCCATGTCCTGCCTTGGCGGACGCGCAAGGAGTTGGGCGTATGGACGCCGACTCTCCGATCCTACGTGCTTCAGCACGTACGAAGTGTTCAAAGAGGAGCTCAAACAAGCGTTTGAGCCCCCGCAAAACGAGTTCCGGTCGAGGGCGGAGTTCCTCGACCTTCAGCAGGGTAAGCATGACGTCCATGCTTACGCGCAGCGCGCACGATATTTGGTATCAAATATCGTGACTAACCCGATTGACGAGGCGACCAAGGTAGTCACGTTCATGAAGGGGCTTAGAGATGGGCCTGTGAAGACCTATCTCTTCCGAGAGTACCCGAGTACTCTCGAAGCTGCAATCACTCTTGCCATGGAAGAAGAGTTTAGCCTGCGGCAGGCTAAACTCCATGTAAACGTACCGAGGCCGCAACCGCGCCCGGTAGCGAGGACGGGAGGTCCGGAGCCAATGGACCTCTCGAGCGCAACAACTGCTGGTTACCAGCAGCAGGGAGGTAACGTGCGATGCTTCCGCTGCGGAAGGATCGGTCACTTTGCACGGGAGTGTACAGCTCCCATGCCCCCTGGAGGTGGCCGTCGTGGCGATGCTAGGCATCGCCGCGGACCAACAAAAAGCGCGAACATCCAGTAGGCGCGGGGCGCCCTACTGGTAATGCAGTCGCGCGTGCCGACATCGGGCACGCGACAGTGAGGACTGCAGCCCCCAGTGAGACCAGCTCTCACTGCAAGAAACAAGATGACAGGCCAAACCTAGTCATCTTGAAGGTTTACTCGAAGAGAGCGAGTGACTCTCTTCGAGCATTGGTAGACTCAGGCGCGTCGAACAACTTTGTTCGACTACGAAGCCTGTCGAGACTTGACTTCGAGGAGGTAGATACACCTCGAAGTCTTCTGGAGGTACGACTGGCAACAGGTGCCATCGTGAAGACCGAGAAGCGCGTCGTGAACGTGCGCTTCTCGTACAAACAACGAGTGTTTGTCGAACACTTTATCGTCCTAGACGTGGACGATAAATTTGACATTGTTATGGGAATGCCGTGGCTTGCACGGCATGACCCGGGCATTGACGGGAAAAAGCGCACGCTCGTGCGCTTCGGTCGCGACTACGGAACAGAGAGCGATGGCCCTGTTACCACAGCGCATGCACCAGCAGGTGCGCGCGACTCGCCAGTCGAGACAGCGCTTAATGCCGCTGTCCCGGGGTGCCCAAGGGGTGCGCGTGGATGCGCACAAGAGAAATCCACGTCGGCAATGCTGCCGACGTCGGAAGAAAAAGATGTGTTGGTTCCGGGAACCAACACCCACGTTCAAGCGTGTAAGGGACAGTCCCTGACCCGAAGAGGTCAGGTCGACGACGACGCGTCGGCTCCGGGAGCCGACGCACCCTCAGTCATGAGGGGCTCCGCCAATGAATGGCGTCGAGGTGACGAAGGCGTGTCAACTCCGGGAGTTGACGCTGCAAACAGTGCGGGCGGTTGCAAACGTACCGCACTGACGCAATTTGCATGCTGTCGTGCAGCCGGGCTGCACGACGAAGCGCCATGCGATCAAGCCGGGCTTGATATCGCGCGCCCGCAGACAGGGTCTGCCGGCGAAGAGACACATCACCGTGCAGCCGGGCTGCACGAAGGAAAATGCGGTCAAGCCGGGCTTGATACCGCGCGCCCGCGGACAGGGTCCGCCGGCGAACAACTGTCCACGGCCGGGCCCGGACAAGAAGAACAACTGTGCGGAGCCGGGCTCCGCACAACAAGAAGACGGCGCAAGCGGAAAACGCTGCGCAAGTCTCGGTCCGGGACCGAGACGCAACAAGAGCAGTCTGCTGGGCAGACTGCGGCGGTGACGCCGAATGTCAAGACGCTAAGCGTCTTGACGCGCACCGATACTGGATTCCAGTATCGTGACATGGAACTCGCTAGTCCTCCGACGACGGCGTCGGAGTTGACTTCGCTTCCAGCTCATGGCTGGAAGCGCTTCACGCGCGACTTGCACGATGGACGCATCGAACAAGTCTGCGTTCTTTCGGACAGCGAAAGAACGGCGAGCGAGAGCGAAGAGCTGAGGCAGCTCTTCATGGGAAGTACCACTGAGAGTGAAGACACTCTCAGTGCGAAGACGAAGCGAGAGCGCTTCGAGGAACAAGGTTGGGACTCGCTGAAGTCGAGTCCCTATTACAAATTGTTGAGGGAGTACAAAGACGTACTCCCGGAAGAGATTCCTGCGGAGCTTCCGCAGGATAAGGGCATTCAGCACGAGATTGATCTCGTGCCGGGCACGAAGTACTGTGTCACGCGTCAGTGGCCACTGCCGCGAGAGCAAGTGAAAGCGATCGACGACTTCTTTGAAAGTCGTCGTAAAGCAGGACAAGTGCGGGAATCAAAGTCCCCGCACAGTGCTCCGACGTTCTGTGTCAAGAAGCCACAGGGCGGATGGCGCATCGTTCATGCCTACAACAAGCTGAACGATGCGACGGTACCGGCGCAGACGCCGATACCACGAAAAGATGTTATCATCGATTCGATGGCCGGGAGCACCGTTTACAGTGCTCTCGACGTGCGAGATGGATTGTATCAAATCCTAATGCGTGAGAGCGATATCCCTCTCACGGCAGTGAGCACGCCAAGCGGCATGCTCTGGGAATGGCTAGTAATGCCACAGGGGCTTAAGAATGTCCCTGCGACTTTCAACAGGTGCGTGACGCACTTGTTGCGCTCGGTGCGCGACTTCGCACCGAGCTACTTCGATGATGTATTCATCCACAGCCGGGCTGTGGACGGGAAGACCGACGTAGAGATGCACAGGGTGCATCTCCGGCATACTTGAGCTTATGCGAAAGCATAAGCTCTACGCGAACCTGAAGAAGTGTATCTTCGGGGCGAGCGAGATACCCGTCCTCGGGTGTCTCGTAGGGAAGAATGGTGTCCGCCCTGACCCAGAAAAGGTCAGAGTGATTAACGAATGGCCAACGCCATCAAGTGTCAAGGAACTGAGGCAGTTCCTTGGCCAGCCACATACTTGTGCAAGTACGTGGAGGACTATGCGGGCAAGATCCGCCCGCTGTCACAGCTTCTTAAGAAAGAAGCTGTGTGGAACTGGACACCCGATTGCCAAAAGGCATTCGATGCAGTCAAGCGGGGCTTGACTGAGGCGCCGATCTTGGCAGTGGCTGACCAAGATCGCCCATTTCACGTAGTGTGTGACGCATCCGATTTCGCGATCGGATGCGCGTTATCGCAGCACGATCACGAGGGCCGTGATCGTGTCGTCTACCAATCGCGTCAGCTGAAGCCAGCTGAGCGCAACTATCCGGTGCATGACAAGGAACTCCTTGCCATGAAGTATGCACTCGCAAAGTTCCGAGTGTACTTGCTTGGGAGTAGACCATTTGTGGTCTACACCGACCATGCTTCACTGCGCACCGCAGTGAAGTCGCCACACATTTCACAAAGAATGGCGAGATGGCTCTCATTCTTTGCGGAGTATAACTTCCGGGTCGAATACAAACCCAGAAGATTGAACGTGGTGGCCGACGCGTTATCACGTCGGCCGGACTATGCAGAAGCTGTTGACGTCAATGCCATTGACGCCATGCGATCGAGCAAACCCACATCATCTCTGTTGGATGATGTGAAGGCCGCGTACGCGCACGACGCGGACGCGAAGCTCTTGCTGGCCTATGGCACAGCACCTTCTGACAAGTCCCGTCAGAAGCTGCCCAAGCACCTTCGAGCGCGTGCACACCGCTTTCGTGTGCACGACGGACTACTGCTTTACAATGCAGTCGACGACAACGCGGATCGCGTTGTCGTGCCAAATGACCATGACCTGCGACTCAGGATCATGTACGAGTATCATGATGCCCCGTCTGCGGGACATCTCGGACGTGAGAAGACATACGTCCTTCTCACGCGTGACTTCTACTGGCACCACCAGTACAAGTGGGTGCGCAAGTACGTCCGTGCTTGCGAGGTGTGCCAACGCGTAAAGCCTGCGCCGTTTGCGCAGGCTCCATTACAATCACTACCGACTCCGTCGGAGTGTTGGAAGTCCATGTCTTTGGGCTTCATCTTTGGTCTTCCCCCGGACAGCGGAGGGAACACCGGTGTTGTGGTCTTTGTAGACCGTTTCAGCAAGATGGTACATCTTGCTGCGGTGCCAGCAGAGGTGACCGCGAAGCAGACGGCCCGTCTGTTCGTCGACATGGTGTTCAAACACCATGGCATGCCGTCCGACATCGTGTCGGACAGAGACCCGCGCTTCACAGCGCACCTGTGGCAAGAAGTGTTTACACTTCTTGGGTGCCAACCTTCAATGTCGACTGCGGATCATCCGCAGACGGACGGTCAAACCGAGCGCGTGAATCGCGTGCTCGTCGATATGTTGAAGAGCTACGCTCACTCGTTCCACTACTGGAGCGAGTGCTTACCGATGGCAGAGTTTGCCATCAATAACTCAGTGCATGCCTCGACAGGACATACACCGTTCTACGTGAATGCCATGCGGCATCCACGTCTACCGAGTTTACTCGGAGTGATGGCTCCCACTTTAAGTGGGGGAGGATCTACGACTGCAATACAGCAGCCGCAGAAAACCGCTGACACTTGCACAGTGTCAGCTGCAACAATGGACAAACCACATGAGTCTGCGCAGGGCGCAGACTCCCCCAACAACATGGCCAACGACCACGGGTCTGCGCAGGGCGCAGACACCGCAAAGAACCACGCAGAGGCCGGGCCTCTAGCGGAGGGCGAGCTGAATGACTTCAGCTCGGATGCAATCAGTTTCATCACCAAAAGACAAGCCGTAATTCGGTTTGTCCAAGACACAATAGCAGCTTCTGTTGATCAACAGAAGCTGAACGCAGACAATGCGGGCAGAGGCAACACAAATGAATTTAAAGTTGGTTCATTAGTTTTGTTAGCTACACAAAACCTGCCTAGACATGCAGTTTCGGATTTCGGAGCAAGCAAGCTTGCTCCGCGCTTCGTCGGGCCGTTCACTGTGTTGGCACGGCAACGCATACACGCTAGACATACCGTCTAGCATGCGCCTCCATCCGACCTTTTACGTCGGACGGCTGAAGCCATACCAGCAGCACGAGCCATCTAGCTCGGCTGACCCGAAGGCAGAAGCGGAGGACTTGGCCTCGGCGACGAGCAACCTCTCCTCCAGCGCGCGGACGCGCTGGAGCAACCCCTTCATCTGGGTCCCCAGCTCGACCTGGATATTCGAGGCGGTCTGCGAGACCGCCGCGACTTGGGCCTTCTGGTTGGCCAGCTCCTGTTTCAGGGCGGCGAACTCAGCGCCCTGCAGACGCTCCACGACGGTCACCCGGTCGTGGAGAGGCGCATACTGATCAGCCCGGGGCTGATCATACCCGGGGCGTGTTCCCACCCCCGCCACCGCCGATCCGTGATGCCCGCGGCTCAACCCGCTGGATTGTTGAGCGGATTGTTGACCATAGTATCCCGAAAACGAACCCTCAAGGGGCTCGTTTTCGTATTCGTTGGAGAGGATTTCCTCCCCATCGAGATACATGGGAGCCGCGGAACGTCTTGCTGGAGGACGTTCCGTAAAAGGGTGAGGGCGTACGAGGAGCAGTACGCGCTGGTACAGCGGAAGTAACACGAGCGCTGCGATCATCGCCAGCGCCCGAACCCTCACGTGCTAAGAATTTAGCACGGAGCTCTTTGAGACTCTCGGGCACATGGAACGACGTGTACCCGTTCAGGTCGCGGTCGCTCAAGCGGACCGCGCCCGGGAAGCACCTCGGGCACAGCGCACGGCACATTTGCCTCCTCAGCAGCAACATGAAGTGCTCCAGCTTTCCACGCTTCGAGTACGTCTCGAAGCGATCACGCGCTTGCTTAATCCGATCACGGTAAGCACTCGGCCTCTTGTTGAAGTTCTCAACAAAGGCGTTCCAGCTTTGACAAAGTGCCTGCCATTCGGGCACTTTGCTGCGAGAAGAGGTCTTCTTGCTTTGAAACCATCGGAGCTCATGAAAGAGTCCGATGTAGTAATCGCGCCTTTGATGCGTTTCCGCATCAAAGTGCAGCTCGGCAGCCACAGCGTCATCTTTGATGGCGCTGCATACGTACAGCGGCACCTCATTCGGAGGTACCGAGTTCCCAAACCGGTCCGCGATCTCGGACGCGGACGGCATCCATGTATCGCGCGCTGCAGGCGCAGCGCGCGGAGAGCCTTGAGCTTTAACATCACGCGCTGTAGCAGCAGCGCGCGGAGTACTGAGAGCCCCAGCTGAAGCGAGTGGGGTATCACTCTCAGTACGCGAACGCTTCGAACTCGAAGCGTCCGATTCGTCCCCTTCACGCGGGCGAACGTTCTTGGCACGAGGGTCGAGCGATTCGCTCGACACTGAGTCTTTACGCTTTGAGGGCGAGTCCCCCTCGCCCTCCATGTCTTCATCGTCGCCGTCGAAGTCGACGACGTCACCGTACTTCGCCTTCTGGCGTTCGAAGTAGTCGTCGATGGAGAGATGACTCCCAATCGACTTTGCGGACTTCTTCTGAGGCGCGCTCATCGTTGAATGAGCGCGGATTTCTTCTCCAAACGCGGAGAATTGACGAATGGTCAATTCCAAAGATTGACGTGCGGGGACCCCGCGCGTCTAACCTTAAGGGGGGGGATGGTGTAACGGGGTTACACGTACAAGTGGCTGCAAGCCACTTGTGAATTTAACAGATAGGTTATCTGTTAAACGTTTTGGATACTTCCTCACATTGGTGTAAGACACACCGATGGATACATTGAAGTGGACCACCACAGTGAGTGGTCCACACATACCCAAAGATCCTATTGGTAGAAAGCAGCATCTTTCTACCAATCAGAGACATGCATATTAGCGGGGCTCTGACAGCCAGCCGCTGCCAACCCTTTCATAGATGATAAACAGTTTTAGCAGCTTTTAGAGGAAGATCAATTTACAAACAATACAGTTCTCATTTTACCTAATCTAAGTCACTTGGAATCCTTTCTTACTTAACTTATATTTGTGTATTCAAATATAATTAACCTAAGTAATTACTAAGTACTTACGCTTCCTCATACACGTTGCGCAACGTGTAAGCTAAAGTAGTGAGTCAAGTTAGACCCACTACACAGCTGGTTTGGTACTGATAAGATGATTCGTTTGAATACTGAGTATGTAGCGATACTGAGAACTAACTCTCGTCGTGATCTTAAGCTTTTGATCACAGACTTCAATATTCCTGGACTGACGGAGGATGGCATAATGCACTACTACAATCGTGCTATCGGGCGTGGTAAGGGTCAGATGTTGTTCATTGACTCTGTAAAGGGTCAAATCAGGTACAACTTTGATCAATTGATTAAAATTGGCGAAAACTATTAGTCGGATTATATCACAAATATGAGTAGTTTCGTCAAGATTGATAATACTAACTTAGTCCAAAACGGCTTGAATAATACCTGGCGATATCAATTTCCAGGCTCAGCTTGTAATTTCCAAGATGTCGAGGCTTCGATTCAATCGATTTCACTGTACAACTCCGAGTTCAACATCGATTCAGGGCAGTTCGCTAACACCAGTTTCACGATTGAAGTACCTACTGCTGCTACCACTTCTACTATTAGTGTCAATCTCCAAGACGGATACTTCTTGTACTCCGATATCAACCGAAATATACAAACGGCGCTGGTCGCAGCTGGGGCGTATCTCATTGATAGTAATGGAAACAATGTTTTCTACATTCAGATCGAAGAGAATTCAACCTATTATGAGTGCCAGCTTGATTGCTCAGCTACGCCCACATCGCTTCCAACTGGATACACGTGACCAGCAACGGGTCTGTATTCGACAACGGGAACTGGTCTCCCAACGACGACACGAGTTCCGCGTTTGATCATCAATAATGCCAATTTTGGTTCGGTTCTTGGCTTTACAACAGGAACATATCCAAGTGCATCTCAGACGACTTCTACGAGTCTTCTGAGCAATACCATTCCAGCTATCAGCCCTTCTACGAGCTACATAGTTCGGTGTGATCTTATCAGGAATGACTTCGTGATTTCGGGAGATACGATGGCCTGTTTTGATAAAGGAAATGCTGGTATAGGTCAGCAGGTTCAATACTTCCCATCACATGAAACTTGGTGCCAGACGCATGACGGCCCTCGGGCGAGCATTACCCTCTCGATATGGAACCAGAACAATCAACCAGTGAAATTTCGTGATAATAGCGTTAATATCATGCTTCTACTGCGTAAGAAACGAAGCTAAAAAAATAAGTTTTTTTCTTCTTAGTACGATCACATAGTGAAAGAGCCCCCGGTCTTGCTTTTACGCATAGAACGAAGCTTAGCCATATGAGCCTTAGCTTCAGGGGAACCCTTCGAAAACTTGGTTTTTCGCTTAGGTGCTAGACCTACTCCAAAGCGATGCTTGATACCCTTGCCGACACTGCTGATGAGCTCGTGATGTTCAGGCTTGGTTGCCTTAGAGTGTAGGAAACACTCGCCCTCATCGATGACGTCAGTGATGATCCCCTTTGTCTTAGCATATCGGAGGGCATTGCCCGCATGTCGCTTGACATCTGCGAAACTAACGCGACCTCCTTCCTCATCACTATCATAATTGTCTACATCGATTCCGGTAAAGAGACTTTAGACCTGCTCTAACAGTCACAGAAGCTACAGGAGCACCAACTGCGGCAGCAAGAGCTGGAATGGCAGCATCAGCAGCCTTACTTAGTAATCCTGAGTCTTTGGCGAATTTGAAACCAGCCTTGATTCCCGACCAAATCTTACTCCAGATAGAGCCTCCCCGAGCCTTCTTGTAGCCTTTCTTAATTTCATGCTTCGTGATGTGAAGCCGGACGCCACGACCGCCCTTATTGGCTTTTAACGCCTTCTCATGAGATTCAGGGTGCAAGTGTAATTTGGCACCTGTTCCAGCCAGCTCGGCTGCTGTAAGCGATAGCTTGCCAGATTTGACAGCTTTACGTAGCTTATGTGCGGTGGACACCGCTTGAGATGATAAGTTCACGGTAGTATATTTAACTCAGATTTTTAAAGCACAACGATATTTAAATTATAAAATCGTTTGAAGATATCCATGTGATAATGCTGCTTTGCATATAACCAAAGAATACACCATATACCACAATATTCTCCATGAGCGGATTGGGTTTGAATTTCGCTATATTTGCTGATACTATAGCTTGTTGGTGGGGCTTCTCCCATTGAGTCGTAGTATTCATGATGATGGACCGCTGTCCAATGCCCTATATGCTGGTTTGGCTTGCGTAGTAGAATCAGAAATGATCCTTTCCTTGGGAGAGCCGATTTGATCTCATTCGACTCATAGATGTGATCAAGATGGATATCCAGCTGCTTCGCTAAAGATATTAAATCGTGATCAGAGGAGACTGGGTTGACTAAGTTCATTTAATTATTTTTCGTAGATCCGAGAGCTATATAAGTGCTCTCAACAAGTATGTCGGAAGCTCAACTCGCCGATCAATTTCTATATCAGTCTTCGCTGAAGAGCGACCCGGCCGTCAAGGTCAGTTCACGCAAGCGCGTTCCGTATGTGATCGATCTAAATCAGGGTTCATACGCGAATGGCGTTATTACAATCGATGCTACTGCTCAGCTCAATGGGGCGGAGGGTTTCGCATGCCTTCGCGATGCGTACGTTGTAATCCCGTACAAAGTTAGCATGAAGAACACCCACGCAAGTACTACACTTGCATCTGTAGCCAACCGTCTATCTGTTGGTCTTAAATGTGGTGTTTGGAATGTTATCGATGGTATGTCTCTCGAGCTCAATGGCAAGACTGTCATTAGCATGAGTGAGTACAAATTATTTGCTAACAACCTACGAGCTCAGGCGGAGACTTCGCTCGACTATGTAAATAAGCATGGTGCAGAAGATTTCCTTTTCCCTGATAGCTCGGGCTCGTTGTTATTCACATCTGGTGCCAGTAGTCTCTATGGTGATGGCTACAGCGCTACTGCTGCGGATATTACTCCAGCTCTTGGGACGTCTTCTACCGGTGCTGCTTCGTACCCTGTAAATGATGGATTCGTCAAGCGTCTTCTAAGCAACCCTCCAGTAGCTGGTGGTCAGAACACGAACGGATGGGCTACTATCGCATCGGTTGCTGCTAATACGATCGCTAACCAGTTTGGACGTGGTGCTTTTGTACCTGGTTCAACTGCTGCAGGTGCTGTTGCAGGAACGTGGAACTATATGCCTAAGATCAAACTCGTCGATCTTCACCCGATTTTCAAGGAGTTGGACCTCATGGCTAACCCCCAGATCAAGCTTCGTTTCCGAGTGAATCAGGGTGCGTCCGTCATCACACTTGGTGCGACTAAATCAATGACTCTATCATCAACTACACTTGTTTCGGGTCAGAGCTGTCCTATTATGGTAGCATCTGCTGCTGGCTCTGGTCCGAACTCAGGTGTGTTTAATGCTACGACCGCAGGCCAAATCTCGGTTGCGTGGGGTGCAATTACAAACTCCCTGGAGCCTACTATTGATTCTACATACTTCCCATTCACGACTACCCGTCTCTATGTTCCGTTCCTTGATCTTGAGAACCCCCAAGCTATCATCAGTAAGCCTAACAAGACTATCAGATATATGGACTACTACGCGCAGTGGTTTTACCAGCGAGCTGGCACTGGTGTATTGTGGCGAGGCGGGTGAGCGCCTTTTGCCGCCCAGGTGTATAGCACGATGCCACGGGGCCGCCCGTCCGGAGAATTACTCCTCCTTACGGATTTTCCCAATGGGGTCAGACTCCGATAGCAGCACTAGGTGCTCCCAACGGAGGTGGCGTGTGACCTTGTGAATCCCTGTAGGTGTCGTTTATCTTCGATAGAACGAACTCCACCTGGTGAGTTGTCTTCACAATGATAAGGTCTTGGGTGTAGAGCGCTTACGTTACTTCAAACGTAGGTTTCCACGACTGGGGTTGAGATCACAAGCAGATCCTTCCAGCCAAACCTTCAAAATCAGAGAGTTAATATGCAAATATACAAATATACAGCCGCTACTTATTCTTTGGGGGGCCCTTGAGCGGGGGGCCCGTACACCGGTCTACTGGAGTTTCTTCCGGACCACCGGTCGAGTCCGAAAGCACCCTTCACTCACGCGCACCAGCTCCCGCAAGGAGATAATTAGCTCCAGGCGGAAGACTTTCCAAATGTTCAACTCCAAAAAAAAAGGAGAACAACCTCCGGTCAGACAATATGCAATCCTATCACACAGTAGTCAATCAATCGGATCTAGGGGTGACTACACACAACCTCCTAGAAACGCAGTTAATATGAAATGGGACCTCCGAACGAAGGACCAACAACTGGAATATGAAATAGGACAGGTCACTTCGGAGCGCGCGTCGCCCGATCACCGCCTAACTTGGTCTTAGCCTTTGGGAGAGTTCCACGGCGGTATTCGCGGTCACGACGCGTCCAAGCGCAGGTCTTGTAGCTTAGGGCCGCCGGCAGGGTTAATCCCTCCGGTCGAGGCTTGTTCCTCTCGCTTACTTGACAGCACACCTCGTCCCTGGGGACGGGGAAGCACTTGCGCCCTTCTTGGCAAATTGAACTCTCTGATTATCTTTTCTTAGGCTTCTGTATCCACTGTTCTCTCTGGAATCAGCTCTTTTATCTTGGTTTCACTATAGTCGGGGCGTGGCGTAATCACGTCGCATGTCGAGCAGGTCATGGATAGGGCAGGAATCTGGTCAGTGCATAACATATCATGGTCGGTCGTCTTGGTCGGTCGTTAACATCTTGGTCGGAGTATACTTGAAACTTGGAAGGCCTTTCTGGGTACAAATCAGGCTGGGACAGGGCGCGACCGGTCGCCCATCGAAGATCTTCGTCCGGAGCCTGGTGTCTGGAATCCTGCGTCCGGGGTCCGGAGACCAATGAGTCTGGAGTTTGACTTGACTTTACTATGGCGGGAGTCTGGACGATCTTGAGCAATCTTCTTCGGCTCTCTGTCTCTGTCTGGACTTGCTTGAGTCTTCTTTCTCGCTTGTGTCTTCGCTCTTCTCTTGTGCTCTTCCGTCGCATGTCTTACGGGCCTGTCGCTGGCCGGGTCACTGAGCAGAGACTTGGGCAAATTTTCTGGAGCCGCTTCGTGTCAACCGTCCCTCTCATCCCAATCTCTCATAGAGGAATTTACTCCCGAACTGATAGGTTGCGATGAGACCACGCGTAGCAAGGCGGACGAAAATGTCCAAACGTCGGAGTGGTCCGGAGGGCGGCAAGGTAGCCCAGCTCGCAGAGGTGGCCTCCCTTCTTTGTCCCATGTCGCGTCAGCCAATCGGGTCGCAAAACATCAATCGGAAACTTCTTTCGTCGAAACGCAGCCAAATCGCGATTTCCCATCAACCAAACAAGACGATGGTGGTCGCGCCTGCAACGAGCGCCGCGAGCAGCGCCGGGGCTGGCTCCGCCACATCAGGCGTAGGCGATGGACCTCGTCCGAGCGCCTCTCGTAGCTCGAGCGATGAGAGCGAGGCGGAGGAAGAGGAGGAGGAGGAGGAGGAGACGGAGTGGCAGCCGCCCGCCCCGAAAGGGGGAACTCCGGCCTCCGGATCCAAGAACAAGACGCCCACACCTCCACCCAGCAGAAGAGCCTCGAGCCCGGCGAATCAGCCACAAGGGTCAGGTGCCGCGGTCCTCAAGAGCCTTCAAACGCTCGACACAGAGCAAGCGGGTTCTCCAAGTGCAGGGTCGGCTTTCGTCCGGGCAGGGCTCCACGCCTAGTCAGCCTGCGGCGTTTGACATCGCGCCGGGGGAGGCTCCAGACACCACCGTCCGGGTTGTCGGGATTCCGGCGACCGAGAGACACAACGACGGCAGGACCTTCCTGCAAGATGGCTTCGGTGGTCTGGAGGCATTGGTCCAGATGGAGAGTCTGGGGGCTGCTGAGTTGGCCCACCTCTATGACTTCTTCGAGGAAGACGATGTCATCAGCGACTTCATCTTGACTCCGCGCGAGGATCCGCTTTCGGAGTCCGAGCTCAGCCCAACTCAAGAGCTTCCGTGTCAAGCGCGAGCTGGCGAGCATCCTGTCTCAGTTCGACGCCAAAGCAACTGGCCTATCGCACATTCGGAACGGTATCCTCCTTCGGAAGGTGACAGCCAAGTACGACATGATCAAGCGTCGACTGGGACAGGACGCAGCAGCGAAGTCGGAGGTCGAACTTCAGGAGGAAGTTCTTCGGCTCAAGCGCGCGCAGCAGTTCCAAGCGGACTACTGGGTTTCCAAAGTGGCGAGGCTCCAGAAAGAGAAGAACGCGGCCATGGCTCAAGCGCGTGCTGACTTCCTACTTCTGAGTGGAGGAGCGTGAGAGCGACGTCCGGGGCTTGCGCGCTCAAGTCAAGACTTTGGAAGCGGAGTTGAAGGTCGCGCGGGCGTCTCGACCACTTGGCTCCACGGTCCCAAGGACCGCGTCTCCGAACGGCTCATGTGATGAACTTTCTCCACGCGCACGCGGCGGTCATGATGAATTGGCCTAGGCTCCGCGACCTCCTGGACCATCTGGAGTCTGGAACCCCAGTCCCTCCAGAGTGGCAGACTGTCATTACGGTCATGGCCAACGACAACCTGGGTTTCCAGGCACCAAGCTTCGTCCGGCTGGACCCGCCTGCGGACGAGGGACGAGACCAAGGAGAGTGAGCCGCCTCCGCCGGGTCCTGTCATCGACTTGTCGCAGGGTTCACCGTCCAAGGCGTCCGGGTCCAAGCGCAAGCGTTCGGGTCGCGAGTCCCTTCCCAAGTCAAAGTCCAAG
The DNA here is from genome assembly GCF_018691715.1 of Phytophthora cinnamomi. Lineage (NCBI taxonomy): Eukaryota > Oomycota > Peronosporomycetes > Peronosporales > Peronosporaceae > Phytophthora > Phytophthora cinnamomi. Next base: position 291,097 of record NW_027150944.1, read on the forward strand.
TCGAGCAAGGCGGCTCCGGACCAAGCGCAGGAGTTCCCAGACTGGGTTCCGGACTCGAGCTCTCGGTGCCGTCCAGAGGAATCGCCTCTGCCTTTGTCGAGCGCGAAGGCCAGGCGCACTTGGCGGACTATCCGGTCGTCTGGAAAGACTTGCGTCCAGATCTCCAGCTCCTGATGAAGGATGGTCTGGAATTCCCGGATGCACTGGACTTGATCAATCAGGACAAGTGTCTCCACCCGAGGTTCCCCTTATATCACCTAGTGGCCATGCTCGTGTCGATGATGCGCTGGCACCGTCTGGATACTGCGCTGTGGACTAAGCATGTGCCGCGTCGTTACCTGTCAGTCGCCTCAGTTTGCTCTGGACAGTCTGCGCAAGGTCGACGACGATGTTCCAGAGTGGGATGGCTCACTCCCGAGTCTCAATCCCGACGCAGCCGAGCTCGAAGATGACGAGGACGACGATGATGACGAGGCTGAAGACAAGGACGAAGAATACGACCCTCAGCAAGATCCGGATGACGGTGTCGACGACGAATATGACGGAGGCAACGGGGGATGATGACGCAGGCGAAGTATCCGACCACGGTGAGGCAGACGATGATGATGACGGCTCTCCGGATGGCATCCCTCCTAGCATTGCTAAGCGAGCCTCCAGCGCCGACGTCTGAGTCAATCCTCAACTGAATCGGGCGCCCAGAAGCTCAAGCCGAAGACCAAGTCCAAGTCGTCGTCCAGGAAGAAGTCCAGATCCGGGATCAAGGCGGAGTCCAAGTCTGGAAAGTCGAAACGTCGCAGCTCTGGAGGCCCGACTGCACTCGCGGCCAAGGGTCCGGCCAAACTGACGGCGAAAGAGCGACGACTGAGTTAGTCACCTGGCCCGGAATGAAGTGTCCTGGATGTATTTGGTGTCCGCATGAAACCTGGTAGTCCGACCGCACATGCACCGTTCAGACGCTGGGTTTCCGGTTTCGAGCCAAATCGACACGATCTGGACATCTTGAAAGACCGTTGTCAACCCGACGAGCTCAAGGAATTCCTGGCTACACGCCCTTGGGTCAAGATGTCCGGCGAGCGCCGGGCGGAGTTCTTCTTCCACCGACGTTCCAGTCTCAGCACACAAGTGCGATCAAGGCAATCGAAGATTGGATTGATTTCATGGAAGACAATGCAGAGGCGTTTTGGCATGCGCTCCACTGGATCGTGCTGGATCGAGACTGCGACTCAAGTTTGTCCGGAAGCTCAGCCTCCGGCGTGGCAAGAACCATGAGAGCGTCAGGAAGCGGGCTGCCACCAAGGAGAAGCATATTGACAAGGTCGTCCCGGCTTCCATCTGGAACGAGCCGGGCATCTGGAAGTTCCCAAGCGTGTCTGCTACTGGATCCTGATGAGTCGGGACCACCAAAGCCTGGAACCGATGTCCGCTACACTCTGGAAGGAACAGATGGAGCTTCTGGATGCTCGCGAGAGCCGGCCCGTACCAGGTGGGGACTCTGCTCTTCTCGGACGACGAGCGCATCGCCTACCCGGAAGATGTTCGCCGCACTCGTTCCAGCCGGACAGCGTGACTCGATCGAAGATTAATCTCCGGACCAAGTCGCAGGCGTAGCGTCCGCACTCATTATGCGTAATTCCTCTTGAATATCTTCTACGTTTTCCTCATTCTTATCCCTTTGTCACCTTAGTCCTGAAACTCCAAACTTCTCAAACTCCAAGCTTCGTCTTTCCGAAACTCTCCACTCGTTCTCCACTTGACACTCCGAAAATATCATATCTGAACTCACATCGCAAATCTATCGATTCAAAGCACATTCCGTCGAGGGCATCCGCGCAGTCGATCCAGTTCAGACATGTACTAGGCTCTGGGGTGATCGTCCCCAGCCTGCATCGTCTGGAACTGGGCTCGTGCGCGTGCACCTTGATTGAACGCGTACAGCAATGCTCCACAACTGAGTTGAGATACGGGCAACCATTCGGGGTCGTCATACCCTTTCCACTTAACGAGGTACTCTCGAGTGCGTCTAGACGTTCGGGTCCGTTTAGACCACCTGAGGTCCAGAATATTCTCCACTTCATACTCGTCACGCTCGAGTCTGGCTCCCAGCTGTCCTCCGGAAGTAAGGCCGCGTCGAAATCATCGTCTCGGACACTTCGACCTCTCCGACTGGACGCTTCGGAAAGAGGGCACGTGGCAAGTCGACTGACGCCCAGGGATTAACCTGGTACCCAGTGTCATCAACCTTGAGCTTGACTCGGAAGTTGTCGTGCATCTCTTCAATACGGAAGGCCATGCCACATATGGGCAAGTTTACGGCTGAGACCCGGCTGGACATTCGGAATGTAGCCAGACCGAATCTCCCATCTCGAACCCAGACTTCAGTCGTGCGGACAGCGCTCTCTACTTCTGCGTCTGGACCTCAGAACGCTGGTGTTTTGCCTTCTTCTGCAGATCCTCGGCACATGCTTGCGCGTAGCTATATTGTCGTTGAAGCTTCCGACGCCACTCATAGGCAGTCCGCTCCGGAACGCTAGAGGACGGACCCAACGCAGACAGCGTCAGCGAGCGTCCCAACCATGCACTAGGTAGAAGGGTGTATCCAGACGCGTGGCATCGAACGACGTGTTCAGAGCGAACATGAGCCTCTCCGCGTGGTCGTCCCAGTCACTTTGGTCCGCCTCAGCAATGTACGCTCGGATACTTCGAACGACAGTCTGGACGGACCGCTCCTGTTGACCATTAGCTTGCGGACGATAAAGAGTGGCTCGCTGCTTGCTTCCCAAAGTTCTCTGAACCGTGTGAAGACCTCACTCATGAAGCGGGGGTCCTGATCATGTCGGACCATGGAGCTCGCTCAAACCTCCGGAACGCATTCTTCGTAGACCTCTGCGACGTCTTGAGCAGTAGTCGACCGCATGGGCTTGCACATCACGAACCCGGAAAACGCATCCTGGAACAACAACAGAAAGGTGTTTCCACGTTCGGACTCCGGCATGTGAGTGACAAAGTCCATCGAGACAACTTCGAACGGACGTCTGGGCTCAATATTTCCGGGCGACGGTCCTTCGTTGGGCGGTCGTCCCTTGCCACTCGCACAATCGACACACTCCTTGACACAGGCAGCACCGGCATCGCGTACATCCCTGATGAATTCCAGACGGAGTCTCTCGTACGTCCGGGTGATGCCTTGGTGGCCACCTTGGAAATCCTCGTGTGCGTAGTGCAGCATGTCTGGCCGCAGGGATTCCGGGATCACCAGTCTCGGCTCATCTTCAAAGTCGCGAGGGCGGTCTCGGGTCGATCGGGCCAGACGGTATAACATTCCGAGCATCTAACGCAAACAAGTCCGCCACCTTAGCAATCTTGCGGAGCCTTCTCGGCGAGAATCCGTCGATATCCCCTTTCAGGAACGACTTGATTTCGGACAGGTAAGCATCCTGATCCTGGTGCGTCCTGATACGTCTCCACCGTTCGGCCTGATACTCGAGGGGACCCATGGGTCGCTGAGGTTCACCATCACCAGGAGGCAATGTCCCAACTCCCGGATCCGGATGTACGGCGTCCTGGCCTTCGACCTCGTCAACGCAGCAAGACTCTTGCCGCACGAGAGAGCGGCGCGGATTGTGAGTCTGCAGCCACTGCGTCACTTTCCGGGCCGAAGTCTCAGGACGCGGAGATGAGTCTCCTTCCAGATGGACCACCTTGGCTTCGTCAGCCTCTCCGCAATCTTCGACACTCTTTCCAGGTGTGTCCGCTCTTCGGAATCCTGAACAGTCCAGGACCCTCCGAGTGCCAGCGTCTTCGACGTCAGGTAGTCGGCAGCTTGATTGTACTCGCGCTTAACATGGACCAGTCGCAACGTCCGGAACTTATCCCTCTGGACTTCACACTCAGCCAAGTGTTTCTGGAGGTTCGGCTGGTGACAGTTGATGAGACCTTGGACTTGTTGAATCACGATCCGAGAGTCTCCCAACCCTGATCTTCGACCTGACGGTCGAGCGCCATCTGGACTCCTTTCAGGAATCCATGATACTCCGCATCGTTGACTGTCGTCGTCTAAAGCAGAAACCTCGGGCTTCGAGCACCTTCCAGCCGGGGAGCTGCCAGAGAATACACCCGCAGCTTCCTTGCCGAGTCGACGTCTTGGCCGCACCATCGAAACTCAGGACGACGCCCTGATAAGTATCGTCGAGCATCTCCACACTGAGAACTGGGGGCTTCTAGACGCGTCCCTTGGCAGGTATCAGTGCTTCTGCGACTTCGTCCAAATGCTCACGCGGGGTGATCCCAGCTCCATGATAGCCGCCAGACCGTCTTCATCTGTGGACCTTCCGGATGGTGATGTCCCAGTGTGAGCATAACCCCCAGACACAGCGTCCGTCAGCAGACTTCGACTGGAGTATCCCACCTGAAGACTGAGTGCCGAGTGTAGACTTCCAGGTGACAACCCTCGAGAAGTGTTCGGAAGACTTGAAGGACTCTTAGCACAGCAATCACCTCCTTTTCAGCTATGTGATAACGGAGCTCAGCATCATTCAGAACTCGTCTAGTAAACCGCACCGGTTGGATCTTTCCATCCCTGACCGAGGACCGCGCAGGCAGCCCAACGGTTAGCATGGGATGATCACGAACGGCTTTGTCCAGTCTGGATGCCGGAGCAGTGGGGTTGAAACGATCTTCTTCTTGAGAATCTCGAACGCAGCCTTGGCCCTGGTGAGATCTCGTCCGCTTGCACTTGGTCGTCTGAAAGCTCGTACAAGACTGCAGCAACTACCGGAAAGTCTTCAATAAACTTATGATAGTAGTTCAGACTTCCGAGGATGGACTGCACTCCTTTCAGAGTCTTCGGGAATGGCAGGTCTTGAACTCCTTAGCGATTTTCGAACTGCCCGAATCCTCTGCACTAATTTCGTGCGACAGGTATGGAATCGACAGCTTCCAAACTCACTTTTCGGGAGACTCACAGAAATATTCCAGTAGCGCAAGCGGAATAGAAGAGCATTCAAATCCTCACAAAGCTTGTAGGTGGGCGCGCCATGTGCGATGTCATCAATGTACGAGCTCCGTCCCAAAACCGGACCCATGCTGTCTGGAGCAGGGATGTTCCTCTGGAACACCGTCGCTGTATCCGTCAGTGCCAACACTTGGCCTTCGGAGTCACTCCTGGACGGGTCCAAGCTCAGGAAGTCCAGAACATCTTGGTCCACCTCCAATTCTTCTTCCGGGGGACAGTCTCACGAAACCCACAGGCAGTTATTAATCACTGCCTGGTAGACGAGAGGGGCATTCTTGAGTCCAAACGGCATCCGAACCCACTGGAAGTGCCCGAACGGACAGACGAAGGCCGAGATCAGCTTCGCACGCTCAGTCATCCGGATGGCCCAGAATCCACTCGCCATGTCCAGACTCATAAACCACATTGCATTCTCAAAGCCAATCAATAGATCGTCGATCAAAGGCAGAGGATAATTGGACAGTTGAATGAATCCATTCACCACTCGGTAGTCGATACATCCGGATGTCCACGCCGTTCTTCTTCAGGTGACGATCGGGGAGGCCCACGGCGATTCGGAGTGTTCTATCAGTCCTGTCTCCAAAAGCTTCTTCAGCAACTCGTAGACCTTGACCGCTAAGTGTGGGGCAATTGACCTCGGACGCTGAGCAACTGGTTTAGCATCACCGACATCTAGATCACACCACACTCCACGAGCCGACGCGGGGGCAGCATTCCCGTCTCCCAAGAATATCTTGTGGTGATACCTCAGGTGCATTCGAAGTTTCTCCTCTTCGGCCGAAGTAGTCCGTCCAGGTTCTCCAACGTCGGCCTTCTCGATATCACACCTTGGACTCAAATCTTGGAGTTCCGGAAGCATGGCCAGTTCGTCGCGCAGCTGAGCCAGCAACTCACTACCTTCGTGGATGTACACGGCTGGTTCCAGGTTCAGTTCTTCCGCACTCATCTGCATGCATCGTTCGTACTCCACTTCGAGCCTTCGGACCGGAATAGATGATCGTTCAGGGCTCCGATCATTCGGCTCGACTCAACGGGGATTTCCGGAACGTACTCGGTCAGACACTCATCGTCAAACTGATCGCGCGTCATAAAACTCGTCCAAGTCCGAACCGGAGTCCTCATCCGGGTTCTATCAGGATCTTCGATCGTTACCAGCTGGACCTTCGCAACTTCGGACACCGAGCTCGCATTTTCAACATTCTCGCCTGGTCCGGTACCTCTACCTGGAGCAGCCTGGAATTTCGTGTATTCTCTTTCGGACGCTCCGGATATCTCGGTTTCCGAAAGGCGAGGAGTCTGATCCGGGCAACGACCTTCCGTCTTCACGCTGTGGTTTAGGCTGCAGGCGCACCATGTGTACCTTCGCCGAATCAGCCGGTGACCGAGTGAGTAACTTCGTGGGCCACGTGGCAATCCCGGGAGTTTGGACGCACGGTTTGGAGACTCTGCTGCGCTCGAGCGAGCCGTTCCTCACGCTCTCTGAGCTCCCTCGAGTTGGTACTTTCATAAATCATCACTTGCCATTCTCGATACCTCCGTAATTCCGGACGGACAAACCTTCCAGCCGTCGGGAAAAATCCAAACTCCACAACCCGGGCCACTGCCGTTCGAGAGTCGATCCAGACTGTCTTGTCCGAAATGTTGACTACCTTCACAGCAACTGACCAGGACTTCGAAGCATAGATGATCTGCGTAACCCAGCGGTCACCTCGACCAGCCCAAACGACTTCGCGTTGCGGATAGCTCTGACCGTAGTCAATCCGGACGACGGCCGACTCACCCGGGCCGGCACTTTCGGAGTGGCGGCCAGGTCCAGGCCACGTCCCATGGTCCGCAGTCCGACCAGCTAACAGTACCGTCTCTTCGTCCGGCAGCTTGACCAACCCTTCCTGAGCACACAATCGAACCCCAGCCGAGTACATGAAGTTCATACCGAGAAGCACATCCACACCTTCGCCTATGTTCGCGACCCATAGTTCCATAATGTAGACCACGCGAGGTCCTAAGGTAATCTTCACCTCGGTAGTAGCCGTGATAATCGTCGGGACACCACCCAGTCCAGACACCCGGAGCTGTTTGCAAAACTTAAGCCGGAGTTTGAGCTCACGCCCAAGGTCCAAACTCACCATGCTAACAGATGCTCCGGAGTCCAGGAGGATATCCGTTCGATAATTGTTCACAGCGCCATGCACCATCGCCACTTTCTTGGTGTCCTCAGGGTTGTGCTCTTTCCACCATCCATACCTTTGGCCGGGCCCCAGTCGGAATTCGGGAGGGTCGTCTGAATTATTATCCCCAGACGACCTTCTTCCAGCCGAGACCGCTCCAAACGCTGTTGATCGGATAGGTACTTGTCGTTTTCCTCTGAAATCAAAGTCATGCATTGATGGTTATCTTGGTGCTTGTTCCTCAACTCTGGTCCAATATACACTAGGACACACAATTCCGGGGTAGTCTTGAGCCCGACGCGTTCTGGATCCCCATCCAGCGGGCTTGTTAGTTTAACTGTTGTTCCCAGAATCGACGTCCCCATCCAGTAGTTGATTCCGGATAGCGGACGGAAGGTCCAGTGTACCTTGACGAGCGAGAGTCTTCACAGCTTGGAACTTCTTCCACTCTTCACATTGGTCTTCATGAAACTTCTTGCAGAATAGGCAGGGTCGAACTCTGCACAGGCGGGCAGGGTGCCCTTTCCGGCCGCAGCGATCACACTTGAGGTCGGTCCAGCAGCTCTCCGTAGAATGTCCAAAATCATTGCAGCGCTCACAGAACTTGGTGCGGTTCGAAGTGTCGAAACGAGGGGACCGAGGTGGTGTTCGGAAATCTCCGCTCAAAGGAGGTCTCCAACCTGAATTCTCCATAATCCGGAAGACAGTGCTTGAAATATCTTGCACGCGATCTTCGTCTCGCATGGAATCACCTCCGGTTGGCGCTCCTCCAACAGCCGAGCTTGCCGTCGACGGAGTGGCAGGAACTTCTTCCACCGCATCTTGGAACCGCACTTCCCGATCATCTTCACTTTCATCCGACACATCTTCGTCCTGAACCACATACGCGCGGCCGGCACGCTTCGACTGGAACCGTCCGTGCGGAACATTGTCCGCCCGGAAGTCTCGCTTGGCCTGAGGAGCATCGTAGTCGTCGCCTTGGGTCATCTCTTCGTGCTGCTTTAGGACGTACTCCAAGTCACGTAGTCTCCGGATGCGTTGGCCTTGCAACGTCGATCGAAGGCGTGAGTCCAAGAGCTTCTTCGTGAATACCTTCAGATGACGTTCCCGCTGCTTGGACGACGAGTCGAAATCGATACCCGCCTTATCTGCCACCTTGTTCAGGCGATAATAAAACTCTAGCGGGCTTTCTGACTTCCTTTGAACCATCGTGTAGTAGCGTGCGGAGTCTGAGGTCTTTGCTTTGCAATACATCTCACGGAACTCTTTCAGGAACTTCTTCCAGTCTCGTCTCACCTTCGGACGAAGGTTCGCGCGCCAGTTCCGGACAGCGGCGGACAACTTGAGCTTCATCTCGTATATCTTGACCTTGTCCGTCCATCCGCCCTGAGCCGCGATGCTTTGGAATCTCTCCAGCCACCTTGTCCGGACCGCCAGCGACGCCTTCTCATCGAAATCCTCCAGGCTGTTCGCATTCACATATGGCCGGAACGTGAATAGCGTTCCTCCGGGCCCTGCAACAGTCGGCGTGTTCGGGGCGACATCTTCAAACGACGAGCTATCGGGGCTGTCGGAGTCCGAAGAACTCCCGTCGGAGCTTGAGCCAGAATCGGAACTATCCGGATCACCACGGTGCTTGGGGGCTTCTTCGATTTCTCTCCACGGGACGAGGCGTCCTTCCCCTCGCTCTGTCGACTTGCCACTCGCAGACTTCCCCGTCTCGCCGAGCCAGCTTGTGCCTTGCCCTGTGGCACGCCCTCCGCCTGCGCCTTTCGTTCAGGGCGCGCGTCGGCGTGTCCTCGTGCGGAGGCGTCGGGGCGCTCTCGGTCTTGGCGCTGGCGCGGCGTCGGCCTTGGTGGTGGCGCTGAGAGTCGCCCGAAGCTGGGCCGCCAGGAATTCGTCGAGGTTCGTCGAGGTCCGTGTGACATCTCCCCTGATTACGTCATCACTGATTACGCCACTGGATTTTGGACGCCTGACCTGACGACTGGTCGCCACTGGATTTTCCGTTGTCACATGAGGGTCCCGAGTTGCCGAATCAGGTCTGAATGCGAATGGTCGCGGAGGCGTCTGGGCGGATGTTGCACGAAGGTCGCGCAACTGTCCAGTCAGAAACTTCTGGACATTCTTGGCCGCCTCTCGCTCCTAGGCCCGCCCCGCGCGCATGTCTTCTAGCTCGCGCTGCAAGGACTCCATCATGGCCGCCACGCGCTGCGCTTCTTCGGCCTGACATGTCTCCGTCTGGGCACGATACTGTGCCAAGAGTGCGTCCGCTCGCTCGCGTTCCAGACGCGCGGCTTCCAGTCGAGCGGCTTCCCTGGTCTCCACCTCGCGGCGTGTCCAAGTGTCGTCGGCCGGGTTCCGGGTGGACTCCTCCTTCGCAGGTGGGTCCCGAGCCGGCGGTCCGAACCTCCGAGCGACTTCCAAGTCCAGCTTGGTGTTCAGCTTCTCGAGCGCGGAGTCCTGGTGCCTCTCCATCCTGGCGACCGCCTCCTGCACCTGGAACATGGCGTTCAAGGCAACTTGGGTGCTTCCAGAACTGGCTGAATCATGTGACCGTCCCGAGCGGTACGAACGCTCAGACTGGGAGCGCCGGCTGGACCTGCGGCGGCGGCTATCATCGTCGCTGCTGGAACTTTCGGATGGCGACGGACTTCGACGCTTGGAGCGACGCCGGAATGCCTTCGACCTCCGTCCCCGGGCGTGCGATCGTTCGGACTCCGACATAACGACATCGTCCTGATCCACGCGCACCGGGTTCGGGGGGGAGAGCTTCCTGGGTGACGTACATGGCCATCGCGGATTCGACCGGAGCCACTCCACCAAGCGTCTGGGCAGTCATCGCCATCGGAACGGCCGGCATGTGCGATCCAGCGTCTTGACCCCAGCTCAGTCCCGAAGAACCGGACGAGCTGTCCCTCGAGGTTCGCGATCCTGACGTGGCGCTAGCAAGCGACTCGTCCGAGCCACCTGACGTTCCAAAGAGGCTTGACGATGCTCGAGATTCCGACTTGACCGAGACATCCGGACCGGACGCCACACTGCCAGGTCGAGCGCCTTCCAGACTTCGGAAAGCAGACGACGACACAGACTGCGGGGACTCAGGCGTCGGGATGGACGACGGAGGTGCGAGCGCCGGCACACGTTGGACGCGCTTGGGTCCAGGCTCACTCACCGCGGGGCTCCTCGGACTTCGCGGCGTCTGAAGTCCAGACACCTTGAGCATCTGGATGTAGCCGCGTCCCAGCAACTCGACTTCGTGGTCGGTCATCTCCGCGTCAAGCTCCGGTGCAGCCAAGTCTGGACGCGATCGTTCGGGCGAGCCGTCTGCGCTTGGACTTCGGTCGCCTTGGTCATCAGCTGCTTCAGCTCGGCCATCTCGATGGACAGCAACAGGAGCATCTCTTCGACGACGTGGCGGACCAAGTCCGGGTGCGCCTTGTTAGCTCGTGTCCGGAACCAGCCAGGAACCAAGTTCAGAAAACTGAAGCCGGACTCGAACAATTGCGTCTGAAGGACCGCAACACACTCGCGTGGGGAGAAGTGTCCGACCGGAATCGTCGCAGCCGTCCAGTGTCGGGTGACCCCAAACGTCCGACGTGTCAGTTCCATCTCGGCGATCCAAGTGTCCGCCTCCACGGCCATCGACGTCCGCTTCCGTAAGTACTCAGATGTAGTCAGGATAGCAGACATGTAAGCCGTTGAATCCAAATGAGCTTGAGGCCATTCATACTTGATGTTCGGAGGAACACTTCTTTCGGAGACGTCCCTCTCCCATCGTCGCACTTGGTCAGCCACATACGCCTTCACTTGATCTTCCGATGGAGACACCGGAGTCGGTCGGACTCGAGTCGGCATTCGGGCAGAAGCCGTTGCGGAGGACTTCGGCGAAGACACTTCTGTGTCCTCGAGCACTTGGTCTTCCTGAACCGTAGACAGGTGAGCTTCCTTCTTGACCGCCGGTTCGACCTTCACCAGCTGCACTTCGTCGTCCGGCTCGGAGTCGACTTCGACAACTTCGACGTCGTCAGCCGGACCTTCCAAAGGCTTCTTCGTTCCAACGTATTGGACTTCGTCGTCGACGTCCGAAGCCTCGACCTCATGTTCCGGTTGGGGGGAGTCCGAAACTCGATCACCCACCGGGGGCTCAACCACATCGTCGCCTCCCGCAGACGCCTTGGCGGACATGTCCGGAGCGGACTTGTCCTCGTCGTCCGGACCTAGCTTCGAGTCCGCCGACATGGAAGTGTCAGCATCTTCCAGAGCCGTCTCTTGGTCGCCGTTCTTGGACACTTGGTGCGCGTCTGGAACAGCGGGTCCAGAAGTCGTCTCGCTTGGAGCTGACGCTTCCTTAGCTTCCTTGGCAGCCTTGCGTTTTGCCGCGTTGGCCTTCCGGGCGTCACGTTCGACGTCTTCCAGAGGTCGATGCGGCTCGACTCCCAAGTTCGCAACTCGGCGCGACTGCCGGCTTGGTTCAGACTCCGCCGACTGCCGTCGCCCTTCCTTCTTCCTGCTTCCACTTCCAGCCATATCAACCACGGTTAGAAGATCGTTAGCAGTCAACACCCTAGATCTCAATCAATATAATATAAAAACAACTCGGTGAAATTCCACGGACTACCAAATCCGGGCACGCGCACCAGCTGTGGCGAGGCGGGTGAGCGCCTTTTGCCGCCCAGGTGTATAGCACGATGCCACGGGGCCGCCCGTCCGGAGAATTACTCCTCCTTACGGATTTTCCCAATGGGGTCAGACTCCGATAGCAGCACTAGGTGCTCCCAACGGAGGTGGCGTGTGACCTTGTGAATCCCTGTAGGTGTCGTTTATCTTCGATAGAACGAACTTCACCTGGTGAGTTGTCTTCACAATGATGAGGTCTTGAGTGTAGAGCGCTTACGTTACTTCAAACGTAGGTCTCCACGACTGGGGTTGAGATCACAAGCAGATCCTTCCAGCCAAACCTTCAAAATCAGAGAGTTAATATGCAAATATACAAATATACAGCCGCTACTTATTCTTTGGGGGGCCCTTGAGCGGGGGGGGGGGCCCGTACACCGGTCTACTGGAGTTTCTTCCGGACCACCGGTCGAGTCCGAAAGCACCCTTCACTCACGCGCACCAGCTCCCGCAAGGAGATAATTAGCTCCAGGCGGAAGACTTTCCAAATGCTCAACTCCAAAAAAGGAGAACAACCTCCGGTCAGACAATATACAATCCTATCACACAGTAGTCAATCAATCGGATCTAGGGGTGACTACACACAACCTCCTAGAACGCAGTTAATATGAAATGGGGCCTCCGAACGAAGGACCAACAACTGGAATATGAAATAGGACAGGTCACCTCGGAGCGCGCGTCGCCCGATCACCGCCTAACTTGGTCTTAGCCTTTGGGAGAGTTCCACGGCGGTATTCGCGGTCACGACGCGTCCAAACGCAGGTCTTGTAGCTTAGGGCCGCCGGCAGGGTTAATCCCTCCGGTCGAGGCTTGTTCCTCTCGCTTACTTGACAGCACACCTCGTCCCTGGGGACGGGGAAGCACTTGCGCCCTTCTTAGCAAATTGAACTCTCTGATTATCTTTTCTTAGGCTTCTGTATCCACTGTTCTCTCTGGAATCAGCTCTTTTATCTTGGTTTCACTATAGTCGGGGCGTGGCGTAATCACGTCGCATGTCGAGCAGGTCATGGATAGGGCAGGAATCTGGTCAGTGCACAACATATCATGGTCGGTCGTCTTGGTCGGTCGTTAACATCTTGGTCGGAGTATACTTGAAACTTGGAAGGCCTTTCTGGGTACAAATCAGGCTGGGACAGGGCGCGACCGGTCGCCCATCAAAGATCTTCGTCCGGAGCCTGGTGTCTGGAATCCTGCGTCCGGGGTCCGGAGACCAATGAGTCTGGAGTTTGACTTGACTTTACTATGGCGGGAGTCTGGACGATCTTGAGCAATCTTCTTCGGCTCTCTGTCTGGACTTGCTTGAGTCTTCTTTCTCGCTTGTGTCTTCGCTCTTCTCTTGTGCTCTTCCGTCGCATGTATTACGGGCCTGTCGCTGGCCGGGTCACTGAGCAGAGACTTGGGCAAATTTTCTGGAGCCGTTTCGTGTCAGCAACGCCTCGCGATTGAGGTCGACACGCAAAATCCCATCAACGAACGTGTGCAGCGTGTGGAGGAGACGTTAAATGACATGGGGAACCGCCTCGACTAAGTCAACCAGCGACTTGACCAAATCTTCGATGGTATCAACTCTCTCGTACATTCTATTGCGGCGACACAACAATCGACCCAACAAAGGGCGGCTACTGTATCGCAATTTCAAGACTTTGCGGCCCAAACTGCCGCTGCTGTTGCTGATCTGCAGACGCATATTGGAGTGCGAATCAAGTCCAGGAGCCCGCTCAGCGAACCGCCGACGCAGTCGCGCGGATGGGACAGTCAACTGCAACACCAGCTCCGATGCAACAACTAACGCCTAATGGCGAGATGGACGTCAACATGAACGCGTCAAACAACCGCAAATGGCGGAAAATGGACACAAACCCACCAATCTTCGACGGTGACATCGACGGCCAGAAGCTAAAACACTTTGTCTTTTAATTTGAGTCGTACATTACCTTCAAGGCTTACGACTTCGCGAGCGATAATGCAGATCTTGCTCGAGACCTGGTCCGGGGCGTCAAGAAGAACGCCGTTACATGGGTACGAAACATATATGACTAGCATCACCACGGTGAAGACGTGGAGCGTGATGAAAAAAAAAAAACAATCGCGACGGAGAAGATCTTCAAGGAGCCAAACGTTCAACAAAAAATGCGCAATGACTTGCTAAACTTCAAACAACGTGGTAACAACCAAGGCTACGTGGCGAAGTTTCAACAAAAGCTTTGACAGGCCCCAATTGACCCTACGTTTGCGAAGGAAACTTTCCTTCAACGCTTAAAGAGCAGGAATCCACGTAAGCAAATTCTTCGAATGAAACCAGATACCTTGGAGGACGTGATGGCAGAAGGTGTCAGGGAAGTTGAGTTAAACCGACTCGAAGAAAATAAACCGGGAGTCGCCAGCGAGAAGTGGAGAGTCCAAGGCCAAGTTGACTGGGAAAACCAGCAACAAAAATGCGAAATCTTCCAACAACACCAACTTGGCCAACTGCAAAACAAAGTGTCCACACTGTGATAAATGGTATCACAACCCTGGCAACTGCTGGGTAAAATATCCGGAGAAGCGACCACAATCGCTGCGCATGTAGGGCAACACAAACAAGACCGACTACAAAGCGAAATACTACGCACTCGTTGGCAAGCTGATAGTTTACCACAACGAAGACTCCGAGAACCATTTAAACGAGTAAGCAAACCTGATGACGGGTGATCAAGTGAGTTCGGTCCCAAGCCCATTACAAGGGACAAACGTGGTTTAGTGGAGGTTGGCGTGGAAAATACTACTGATGTGGAATGTGATGTTGCTGAGACTGTCCAGGATGAGGAAGTATCTATTCACTCTGGAAGACAACCCGAAAATCGGTTTGTTGACGTGAAATGATGTATTTTGAAAAACAAGAACATGATAGACGCACGTGACTTCATTGATAGTGGACGTCGATTAACGCAGCAACTCCTGAGTTTGTCAATCGGTTTGAACTCAGAAGTACGTGAGCATGACGCTGTTCTATCGTTGACCATGGCGAACTCCGAGACTGTTGTGGTGCCAAAACCAACCCCGAAATTGACAATTAGTATCGAAGGGATGGAGCCGTACACTGCGGAGTTTCTTGTCTTACCAGTACCAGAAGGTAAGCAGCTTTTGCTTGGAATGCCGTGGCTTCGAGCAGAAAATCGTCGAACTGACTGGAGAACTGGCACCATTGGGCTATCGATGAAGACGTTGCAGGCACGACTAGCCGTACTTATTCTGCATCACGAACGTGTCCGGAAGAAAGATTCTGTCAAGTTAGCCGACCAGCAGACATATTACGTAATGGAAACGGGAGAAACATGAGTAATCTCGCTGAAGCGGTTTCGTAGACTGATGAAAAGGCCGCACGAGATCGAGTTTGTTCTTGTGATCCAGCCAACAGAGGTGCCTCAGATTACTCGAGCTAAATTCATTGAGGACTTCAAAGATCATCTGGTGTATCCATATCTGTGCAAATATCCGAGCTTGTTCAGACAAAAGCTTTCGGCTGAGCTACCACCTGTGACACGTGGGCTGCTTTATCAGAAAGCATTGCAAGACGGCGTCGAGATCGAAAGACCAGTGGCATTTGGAGGGCGGAAATACAAAGCCGCAGAATTAAAAGAGCTTCTGGCCATTTTGTTTGGGCTTTGTACGTGGTGAGTGTATCTCTTCGATCGACCTATTGTCGTGGAAACAGTTCATAAGAGGCTATAGACCGTGTTCAAACTAAAATCGATCTCTCGCCGTATTGCGTGGTGGTGCGATGAACCGGCAGAGATTCAATTTCAAATACGGTACATCAAAGGAGTAATCAACACTGTTGCCGACGGCATTTCGCGCAGACCTGACTTTATGGGCGGTAATGAGCTAGTCACATCGGCTGCGAGATCAACTCGCCAGCAAGTTCGTCAACGGGTTGATGCACCTCTATCGGCTGCAGGGACTGAGTCAGTCAGACGTTATGATGAAGACGACACCACCAAAGCTCTACTGCGACTTTTAGACCCTCGATGTAACAGCCGTCTGATCGAATGACACTTCTATTGGCCTAGAATGATTAGCGATATTGCAAAATACGTTAAAGGCTGCGAAATTTGCGCTCGAGTCAAGGCACGTAACGAGCGACCCCCGGGACTTTTGAACAGTCGTGATACTCCAGCCCAGCGATGGCGCCACATTGTATGGATTTCATTACCGAACTACCGAGCACAGTATTAGAGACTTTGTAACAAAATGTCGTTATCATGGTAACGATCTTGTGGTCGGCACAAGGCATCCAGTTATATACAGTCCGAATTTCAGTTGAACCACACAGATTGTATCCACTATCGGTCACAGCTGTACATCTAGACATGTCGTATATTTCATATTCAACCAACATGCCAGTCAACAGGTTAAGCAGTTCCTCAGCAGTGTGGGTGACGCCGGGCTCTCTTGTCCTAATAACCACAAAATTGACCCCCGCCCCCAAAGGCTCCTAAACATGCGGGTGATCCCGTCCATCCGAATGGCGCGGAGGAATCGAAGATGACAGCATGTAGCTGATCAATGCGTGTTCCCACCCACTTAACACTCTGGATTATCACCAAGAGATGACGGAACGCTTGCTTTACATCGCCCTTCATAATGTATATCGTGACGCGTGGTTGGAAGCGTGACATTCCTTGACGCGTCTGCTTACCGCAGCTACGTGAAGATATCGCACTTCTGGAGATTCCCTTTTTGCGGAGGCATCATTGGTTGACTCCCCGGAGGAAATCACAGATCGTGAATGAGGCGGATTTCTACCTTGGGTCCACGTTAGCTTTGAGAATTGCCCCGAGAGATATGATTTGTACATTTGAGAGGCGGGTGAGTACTGACTCGTCAAGGACAAGATACTGGCCTCGTCTTGACCTGCTTGGATATTCTTGATACCGCAGCCCAGGTATCGGAGTGCTGACTTGTGGTTCGTGGATGCCGTCTGCTGATGCGGTTGCTGTCCGGCTCCAAGCTAGATATTTTGACCGCACAAGGCACCATCTCCGTTAAACGCCGCCAAAACGTCATCGAAATCCACCCACTCTAGGGTTCCAGGTGTGAAGCAAACGCTCCTGGCCGAAGGCTCGCCTTACGACCCTTCACGCTTATTAGGTCGACAAGTCACGTGTTTTTGACACACAGAGGGCACCCCATCCGAAACCACCTGGCTTGAAGGCCGCGACAGCGGGCTGAGGGCTGCTGCACTCGGGATCTCCCAGCGAAAATGGAAGACATGGTGTCAGGGACGGTGTAGCTATTCTCACTTCTTCATTCGTTCCTGTTTGTAATCTACAAAGAGACGGCGGCCGGCCACCTCGGCAGTTGGATGTGAAGCTCAGAAATACTCTCACAGATGAGCCTCGAGGTTTGGCAAAGTGGGCTAGAAACAACACTCTCCCGGAGGCAAGAGTGGTGCTTCAAATTCCAATTGATGCCGTTTTACTAAGACAAACGGTGCTGGAGTTTGATGGCTCGCTGACTTGAACCTTGTGCTGGTTGGACGTTGGCGGCTTCCGCTATGGTTCTTGTTAAATGGCTACCTTGGCGTAGAAAGCGCAGATAGAAGTTCCCTTAACATCTTCTGGTCCTATCAAGCCGCACAGACCGTTGCGTTTCTCTACGTGCTCTGTTGGGCACTTTGTCAGGTGTTCCCACTGTGTCATCACGCCTCCGTTTCTCTTTACGGAAGGTAGTGGCAATAGTTCTACCACTATCACTAAGTTGCACTTTGTCTCCCACTGCTGATGTTGGGCGTGTAGGCTCGTTCTCTGTGGCAGGCTGTCGTCCATAGGCTCGAGACACTATCTCAATACTATGTTGTGCGTCGAACATTACCTGCCAAGAGTATATGAACTAATTATGACACACATCCAAAAGGAGATATGTGTTGTATTCTTCCGATATTCAAAAACATCCGCACTTTGTTCAGGTTGGGGAAGGATACAGAAAGCACAGGATTATAGGCTAGGATACATTTGGATCTCAAAGTGTTGGCCAACGTTGGCGGAAAGCGTTTGCTACGAAATGCGGCTTCCAACTGTATCTGAAAGGCAACAGCTCCAAGAAAAACAACAGCGATAACGCGAAGTACTGTTGTAAAAGACTGAACGGACCACATCTCAATAACGGCGCTGATTCAGCACAAGAAGGGTCCGTTCTATTTCAATACAGCTGGACCAGACGGATTTGGAGGTTGACTTGAGCAAACGCCAGTCACAACTACGTCATGTTCATCGGTTTGATGTTTGCTCTGTGTATAGAAGGATCGGTGCGAGGAGTACAGACAGCGCTGCGAAAGACAACTAAAAAACAGCAGAAATCGTCTCGTTGGTAAAAACGGAGATACCCCCTACTCATGACAGCTCTACTTCAACTATGACAGGAATTGTAATTTCAAGGTTTCTAAAAAACATTCGTGCGTCCCGTACTGCCGTCCCTCGCAGCAAAATACAGATTGATGACAATCTCCATGGGGGTAGAGCAAACGCTCGAAGATTATTTGCGGCTGGTTATGTAAAGAATCTTGGATCGGTTTGGAGGTTCGAGACGTATTCGGATGGCACCTTTATGCAAGCTACTTCTATTCCTCATGTTGGGTTGAAAACCACTAGGCGTCTGTTTGGTTTCGACACGCCCGTGTACCCCTCAGACAGAAACCCTTTCTTCACCTACGAGTGGGGCGACGACCACACATCGAACAGTGTCGGTGTCAACCGCAAAACGCCATCAGAAATCCGAACTCCGGGAGCAAACAGGTATAAGGCGAGCAAAGATATCTCGACACCAGCTTCAATGCCTATTCAGCAGCCTCGGGCACGTGACCATGTGCCTGCGTAGAAAAGAAAAACTAGTAGCTACCAGAAATTCTCGTTGGGGCACAATCAACATCAACATCGCGATGCGGAAATATCTAAAATGGTGCGAGAGTATCTTGGGCACGGTCGATGCCGGTCCCTCCCATCCTCCTTGGTTTGAGATGAACCCGCCATCGGCATCCACATGTACGTGGACGCAAGCAACATGGGGTTGGCAGTACTCGACCCGGCACGAAAAAGATTTATCCAGCTGAAGTACGACGACTGTGAATTGGAACTTATTACGAAAGGATCGTGGAGATACGGCTTCAATGTTAACATCCGCAAATAATTCTGCATCGCGCTTGCTGTCTGTATCTGGGGTCCCGAATGGTCAACTAGCTGCAAGGGTGAAATACTACACGTACACACCTGGGCGGACAATACGAGTGCTGCAGCCTGGACGAACTATTTAAGTAGCATCAACACGTTGGCTCAAGAACTGAACAGGGCTATCCGTCTCAGCGAAGCTTGCCACGGAATTCGGGTTTCTACCGGACATTTGCCTGGTGCCTACAACGTCCTCGCCGATGCCGGGTCAAGAGCGTGGGCAGCGCCCTTTGCAAATATTTGGACTGATATGGCGTGCTCGTGGACGCAGGAACAGATACCAGAGGAAGTCCGGCGTATCTACAAAATGTTCTTAACCAACTACAAACCCAGTCACTGGCACCCCAAAGTCATAGAATATACGAACGAACTTGGCAAAAATGGGTTAACTGGTTATCTAGCCAAGGGTTTTCTTGTAGGATCGGAGAAGCCAAAAAGCAGGCCTCACTACAACTGACACTCTCCACTGTCCCCCACTGGACCCCTCAGGCAGCCCTCTGCCAACCAGGCAACGGTCCGTACTGTGCTGTCCAAGGTCGACCTCGTGGCTTGGTATCCTCTCCATCACAGAGGAATCGAAATCAGGTCCTACGACGGACATTAACTTGCTATTCTGCGGGTGTCCAAGCCTCCCAAAGCACACATACACAAATCACGCCTCGAGTCCTCCGATGTCTACGCAACTTAACCTACCGATTCAAGTGAGCTGTAAGGAGGTCAGCGTCACGGCAACGAGTGAGACGACAGGCGCGAGCGAGGCAATTGGTGACGGTATCGAAGTAGGCATCAGCGTAGTACGTGAACCCAACGGACTTCGCGTACGGCAGGATTGCTGCACGAGCTACAGCACGACAGGGCCGCGACCGTAGGGACTCGTACCCGACGGCTGCGAAGCGATATCCTTTTCGTGCTCGACGGCTGGAGAGCGAGTTCTGTTCCGAATCCGGCGACTAACGAGCAAGCCGGGCGAGGACATCGAGACCTGGTAAGCCAGGCGAGTAGTTGAGGACGGGACGGCTGACGAGCAGACCGACCTGCGAAAGGACGAGAACTCAGAACGAGTGCCAGGGATGAACAATGGCGAGCGGAACGGGGCGCGAAGCCAGCGATATCGCAATCAGTCGTCACATATTGTATAGTAGCACTTGCAGAGGAACTATAAGGAGCAGAAACACTTAGTCAAGATGCCGTCGCAGTTGACAATCCGCACTACAAAGTAAATAGAGATCTGATTGAGTTATACACGTGCTTCGCTAGCTAGTTGTCACTACCTCTCCACACGACACTCTACTTGTTCCTCATGCATATGTAGGTTTTGCTCTGCAACTTCAAATTGAACTTGAACTCTATTTCAAGTTGCAAAGCCAATTGTCGAGCCCAAATGCTGTGTTTATCCATTTGAAATCGTCGTGTTCAATTCCAAGTACTTGCACTTGAAGTTTCCCCTAGTTGTCTGCGCGGGTTCGTTTGAAGAAAGTTATGGCGTATTGGAGTGATAGTGGAAAGGTCTTTAATGTATCCTGGGACGGTATCACCGTATAGGAAGTGGAAACCCCGGCATAAACTAGACACGATGACTGACATGGAGTATAACAACGAACGCTTTCGCATGAAAAGGGCCCGAGAGGCGAACGAAAAAACCGAGGCTGATCATATCAACTTCAAGGCGCGTTTTCCCACGTATTGCAGGAAAGTGGCGCGTTACATAAGGTCACCTTCCGATTAGGCATCTTATTTCGTCGACTCATTGGTGTTCTATTTGGTACGTATGTTATATATATATATATATATATATATATATATATATATACGTACCATCGTTCTGTCATACCAGTGCACCCTTACCTTACTCACTCAGCATTTCTTCGGGACATTATGCGTTTGACTTTTGGAATACTACCTGCCAAACCTGCTAAAGGCTCGGCTTACAAACTTAGAACTTCCATCAGATTTGATACGTATTATCGCGAACTCCTAATCACATTCTAACTGTTGTAACAACGTTTTAACCTTTGTCATTTACTTCTGTTTTGTTGCGCAAGACATACGTCCAGCGTCATAACGACTGATCATCAATACGGATCAGAAAGTATCTTGTGAACCACGGGAAACAAAATTGTTACTTATCAACCATTTAGCGTTTTCGAGATAATCGTGTCTAAAGTTGACCAATCAAAATTCGTACATAACCGGACATCAAAAATGTTAAAAGCTAAAAACACTAGTAGAAAGTGAAATGAACTCTACTTAGATTGCTTTTTACACGAGCTTATCGACAATAAACAATAACGTAAAATTTAAAATAATGTTGAGGTCACACGCCCGAAATAAAATCCAAGACTTCGGGGGTCCGGAAAATGAGATTTCGTTTTCGTTCGATGTAACTCCATGAGTTCTCAGCATATGCTAACGATCAATATCTTAACAGGAGCACAATGCACAGCTCTTTCGATTCATCTGGTTAAATCGCGATTCGTACTTAGGTTCAAAAGAAACGTTTTGTTTACCGGTGGCACGTTTAATGTGCTAATAGAACCATGCAAACTTCTGTATGACATTCTCGTCATCTTCATGTCCGCACAAGTGGATCAGAATATGTTGAACTGACTTAACTTACTTTGCTCAGCTTGCGGACAGCCTGTGCTCAATTGCCTACTCATGATGGCTATAAGCTTATCTGAAGTACATTTCCAAATCCTACATGCCATGCTTTCAACAGACTCTCAAGTTTGATCCGGTTTGGAGGTACACGTGGTTTACAACGCATATTTGTGACAGCATTGCACATTACTTGTCGTTCTCTATTATTTTAGTTTTTATTAAAAATATTGGGGTGCTCTCCTATAATGAAGCAACTAAGCAATCTTATGGTCTCAACTCATAAAAAAATATCCAAGAATGTGAGAGACATTGAATATGTAAATATGACTTACCTCGAAGTTGAATACTGAGATTGGGTGGTTATCATAAGAAGATTTCGTCCTAGATTTCTCGTGCACCATTGCTATTCAAGGCACGCGCTTTGGATAGATCCTAAAGTACGTCTTGTGTTTGCTTTCTTATGGGGCATATTTTGTTAAATGCTTTTCATTGTTCAATTTGCCACCAGACACGATGGCGAGCCTAGTCGACAAGCTCAAGTACAAAAGATCAACTCCAGACCCAGCGAAGTTCGACATTAACGAGTTCCTATCCAGGATCGGCAACAATAACGGTATATACCCATGGTACAACAAAAAAGATTCTATGGAGTCGAGACCGCATATCCAAACACAAGAGCGCAACTTACACAGCTGTTTCGGAGAAAGAGAAGGTGTTTTTCAAGGGCCTTCTAAAACAAAAACACAAGAGAATGGAGGTCAATCACACGGTCGTGATAGGCAGTACCGAGGAGAAAGCTGATGAAGCGCCACCTGAATCACCAGTTCAATGGCCAATAACGCAGCTGTGACAACATGGGTAGATTTGCCCACATATGCTGAATGTGCTCGAATCACTGAAGCTTTAGCGAATTTTGTATTGAGGACTGGTATTCCTGTTCGGCCCGTAGATTCTGATGCTGTGCGAGAGCTGCTACAAGCGTTGCGCCCAGCGTACGTGCCGTTTAAGCCACGTGCTAACACTGGATCCGATTCTCTTTTAACCAAGAGGTACGAATACCTATTCGGTAAAAGGATGTCCCTCGTGGCTAGTATGACGTCTTTCACGCTTTCGAGTGATAGCCCGTCTGACATCAACGGAAAATTACGTCGTGCTTATTCCTGGTATGAAACCATTTATGTTCGGCACCAAGTCGACCGTCGCCATATCTCAAAATCAGAGGTGATTGCCGCCGAGATTTTGGATGTGGTCTGCGAACTGGGCGTTGAAAGTGCGTTGGGATGGTAATTGACAACACTCCCTCCATGCACGGAGCTTGGGCCATTATTATGAAAAGTACCCGCACATTTTTGCAAATGGCTGTGCTGCCCACGAAATGAATTTGCTTATTAAGGATGTCTGTCGCATCGATACTTTCTCGAACGTAATTCCAAACGCTACGACGGTGGTTAAGTTTATCAAGGAGCGTGGTTTTGTGGCTGCAGCATTCAAGAAGTTATGGAATGCGAATCAAGGTTAAAACGGTGCTCAAAATGATAATTCTAACGCGGTGGTACTCGCAGTACAGATAATGCTACAGCTTACTGTGTGTAAAGTACGCGGGGCTTTCGCTTCTCGAATTCGAATACGATCAGATTTTGTCGGGTATCAAAACCTAAGTGTGTGTCGTGGAATTTAGACAGTTTGTAGGGGATACTGGCTTTGGGCCGGTCTACATTAGCCCAAAGAGGTGCTGGAGTTCCCGTCCAATATTATCGGTAAACCCGAGAGTGAAAGTGGAGATTTATTCAAGGTGTTCGAATATTTTACTCGCCTTGAAACTTCGTGGGTAGCAAATGCGGATATCAGCCCGTCCCTCTCTGCTGAGCTGCTTACCATTGTGCGTAAGCGCTGAGAATTTCTAAGCACGGATTCGATGGTATTTGTGTACATGCTGACACCAAAATCATTTGAGAGGCCATGGCTGGCTAAGGAGAAGCTAAAGCGAAGAAACAACGGAAGGTGCACATCGAAGCGTTTTATGCTGGCGACAAAGGTTCTATCGTCGCATGTAAATCGGAACTTGATAGTTTACGCTCGATGTTGATTCATGTCTCAACAGGGGAAGCAGGAATATCTCAAAATTAGTGGCATTTCGTACTGGGCTGAGTATGGTACCAGCGAATATCCACATTTGTATCGAATAACTGTGCAAGTGTTTGCGGTTCCAACATTTTCAGCAGATTCAGAATTAATTTGGAGTATTTACGCATTCCTCATGATAAAACGCCGGAACCGTTTGTCTTTTGAAAAGCTGGAGCGGATCGCCTTTATTTATATCAATTCATGCTGGCTCGACAATATTGATCCCCTCGATTATTCGTCCAGGTTGTCGATGAGGATCTAGATTCCAAAAATGATAGTCCAAGCGATGTCGACCGTCGAAGTCTTAATGATCGAGACGACAGCGTGATCATGATAACTTAGGAAACAGTAGCGGTCAGGTACACTGATAAGATAAGGATGAATATCGTAATAGTGCCGACAGATAGCAAGCAACTTGTCCTCAGTATACTCAGAAGAGCCAATGCGATTGGTCGGTACGCTTATTCAGCGAATCACGGACGACTGTCCATGTATTTTGACCAATTACCAACGGTAGGGTTAGGTTTACAACCTGCCGACACGTGGCCGACGCATAACGTCGGCAACGACAGCCAGACATTTGTCCGTCGCTACTCAAATCAAACCATTCGCTCATTTACCGGATATCAAGCAGACAGCCGACACATGCCACACAAACAATGAGTCTACAAGATCTTGCCCCTGAAAACACGAAGAGGGCCCAGTCGACGGCGATCAGCGTTTTCAAGGCATTCTTAGCAAATGACAACGTCACGATGGATTTCGTTCGTGGAGTCTTTCTGACAGACAGCAACGGCGCGGCGTTCGTGAAGCTGTTAGACCGGTTCGCCGTGTTTCTCGCCTTTGCTCAAGGGCGCGGTGGCGAGCAAAGCACAACACTGTCATGAGCTACTACCACAACGTCAAGAACTGGTTGCTCGAAGACTTCCCCAAGAACCGTCATGTCATGGAGCAGCGGCTACCCAAGATGGGTCGATTCCTGGAACGCTACTGCATAAAGCAACAGCAGGGATAAACGGTGGGTAAGGCACCTGCGTGCACCAAGGATGGCTTCCGCTTTCTGGTAGATGGTCTTTACTACGACGCGAGTTCGGTCAAGGACTACCAAGATGCTGCACTCCTGAGCATCATGGGGTATGCGTTTGGACGAGCATCCGACCTGGCATTTGTCCGGAAGAGCAAGCTGACCGTGTCTTCGGGCGATGTACTGTTCATTCGTCTGATCAGGGCCTAGACGTCTGAAGAACAAGTTATTTCTCTCTTCCCAGAAAATAAATCGTTTATTACGTGTCCCCTACACGCTATCTGGATGGCGCTAGCGATGCAAACGTTTCCAGTTCCGTCCGTCCTCGACCTTGAGCATTTTAAGGCTACCGAGGACAACGAGACTGCGCCGATGCTGGATCAGACGCCGATATCGGACGCGCTTCTTCACTGTGGAAATGATGGCATTCCAGGTCGTGTCACGTCAGAGACCACGACGCCGCCTTACTCAGCCATCCCACAAAAAATGCAAGGATACGTCAACCGGATTCTGAAGGGAGCAAGTGAACGCCAGGCTAAAGCTGATGTGTCAGATGTGGTACATGACGGCTACCAACAAGGCGTTCACATACGTTTTCAACACCACAAATGAGGACAGGAAAGGTTCGATAGTTCTCATCGATTAGAAACCCAATGATAACCCCACCGTACCTTCGCTGGCTAACTTCGATTCCGCAACGAGAATGGCGCTACGCAAGCTGGTGCGTATTCTGTTCGCGTCAAGCATGGCTCTTGAAGACAGGGCCCTGACCATCGATCAGCAAGTTGCCGACTTTTTTGTGGCTTCATTAATCCAGAATTTTTCTGAGGTCTATGAGCGGTACCCCATGAGTCCATACACATCGAGGATGCGAATTTGTCTTGTTTCCCTCAAGGTGGCGATGTCTGAATTACTTGCGTGGAGTGTGCAGTTGAATCGCAAGGAAGTGAGGTCAGCGCTGAAGAGGAGAAGACGGTCGCACGTGAGATGGAGCTGACAAACCACCAGAATGCTGTCATTGCACAGCTTATTCACGAAAACAAGAGTTTGTTTGCTCGTGTGGCTGAGCTGGAGAAGAGAAAATCGAACAACGAGACTGTTGAAATCTCGAGTCCCGACACGACAACTTCTGTATCTGCACCTGTCACGGCGACGCAGTCATCATCGAAGCCGAAGAGAAAAAGTGCATCTCAGTGTCCTGCTACAACGTGGTTCCAGTGGTACACCAAAATGCCAAGTCTGTGGGAGGTCTGTGATGACCGACAAAACAAGTCTCAGTCACAAGAAATTGTCGGATTCATGAGGCTATTCTTACCTCAAGGCTTTCAGCTAGATCCGTCCGATGAGAGGTACTCCGCCCTAGTTATGCAGGCTGGAAACCAGGCACAGACCACCATGTACAAGTTTCTCGAAGAGAGAGGCATAAAACGCAAATTTGGATCGGGTCTGCTCCAACAACTTCGTTTGCTGCACCGAGATGGAGCTTTTCAAGAGCTCATCAAAGCGTACTGTGCACGCCTTGCCATCAACATGATTTTCGACCCCGCACCTGAGTCAACGAAACACTTAGTTTAGATAAAAAGAGATAGCACAAGAGGTTTGCGGCATTTTTTCTTCACTATTTTTATCGCTTAGAAAACGTCAAAAATGCATCCTGTCATTCGTTACAATAAAGAGGAAAGGTGGTGCTACTTACCCATTCTTGAAGACGATAAACGATACTCAGCCGCAAGGAGTTTGCTTCATTTGTTCAACACAACGTCACCAATGTTAGGGCTACAGACGAGGCGTTTCGACTGCTTCCCCTCGCTGCTCGAGACAATCTTCACTGCGGCGACCTACCTGCGTTCTTGGCCGAGGTATTTCGAGCGCTCAGTGAACACGCTCGAGGCCCCATCGAGGGCTGCCACGTGAAAACCTGGCGGAGCTCGACGTTCATGGACAAAGAACGGCGTCCTGTGATCGAGGCAGCACCGTCCATGTCCAGCGTTGACGCTGCCGAGCCGTCGGACGCTGCTGAGCTTGAAATCGCCGCAAAAGGCGAAAGAGCCTTCAGACGCTGCTGAGCTTGAAGTCCCCACAAAAGCGATACAACCTTCGGATGCTGCTGAACTTGAAGTCCCCGCCGAAGCGAAGGAGCAGGGGGTCTCTGTTGCAGAGGTGGTCGCATCGGTATCCACCGTTTTCGCTGCTGCACCCCCAGCCGAAGCGAAAAGCTTGAATGCGCATTAATTAGCGAGGGGTATGACAGTGACATCATCTTGATTCCCGGTCCTTGAACTCCCTTGGAGATGGCACCACTACCGAGTCCAAGTGTCAGCAGTGACAACGAAACTGAATGCTACTCTGGAGGTTTTCTTTTGTGCTGCGCCACACCGGCCCTCTGGACTCGTTCTGAGATTTTCAGCGAATGAGATGATTTTGTGTTTTTAGCGAATCAGACTCGACGTACCGACCAATCAGGGCCCTGTCGACCGCTGTCGGCAATCTTACGCTATGGGATAATGCAAGCTATTACAAAGAGAGACACTACTCGCCTTTCTCGAATCTTATGTTATAGACACCTTGTCATCTTAAAATATAATCCATACGAAACATTCCGACATGCTTTCTTATTTTAAAAACGCAGGGTTGTGGTTGTAATTCGTTGTGACATCGGCGGAATTACCGCGAAAGTATAAGTACATACTTGCAAATCACGTATGCTTAAGTTGAAGTATCTTAACCCTTTCGCGATGAGAGGGCGCATTTTTCGCCCTTCAACCAAACTTCAATTGCAAATCCACCATCTTTCAAAACAATAAAAAAGGTGCTCGGCGTAACCATCATGTAATCATGTTCAATACAAATATCAATATGTAGTTTCCTACACTATTGAACCGGCAAATCACAGTAGATGACATGTCCCATGAGACAAGCGAACCGTAGTACCGAGATTTAGTTAACGGGCGAATTCTGCGACCTTTATATTAAAATGCCTTAGAGGTGTATTGTAAAGTTATTAGAGGTGTCTCGCGAAATAGTTAAGACTTTTCCGGTATTGAGTATGTGAAGTACACACTAGTATATACGTCTAAATATACAGCTAGTAGATGCTACAAGAACCATTATTTTTAGTTACTCGATATTAGAATGTATTTTAAGATAACACCACTGCCGCATTATGATCAACCGCTCCATTCTATCGACCAACTCGTAAATGGCGCGAACTAACCGGTGTCAGCGTCGGGCGCACTTGATTTGATGAATGGGTGCTGGATACGTAGAGCGCCAGTGGATGAAGCACCTGACATTCAGCTGTCTTTAGAAACTACAACAAGCGGGTCAGCAACGGTTGAAACCCCGACTGTACCGCTAAACAACAACCCACCAACATCCCCACCCAAAGAACAAACTGATATGCTGGTCAATTCCATTTCAAGCTCACCGGTGACATTGCCGGTCTTGCCACACTCACCTCATAGCACACCACTTCTCGATTATTGAGCACACACAACATATCTAAATTTGTCCATTATACCGAAATTTCGACTTTTTAGATGCTACATCTAGTGAATCCGACGCAGTCCATCCGTGAAGAAGGACCAGGTATATATCAAGAAAAACGCATTTATGCGCGTAGAACAGTGAATTACCGTCCACTCTATTTAGATAAATGCGTATGTTGGGAAGAGCTGGCATGGGAGCCCGCTTGTAATTTGCCTGCATAGCCTTATGAAGAGAGGAAAACCAAGGGGCATGACCAAGTTAGAGCAGTGTTCCAGGAGCGCGGTGGAGCGCCAGAACTACATGGATACTCACTGCCTAAGTAAAAATCCTGTTTCGCACACAACGTTAATCAATACATTATTCGTATTGTTCTTACTACACAATACTAACATGCACTAACATGTATAGTTTTGAACTAACATGTTATTGTGGTTTGCAGATATTTTGTCGCTCGGATTTAGGGCTTAGATCGATCTCTGAGATAAAATAATTCGAAGACATAAAAATGCGAGACGGTAGTAAATCGACCTCCAGGCGTAGGTAAGTCGCACCACCTCTTCCTGCTTAACATAACGGGCGCATCGTTGGTTCTCAGGACACCGAGGTAACGTCGCCGGCCACTGCTACTCCGGTACGGCTCTATTGGATGTGTTTAACGGCTCATTAGCTTGGTCTGTGAGTGCACGTGCGGCTCTTGCATCACTGGGATTTCCGCTTGTCTGTCGCGCGAGCAGCTCCCCGCCATGTAAGACCACATGATACTACACTACCATTTCACTTTAGGAAAAGCGTTTCGTATGAACTGCTGTAGCTCCTCTAAATAAAATGTAGGGTGGGCTTTCACGTACTTTCGAACACGGGTAACCACGACACTCGGCCAACGCGACGAGCGGTTAGTTCGATCTCCTTCATCAACCACACCATCGGTCAAAAACAACTTGTACCATCGTTGCAGTGTTCGCACGTTAGGCCAAAATATATCGCAAATACTGCATACAGATTCCATATTCATGCATAAGAAAAACAGCTCGTCAACGGTAGTCGATAGAGTGCATGCTGCACTTGTGCACGATGAAGGTTTTCGGAAACTGCGGTGCTTCGACCGATCGGCAGCACGATCTGCCGACCACTCGTCAAGTGTCCAGATGTAAGTGTCCAATTGCAAATTATATATATAAAAAGCGAGGCATTATAATCCGTACACAGCCATCGCGATTTAAAATAAATCGGCCCGAATTGCGTTTTTGGATCGGCAATTCGACCACAGATAGCGTAAATCGAGATCGATATCGAGGCTGGCGATTATAAATTGGAGGATTTAATGGCCATCTGTTTTTATATCGGGCGCCAGAAATTATAATTCGGGCAAAACACCAGGTGAAAACGACAAACGCATTGCAAAGTATAATAGTTAGTGTCTAGTAATACGGCTAACATGTCAGCGGAGTACACTAAGTTGGACTCATAATATTCAATTAATGGTACCAAGATGTGTATTTCCCAGTTGAGATCATTGTCCAAGTGTAAACATATAGTCTTCATTCGGGCCCTTGGTCCCAAAGACCGATGACGACCTGTCAGTCCATGTCCACATCTTGTACCCAAGAAATTGCTGTTAATTCATCAACAGGAAGGGGTACAACTGACTTACCATATCGTCGATAGCCTTCGCCTTTTATTCCAGCTCTTTGGAGGCAGACTTGGGCTTCACATTGCTGACTGGCACGACTTCCTTACCATCGAAGTCAGCCATATCTTGGTCACTATCACTGTGGACACCACCGTAGAATCAGGGGTTGAGTTTCTACTAGGCGGCACGGGTAGATTCTCCAATGTATCCCACTTTCGCTGATGCGAAGCCTTTGAAGGCTAGTAGCGTCTACTGTGATTTCTACGCGCGGTCACGGCTTTACAGGCTGCACCTTGTGCGCACACGCATGATCCGTCTTCCGACTACTCAGCGATTGGGATTCGCGTTGGATGTCCTTGCTGACAACGCCGAACGTCATGTCGTGCTGGCTGTTGGGGCAATCCTGCTTGACGTGGGATCCCACTTCACCCATCTTATTCTACTTCCTTTGCAATAAAAGCAAACATCGTCATCGTGTCCACCTTTGCGCTTCCCAATTCCATGGCAGAGGGTTTTATCCTACCCGCACCAGTCGAGGCGGTGAGGTGGACCGGCACAAACGAAGCGGCTTTATCCATAGACTGGATGTCAGCCCTGCGCTTGTTGCCTTCATCTTTTTCTCCATCTTTTCCAAGGTAGACCATTCGGGCAAGAATGTGACACTTGGCCCCCAAATATGGCTTGCATTCATTGCCAGCAATTTCCAGTCATCGGCTGACCTGACAAATGGTGCACATGTAACCTGCCGATTCAGCCGATTGCGCACGGCGCACAGGCGCCGAAACAGCTCCCTGATGTCGGTGAAATCCATAGTCAGGGTGCGCCCAAACTCGGCTATCACTTCCACTACCACCATGACATTATTTTGGCCAAACGCAGCCTTAAGCGGAAGGCAACACTTTGCCGCCGGCTTGCGCAGCGAGCATTAAACTCCATTGTGTCATATAACAGCAGTCCGGGAGCGTTAGATTGAATAAATCGTGGCGGTGAGTGTGGCAAGGCGGGTGAACGCCTTGTGTCGCACAGGTGTATAGCACGTAGCAACGGGGCTGCCCTTCCGAGGGAATACTCTTCGTTCCGGATTTCCCAATGGGGGCAGTCCTCGGAAGCAGCACTAGGTGCCGCGAACGAGGTTGTCGTGTGACCTTGGCAATCCTTGTAGATGTCGCTTACCTCCGGTGGGACGGAATGCACCGGTTGAGTCGTTTTCAATATTAAGAGGCCTTGAGTGTAGAGCGCTTACGTTACTTCAAACAGTAAGTCTCCACGACTGGGGGGCGAAACCACAGATAAGCCGTCCGAAATAACCTTCAAATACAGAGAGTTAATATGTAAATATACAGCCGCTACTTATTCTTTTGGACCCTTGAGCGGGGGGGGGGGGGGGGGGGGGGGGTCCGTACACCAATCTACTAGAGTTTCATCCGGATCACTGGTCAAACCCGAAATCGCCCTTCACTCACGCGCACCAGCTTCTACAAGGAGATAATTAACTGCAAGCAGAAGCCTTTGAGCCAGTTCAACTCCAAAAGGAGGCCAGCCTCAGTCAAACAATATACAGTCCTATCGCCCAGTATTCAATCGATTGGATCCTGGGGTGGCTACAAGCAACCTCCTAGAAACGCAGTTAATATGAAATACGGGGTCACCAACAGGAGAAACAACAACTGGAATATGAAATAGGACAGGTCACTTCAAGGCGCGCGCCGCCCTACCACCACCTAACTTGGTCTTAGCCTTTAGGAGAGTTCCACGGCGGTAATCACGGTCACGACGCGTCCAAACGCAGGCCTCACAGCTTAGGGCCGCCGGCAGGGTTAGTTCCTCCGGGCAAGGCTTATTCCTCTCAAAGCTTGACAGCACCACTCCGCCCCTGAGGACTCCGCAGCACTTGCGATCTTCTTGGCAAATTGAACGCTGATTATCTAGTCTGTTAGGCGTTTGTACCTACAATCTCTCTAGAAGCAGTCTTTTTATCTTGAATTCACTATGGCCGGGCGCGGCGTAATCACGTCGCACGTCGGGCAGGCCATGGATCGGGCAGGAAACTGGTCGGTGCTAACATATCATGGTCGGTACATCTGGCTGGACTATACTTGAAACGTGGAAGGACTTTTTTGGTACAAATCAGGCGGCGACTGATCTCGACTGGTTGCTCTGACGGGCGATCGGCATTCGGAGCCTGGCGTTCGGAGTTTCTTCGTTTGGAGTGAGGAGACTAGGGATTCTGGAGATTACTTGTGTTCAGTATACTTCATCAGCAAGCGTTCTCGGGCAGTCCTTCCGCACTCCACCTCCACTTGCTTGGGCTCCCAGCTTGTTCGTATCCCTGCCCTCCGCCATGGTTGAGGATCTCACGGGTCGCATGCCTTTTTCTGGACCCATCGCAGGCATGGTTACCGGATAGGCGCTTGGGAAAATTCTGTGGAGCTGCTTCGTGTCATGTGATTCCTGCTCTTGAAATAATGCCGTTTCCAGTGTGTGTCGATTCGTATTGCATCGAATCATCACCGATAGTCGTGGCAGCAGCCGCATTCGTCAGTAAATCCTGGTGGCTCAGCGTCGGCGCCGAGCAACCGGCTTGAAGATCGGTGACACAACAGCAGTTGGGTATCTGCGTCAGATGCGCCAACACAGCATCCTTCTACCGCTGGAAATCGCTGGCCTTCCGGTCAAACTTCAACACCAAGAAATGCGATTTGCAATCGTAGTCTATACTCCTTGTCAGCTCTCCTCCCCAGCGCAGCCACTGTTCAAAAAGTGGGTTCAACGATTTTTGGGTTATGGGGTTCTCAAAAGACCAGCATACACATCAAATAAAAAATACGGAGTTTCAGGATTTCAAATAGATCGCGCTGTCAGCTTTTATTCAGAGGGTTCAATGAATTGAGGACATACCTCACCGGGGACCTACATCTAACTGATAAAGGGAAGTTCCGCAATGGAGCTCATTTGGGCATCGTGTACAACCCCTTTCCGTCATTCTGCGTCCCTTAGATGCCACATGCAGACTCCAATTTGCTTCACTCGTCAGTCCCGAACCTTGTCGCCGCCATACATCGGGGCCTCTGGAAGCAGCATAGACGGGAATGAAGGGTGGAGTGACAGCATCACCAGCAGCGTCTCGCACGATCAGACGCTCAGAACACAACACAGAACACAACACGAGGCGCGGTGCCTTACCAGATGGTGCGCACCAGCAAGTCCAGGCGAACTTACAGTAGATCACCCCATCACTCCCTGGTTATTTTGCCGCGTCATTCCTGGATCAGGTGGCCCCGGCCAAGGTAACCATCGCACTGCCCAATCAAGAGGTGGCCCGGCTAAGGTAACCATGGCACTGCCCAATCAAGAGGTGACCCGGCTAAGGTAACCATGGCACTGCCCAACCAAGAGACCCAGCAGGTGAGTGAACAACCACAAAATATGTTAAATACCTAAAAATCCCTGACGAGCACCATAAAAGCCTGCTCACCACAATGACAGAAACAGGCTCGCTCACAGTTGTGTAATGGAGACATGCAATCACCTAACCCTCCCTGAGTGAGAGTCCTCACCCTTCACTCATTCTTTGGTGGCGCACGATGGTGAGGACTCGCCGATGGCGGCGGCGCGCGGCTCGGACTCGGCGGTGGCAGTGGCGTGCGATGTTACGGCAGCTCTCTGCGCGGCCGCAGGTGGAGCTATTGGCAACGCCCAGCTACCCTCGGTGTCGGCGGGGTTGTCGGTCGCGTGGATACTGGTATGTATTGCTGTGTTGAGCGTACAGCTTCGTTGACGTACCAACGTTGTTATGGTCTAACGTGTGCAGACAATAAGGAAATGAAGTTTGTGCTGCAATGCTTACCCGTTGTTGTAGTTTTCAGCAAGTTGCACTACATCACAGCGCTCTATGATGGAGGGCTGCTGCTTGGTCACGTATTACAGACGATGGAGGGTACGGCCGACACTCTTCGGCCGGCCATCCCTCGATTGACAAGGATTTCGTCGCCGGTTTCGTTCACTTCGCTGCGAGACTGGTGGGCGAAGAGCAAGTGGCAGTGGTAGCCCATTTTCAAATGGTAGCGACAAGGGCAGTACCCGGTGCGCAAGTTGACTGGCCATCCAGTACGTGGCTGTCCTGCAACCTCCATACGCCCGTAGTGCACCCCAAACTGGGCTGACACCTCCATCTCCTCGCAGCGACCGGTTGAGTTCAGGGATGAAGGATCGGGCACGGGCGACGGCACGAACGTGGACAAGCTCTGGGTCAGCATCGCCGAGAAGGAAGTCGATTCTACTGCGCGTGACCACGTTCTCGTGCAGTAGACCTCGGCGGCGAAGCCCAATCGTGCGAGTTTGCAGCGTCGTCGTACATGCAGGTCTCAGCAAGAACTTCGTCAGCGCCATAGAGCGGTTGCCACAACAAACAAGAAGCTGCAGGAGGAGAAGTCCCGTGTTTAGCTGGTGTTGTCGCACTTCAGTGTCCGGTTGAACTGCTCAACCGGGTTGTTCGTCGTTGCGAACCCTGTTGGCGTGTGGTGGCACTGCCAGTTAGTAAACTTTCCTTGCAGCCACTGCGCTTCCACATACGCGCTAAACGTCGCATAATCGTCGTGCCCAGCCCACTCCCGCAGTGTTTTCCCCTTGCGATCCTTATGTTCCGCTTCACTTCCAGAAAAGTGCAGATCATAAATTCCGCGAAAGACCAGCACTGTGCGCTCCGAGCTCAAGAGGCATGACTTCTCGCGAAGCTTCGCAATCACGTGATAGAAGAACATTAGATACCTAAACTCACAGTCAGGAAAACCTTCAGCAAACGCATTGTGCTGTACCTTGTCGGCGTCGCCTAGAACGCACTTCACAATCATCTCCTTGCCATTCACGCGCGCATATATCCGTCTCAGCGCTACCAGCGCTGCCGTGAAGTGACATTGCTGTAGTTGCGACGATGTGAACAGCGCAATCAGATGAAACGCTCGTGAGGCATCCGTAATGCCGCACACGAGCACCGGGTACCCGACGCAGTTCAACGTGTATCTTGCGTCCAGGTGCAAAACGAAGGTACCCGGGCCGCGAATAGCATTGCGGAGGAGTCGTTTGGTGGACATTCCCACCAAGAATGGACGAGCATCCGAGCCGTTAACTTCCTTGGACAAACCAGTCTCGTCGTAGTCGTTAGTGAACGTGACCGCGTCATGTTCACCTTCACGTGGACTAAATGCTGAACACTGAATGGCCTCTACGATCAACTAGTGTTTGTACTTGCCGCCAAATGCGTGCACCGGTAGTGATGCACGATGTTCTGCACTGTGCGGAGAGGGGGGAGCGCAGAGGGTCGAAGCTCAAGCTTGCGTGTTAGCGCGTGCAAGATGCACTGAGGCATTAGGCTTTCGCGTGCTTGCTCTTGAATGAAGTCGCGCTGTAGCGGGGTGTCCGTGGCGTTCTTGCTCGGGAGAGGAGCTTGCCGAGCTCGAACATGTCGGAGGCACCAGCCTCTTTGTACACCAGCACTTTTAGTCGCCAAGGGCATTTCATGTACGGTACTTCCTCCGCGCAGTGCTTGCAAGCACAGCGCAAGATCTTGTAGCACATCGAATGCGGCGCGCGACCGCTGGAGGAAGTGCAGGACGTGAGTTGGCTTCTCACAATCTTCCATCGCTTCATTCTTTGCAGCAACAGCGCTGCATCTTAGCGTGAAATTCCACTGCACGGCGGGTTCCAACAGCGAGAGCTTGGAATTGCGGTGAGAGTAGGTTGGGCACGAGGTGGAGTGAGGAGTGGGGCTTCTCCAAAGTGAGCGTCTCGCAAAAGCGGCGACCCCTGCCAGTCGATGAGTTTATCCAACGCCAATATGATTGGCCGAAAAACAGGAAAAGGGGTCCTACGATTGGATGCTATTACTACTATGGTGCTAGCGCCACGGTCTCGTGTGGTCCCTTGCCGTTTCAGGTGGTCATTTTATGTATCTAAACGTCTGGCCGTGTTTTTTTGTGGCGATACCAGACGGCTTTGTGTTTGTCAGCTGCCTTGGTACTTTTCAGAGATTTTGTGTGGTTTGCATATCTTGTCGTGAACTACTGCGAGTAAAATGTCGGTGCCCCATATGCTGGGGTGCAATAGTGGAGATGACACGTTGCACACAGTGTAGGAATACGTTCTGTTGTGTGTGCGTAAACACACACATCTGCACCCGTGGTATCTACGCTACCAGCTGAACGTGTAAGCACCCTGTTTGTTTTGCAACACCACACAACCTGACAGAGGACTGACAGCACCAGCCACCAGTCCCGACTTGTACCCGATCTGCAGACGAAGACTGGTGGCTGAGACAGCTTTGACCAGTTCTTGGTGATTGTTGGCGACGATTGAAGTCGCATAATCACATGTTGTATTTGTTTTTTTTTCTGAGCCACAACATATTTTTAAAAATATTGAACATTTGAGTTTCTATGCCCAGCCCAGGTAAGAAAGCACAAGTTGTGTTTGACTGTTTTTCATCGCCAACCTCAAATTTAACAATTGCAATTCATGCCGAGCTTAGGTAATAAGGCTACAGAGTAATAACTTCAGACGATTTGTTGTGCCTATCACTGTTGTTGCACTAATGTGTAGAACAGATGTGGCCCCATTTCGGTTGAGGGCAAGGGCGGTGGG
The DNA here is from genome assembly GCF_018691715.1 of Phytophthora cinnamomi. NCBI lineage: Eukaryota > Oomycota > Peronosporomycetes > Peronosporales > Peronosporaceae > Phytophthora > Phytophthora cinnamomi. The sequence continues at coordinate 327,659 of NW_027150944.1, forward strand.
CGTTTTGGCTATCCTAAATATTCTCGATAAAAACGTGATACCAAAACTATGTAGTCGAAATTAGTTTTTTTACATTAGAGTTTAGTAATACTCAGACTCGCTATCCTGGTTGTTGTTGTTGCTGTCTCCTTCATTGCCGGTCGCAACCAGATCATCAAGTACTTTGAGTGTCTCTAGTTGGATATTCTTCAGGGTAAAGAATATAAACGCCAGATTTTCGACGTTCGCTTCTTTCAGCTATTGGTTTAATGGTAATGAATATTGTTGTTGATAAGTAATGCGGAGTGAGTAATTTAATTGGTGCTTGTCATCTCCGAAAACAAGTATACAATCCCATTAATCCAGAGATAAGGCGTTCCTGTTCTTTTCAGTGAAGATGGGCAGCTCTTATTTGCAGCGGTAAAAAAAGACGGTATATCGCTGAAGTACACCAGTAAAAAAAGTTACATACAAAACCAGAAAATATATTTAACCCCTTGAACGTGTATAGCTTTCTGCACCCCCATCGACGCAAAAGAACTGGTATGTCCGGATACGCGTTACAGTACAAAACTTAATATATTTTAGTACGGTGTATGTTGAATAGGCACATCACAAACCTACAAGATTTTTTCCGGATCTACATGTATCGTGTATTACTAACTAAACCGTTTTGCTACTGCTGGAGTATAAGTTAAGTAAGATAGGATTCCAAGTGACTTAGATTAGGTAAAATGAGAACTGTATTGTTTGTAAATTGATCTTCCTCCTAAATCTGCTAAAAACTGTTTATCATCTATGAAAGGGTTGACAGCGGCTGGCTGTCAGAGCCCCGCTAATATGCATGACTCTGATTGGTAGAAAGATGCTGCTTTCTACCAATAGGATCTTTGGGTATGTGTGGACCACTCATTGTGGTGGTCCACTTCAATGTATCCATTGGTGTGTCTTACACCAAGGTGAGGAAGTATCCAAAACTTTTAACAGATAACCTATCTGTTAAATTCACAAGTGGCTTGCAGCCACTTGTGCGTGTAACCCCGTTACACCATCCCCCCCCTCAAGGTTAGACGCGCGGGGTCTCCGCATGTCAATCTTCGGAATTGACCAGTCGTCAATTCTCCGCGTTTGGAGAAGAAATCCGCGCTCATTCAACGATGAGCGCGCCTCAGAAGAAGTCCACAAAGTCGGTGGGGAGTCATCTCTCCATCGACGACTACTTCGAACGCCAGAAGGCGAAGTACGGCGACGTCGTCGACTTCGACGACGACGATGAAGATATGGAGGGCGAGGAGGACTCGCCCCCAAAGCGCAAAGACTCAGTGTCGAGCGAGTCGTTCGACCCCCACGCTAAGAACGTTCGCCCGCGTAAAGGGGCCGAATCGGACGCTTCGACTTCGAAGCGTTCGCGAACTGAGAGTGATACCCCACTCGCTTCCGCTGGGGCTCTCAGTTCTCCGCCCGCTGCAACTGCAGCGCGTGATTCCAAAGCTCAAGGCTCTCCGCGCGCTGCAGGCGCAGCGCGCGATCCGTGGATGCCGTCCGCGTCCGAGATATCGGGCCGGTATGGGACTCGGTATCTCCGAATGAGGTGCCGCTATACATATGCAGCGCCATCAAAGATGACGCCGTGGTTGCCGAGCTGCACTTTGACGCATCAAAGGCGCGATTATTGCATCGGACTCTTCCATGAGCTCCGATGGTTTCAAAGCAAGAAGACATCTTCTTGCAGCAAAGTGCCCGAATGGCAGGCACTTTTTCAAAGTTGGAATGCTTTGTTGAGAACTTCAACAAGAAGCTGAATGCTTACCGTGATCGGATTAAGCAAGCGCGTGATCGCTTCGAGACGTACTCGAAGCGTGGAAAGTTGGAGCAACTCCACGTTGCTGCGGAGGAGGCTAATGTGCCGTGCGCTGCGCCCGAGGGCTTTCAGTGCACGAAGTGCTTTCCAGGCGCGGTCCGCTTGAGCGACCGCGACCAGAACGGGTACACGTCGTTCCGTGTGCCCGAGAGTCTCAAAGAGCTCCGTGCTAAGTTCTTAGCACGTGAGGGTTCGGGCGCTAGCGATGATCGCAGCGCTCGCACTACTTCCGCTGCGCCAGCGCGTACTGCTCCTCGTACGCCCTCACCATTTCCGGAACGTCTTGCTGGAGGACGTTCCGCGGCTCCCATGTATCTCGATGGGGAGGAAATCCTCTCCAACGAATACGAAAACGAGCCCCTTGAGGGTTCGTTTTCGGGATACTATGGTCAACAATCCGCTCAACAATCCAGCGGGTTGAGCCGCGGGCGTCACGGATCGGCGGTGGCGGGGGTGGGAACACGCCCCGGGTATGGTCAGCCCCGGGCTGATCAGTATGCGCCTCTCCACGACCTGGTGACCGCCGTGGAGCGTCTGCAGGGCGCTGAGTTCGCCGCCCTGAAACAGGAGCTGGCGAACCAGAAGGCTCACGTCGCGGCGGTCTCGCAGACCGCCTCGAATATCCAGGTCGAGCTGGGGACCCAGATGAAGGGGTTGCTCCAGCGCGTCCGCGCGCTGGAGGAGAGGCTGCTCGTTGCCGAGGCCAAGGATTCCGCTTCTGCCTCGGCCCCTGCCGAGGCTTCGGGTCAGCCTTGCTAGATGGCTCGTGCTGCAGGTATGGCTTCAGCCGTCCGACGTAAAAGGTCGGATGGAGGCGTATGCTAGACGGTATGTCTAGCGTGTAAGCGTTGCCGTGCCAACACGGTGAACGGCCCGATGAAGTGCGGAGCAAGCAAGCTTGCTCCGAAATCCGATACTGCATTGTTTACGCAGGTTTTGAGTAGCTAACAAAACCAATGAACTACTTTGAATTCATTTGTGTTGCCTCTGCCCACATTGTCTGCGTTCAGCTTCTGTTGATCAACAGAAGCTGCTATTGCATCTTGGACAAACCGAATCACGGCTTGTCTTTTGGTAAGGAAGTTGATTGCATCCGAGCTGAAGTCATTCAGCTCGCTCTCCGCTAGAGGCCCGGCCTCTGCGTGGTTCTTTGCGGTGTTTGCGCCCTGCGCAGACCCGTGGTCTTTTGCCCTTGTTGTTGGAGGAGTCTGCGTCCTGCGCAGACTCATGTGGTTTGTTCGATGTTGCAGCTGACACTGTGCAAGTGTCAGCGGTTTTCTGCGGCTGCTGTATTGCAGTCGTAGATCCTCCCCCACTTAAAGTGGGAGCCATCACTCCGAGTAAACTCGGTAGACGTGGATGCCGCATGGCATTCACGTAGAACGGTGTATGCCCGGTCGAGGCATGCACTGAGTTGTTGATGGCAAACTATGCCATCGATAAGCACTCGCTCCAGTATTGGAACGAGTGAGCGTAGCTCTTCAACATATCGACGAGCACGCGATTCACGCGCTCGGTGTGGCCGTCTGTCTGCGGATGGTCCGCAGTCGACATTGAAAGCTTGCTCCCAAGAAGTGTAAACACTTCTTGCCATAGGTGCGCTGTGAAGCGCGGGTCTCTGTCCGACACGATGTCGGTCGGCATTGCCATGGTGTTTGAACACCATGTCGACGAACAGACGGGCCGTCTGCTTCGCGGTCACCTCTGCCGGCACCGCAGCAAGATACGCCATCTTGCTGAAGCGGTCGACGAAGACCACAACACCGGTATTCCCTCCGCTGTCCGGGGGAAGACCAAAGATGAAGTCCAAAGACATGGACTTCCAACACTCCGACGGAGTCGGTAGTGATTGTAACGGAGCCTGCGCGAATGGCGCAGGCTTTACGCGTTGGCATACCTCGCAAGCACGGATGTACTTGCGCACCCACTTATACTGGTGGTGCCAGTAGAAGTCGCGCGTGAGAAGGACGTATGTCTTCTCACGTCCGAGATGTCCCGCAGTCGGGGCATCATGATATTCGTACATGATCCTGAGTCGCAGGTCATGATCGTTTGGCACGACAACGTCTGGAATAGCTATGGACTGGCCGTATTTCATTTAATGATTTAGGCAACTACGCAGCCTGCGAGATGCCACCATTTTTATTGTCGATTCAGCATATTAGTCAATCTTATCCCTGCAGATCTCACTCAAGTACGCGCTTTTTGGGGGTTGCGATAGTCACTTGATCAATTGGAAACTATTATAATGCCGGATTCTTCGGGGGAATTTGACGAGTTTGATCACGCAGACCAGCCTCATCACTTCAAGATCACCAGCCAATCACGATGCCGCGTTGTCGTCGACTGCATTGTAAAGCAGTAGTCCGTCGTGCACACGAAAGCGGTGTGCTCGCGCACGAAGGTGCTTGGGCAGCTTCTGACGGGACTTGTCAGAAGGCGCTGTGCCATAGGCCAGCAAGAGCTTCGCGTCCGCGTCGTGCGCGTACGCGGCCTTCACATCATCCAACAGAGATGATGTGGGTTTGCTCGATCGCATGGCGTCAATGGCATTGACGTCAACAGCTTCTGCATAGTCCGGCCGACGTGATAACGCGTCGGCCACCACATTCAATCTTCAGGGTTTGTATTCGACCCGGAAGTTATACTCCGCAAAGAATGAGAGCCATCTCGCCATTCTTTGTGATATGTGTGGCGACTTCACTGCGGTGCGCAGTGAAGCATGGTCGGTGTAGACCACAAATGGTCTACTCCCAAGCAAGTACACTCGGAACTTTGCGAGTGCATACTTCATGGCAAGGAGTTCCTTGTCATGCACCGGATAGTTGCGCTCAGCTGGCTTCAGCTGACGCGATTGGTAGTAGACGACACGATCACGGCCCTCGTGATCGTGCTGCATTAACGCGCATCCGATCGCGAAATCGGATGCGTCACATACGACGTGGAATGGACGATCTTGGTCAGCCACTGCCAAGATCGGCGCCTCAGTCAAGCCCCGCTTGACTGCATCGAATGCCTTCTGGCAATCGGTTGTCCAATTCCACACAGCTTCCTTCTTAAGAAGCTGTGACAGCGTAATCCTCCACGTACTTGCACAACTACGTGGTCAAGCCAAGGAACTGCCTCAGTTCCTTGCCACTTGAAGGCGTTGGCCATTCATTAATCACTCTGACCTTTTCCGGGTCAGGACGAACACCATTTTTCCCTACGAGACACCCGAGGATGGGCATCTCGCTCGCCCTGAAGATACACTTTTTCAGGTCCGCGTAGAGCTTATGCTTTCGCATAAGCTCAAGTAGTTTCTGGAGATGCACCCGGTGCATCTCAATGTCGGTCTTCCCGTCCACAGCCCGCTGTGGATGAATACATCATCGAAGTAGCTCGGTGCGAAGTCGCGGACCGAGCGCAACAAGTGCGCCGCGCACCTGTTGAAGGTCACAGGGGCGTTCTTAAGCACCTGCGGCATTACTAGCCATTCCCAGAGCATGCCGCTTGGCGTGCTCACTGCCGTGAGAGGGATATCGCTCTCACGCATTAGGATCTGATAGAATCCGTCTCGCAAGTCGAGAGCACTGTAAACGGTGCTCCCGGCCATCGAATCGATGATAACATCTTTTCGCGGTATCGGTGTCTGCACTGAGAGTGTCTTCACTCTCAGTGGTACTTCCCATGAAGAGCTGCCTCAGCTCTTCGCTCTCGCTCTCCGTTCTTTCGCTGTTCGAAAGAACGCAGACCTGCTCGATGTGTCCATCGTGCAAGTCGCGCGTGAAGCGCTTCCAGCTCATGGCTGGAAGCGAAGTCAACTCCGACGCTGTCGTCGGAGGATTAGCGAGTTCCATCTCACGATACTGGAATCCAGCATCGGTGCGTGTCAAGACGCTTAGCGTCTCGACATCCGGCGTCACCGCCTCAGTCTGCCCAGCAGACTGCTCTTGATGCGTCTCGGTCCCGGACCGAGACTTGCGCAGCGTTCTCCGCTTGCGCCATCTTCTTGTTGTGCGAAGCCCGGCTCCGCACAGTTGTTCTTCTGGTCCAGGCCCGGTCGTGGACAGTTGTTCGCCGGCGGACCCTGTCCGCGGGCGCGCGGTATCAAGCCCGGCTTGATCGCATGGCGCTTCGTCGTGCAGCCCGGCTGCACGACAGCATGCAAATTGCGTCAGTGCGGTACGTTTGCAACCGTCCGCACTGTTTACAGCGTCAACTCCCGGAGTTGACACGCCGTCGTCACCTCGAAGCCATTCATTGGCGGAGCCCCTCATGACCGAGCGTGCGTCGGCTCCCGGAGCTGATGCGTCGTTGTCGACCTGACCTCTTCGGGTCAGGGACTGTCCCTTACACGCTTGAACGTGGGTGTTGGTTCCCGGAACCAGCACATCTTTTTCTTCCGACGTCGGCAGCATTGCCGACGTTGGTCTCACTTGTGCGCGCCCTCGCGCACTTCTTGGGCACTCCGGGACAGCAGCGTTAAGCGCTGTCTCGACTGGTGAGCCGCGCGCACCTGCTGGTGCGTGCGCTGCGGTAACAGGGTCATCGCTCTCTGTTCCGCTGCCGCGGCCGAAGCGCACGAGCGTGTGCTTCTTCCAGTCTATCACCGGATCTTGCCGTGCAAGCCACGGTATGCCCATTACCACGTCGAACTTATCGTCCAGGTCCAGGACGATAAAGTGTTCGACAGACACTCGTTATTTGTACGAGAAGCGCACGTCCACGACGCGTTTCTCAGTCTTCACGATGGCACCTGTTGCCAGTCGTACCTCCAGAAGACTTCGAGGTACATTTACCTCCTCGAAGTCAAGTCTCGGCAGGCTCCGTAGTCTATCAACGTTGTTCGACGCGCCTGAATCTACCAATGCTCGAAGAGAGTCACTCGCTCTCTTCGAGTAAACCTTCAAGATGACTAGGTTTGGCCTGTCATCTTGTTTCTTGCAGTGAGAGCTGGTCTCACTGGGGGCTGCAGTCCTCAGTGTCGCGTGCCCGATGTCGGCACGCGCGACTGCATTACCAGTAGGGCGCCCGCACCTACCGGATGTTCGCGTTTTTTGTTGGTCCGCGGCGATGCCTAGCATCGCCACGACGGCCGCCTCCAGGGGGCATGGGAGCTATGCACTCCCGTGCAAAGTGACCGATCCTTCCGCAACGGAAGCATCGCACGTTACCTCCCTGCTACTGATAGCCAGCAGTCGTTGCGTTCGAGAGGTCCATTGGTTCTGGACCTCCCGTCCTCACTACCTGGCGCGGTTGCGGCCTCGGCACATTTGCATGGAGTTTAGCCTGCCGCAGGCTAAACTCTTCTTGCATGACAAGGGTGATTGCAGCTTCGAGAGTACTCGGGTACTCTCGGAAGAGATAGGTCTTCACGGGCCCATCTCTAAGTCCCTTCATGAACGTGACGACCTTGATCGCCTCGTCAATTGGATTAGTCACGATATTTGAGACCAAGTATCGCGCGCTGCGCGTAAGCATGAACGTCATGTTTACCCTGCTGAAGGTCGAGGAACTCCGCCCTCGACCGGAACTCGTTTTGCGGGGACTCAAACGCTTGTCTGAGCTCCTCTTTGAACACTTCGTACGTGCTGAAGCACGTAGGATCGGAGAGTCGGCGTCCATACGCCCAACGCCTTGCGCGTCCGCCAAGGCAGGACATGGCGAACGCCACCTTTGACAACGGGTCGACGATGCGTCGAGCCGCTATGGCTGTGTCGAGCTCGACAAGCCACCGGAGGAGAGGCTCGCCCTCTCTTCCCACGTAATTGCTTAGGCTCAATTTCAATGATTGAGCTCGCGGTGTCGCCCGTGGCGACGTCGTCACTGCGGAAGCAGCATCATGCTGCTCCTTCACGATGAATCCTAGAGCAACACCATATTGCTCCATCGGCGATAGCGCACGCAGCATCGTAGCTATCGCCACCGCCCCAATGACTGTTGACAGTCGTTGGAGGGCCTCCCACTCTGGGTCAGACAGGTGGGGGCGGTCAGCACGTGCAACATGCGTAGTAGGCGTATTGGAGCTCTCCATTGGCACCTCCGTGCTCATGTGGTTCTCGGCTCCGCGTTCGTACACCTCGTACGAACGTCAAGCCGTCGGTCGTTAGACGGATTACATATTGCTACCAGGTGTAGTGGGTCTAACTTGACTCACTACTTTTGCTTACACGTTGCGATACGTGTATGAGGAAGTGTAGGAGTTTATTAATAATTTGAATTAATTATACTTGAGTCCACAAGTATAATATAAATCAAATAAAACACCAAGTAGTTAGTTTAAGGTAAAATGAGAACTGTATTGTTTGTAAATTGATCTTCCTCCTAAATCTGCTAAAAACTGTTTATCATCTATGAAAGGGTTGACAGCGGCTGGCTGTCAGAGCCCCGCTAATATGCATGACTCTGATTGGTAGAAATATGCTGCTTTCTACCAATAGGATCTTTGGGTATGTGTGGACCACTCATTGTGGTGGCCCACTTCAATGTATCCATTGGTGTGACTTACACCAAGGTGAGGAAGTATCCAAAACTTTTAACAGATAACCTATCTGTTAAAATCACAAGTGGCTTGTAGCCACTTGTGCATGTAACCCCGTTACACCCAGAGTAGAGCTACGTGCATGACGGTGGTGATTGTCAAGGGCACGACAGCTACGCCTTCTAAGACCAGTGGGGTGGACTGCAGGACGCGGACCAACTCGATGTGGTGGCCGCCGCATCGCCGGCCCAAACGCCATCGACATTGGCGGCCGGGCTCGGAGAAAGCAAACGCCGACAACGTGGACAAGATGGCACCGACGTGCACGCGCACGGAGACGCCGAGCCGTTGACGATGGTGGAGATTGAGACGACGGTGGTGATCGCCACGGACACTACAGTGACGCTTCGCTGTCCTGAGGTGTATTGAATAACACTACGTCTCTATATCACTGTCAACGGGCTGTACTCTGGTGATCTAGCGGTCGATGTCGTCAGCACATGGCCGTGTCAGGTCCTCCTAACCAGCCTTGTCGGCCGCGGACTGAGAAAGTAGCGCAATGATCCGCGTAAAAAGGATATCACACTCCGCACACGAATACTCACCTACGTGAGCGTGAAAGCTTTCTTCTAATGCGCGGGGGTAGTCGATTTGTTGGATTGGCGTCAAGTCGGTCAAACTTCAGATAGAAGCAGAGCTTGTAACATGTTTGCGTGAGGGGCCTGGGGGGCGGGACTCTGCATCTTCTGCTCTGGTACAGCTCGCTTCCGTAGCGCTCCCAGTCACAGGGGCCTTCGTAGCATTCGTCGCAAATCATGACCAGACAGTAGCACCGTAAACCACACCGAGAAGCTAGGGACTAACGATGGACTACTGCCAGAACGGTTTATACAAACGCAGTTACGAACGACTACGACTATAACCACACAAGGTACGCACTACCTCCACGATAAATAAGCAATCCAATTGGCTAAACATTTTGAATTATATAGAGATCAGAACCGATTTCCGTAAGAGAGGAGGGTAGTCGAAGAGGTAACAACGGCTCGAAATACGTATTTAGCATCAAGCATATATGTGCAAGGACAGAGTCGGTTTAAAATGTCGTTGACGTTACAAACAAAACCTGTCCACCAAGCACAAAGTCGTGAAAAGTAAATAAGATGCTGGTAGGATTAACGATGCGACAATGTAAGTATATCAAAAGCAACGGATCCCATCGATGCAGCATTCACTTAGTCCTAATGGTCTACTACGTGCGGTCGCGCTCGCCTTTACGCTCGAGGCGCTTCTTTCTCTGCCCCACTCATGTCATCATCTCCGCTTGATTCTTTGCTTGACGATGCAGTCTCCTACTCACCAGTTTCTTCTATGCGGTTGTGCGGGCGTGCAACTTGCGCTCGCGCTCCAGCGTCGGCGGCAAGGTGCCATTCCTCCATACAAGGTGATGCATTTCAAAGCGGGTCATCGGCACGCTGTTGTACCTCTGCCTAGTGTTGTCGCAGAGCAACACTTGCCAGGCTTTTGGTAGTATCGATGTCGTCGTGAGCTTGCATTTATTGCAGTAGATCGACGCGCCCCCACCCCTTACGTTATCAGACCCCTTCAGGAACGAACACACCTTACACACGCGGGTCCACCGCTTGGGTTTTACCTGACCGCCACTCATCATTCTGAATGTTGCGAAGCCCTGTCGGCGGCGGCTTTGAGCGCGTTTCTAATGGTCGGACCTCGTCAAGATCGAGCAGTGGCACCCATGCTGTCAAACCACCATCGCGGGGTTACGCTTCCGTACTGCTGTAAACATCAACTTGAATGGTACTTGTGAGCGATACGTAGAGTATGTGTGGTCCACGAAACGAGAACTTTGTTCAAAACATAGGCACACAAAAAACCTCGAGTGGCCCTAAGGGATCTCTTGAGACTTGCCGAATGCAGTGCGCAACAGTATAACCGGAGACAACAACACACACAATAGAAGAAAACACATGATGTTGTAACAGCAGCTTCTAACGCACGTGCTTCATATTCACCGTTATATTTTCTAGGATAGTCAGTCTCCATTGCCGTCGCAGGCCACGGCTCATGGGGATCCATCCAATACCAATAAAATCTAATTATTCATAGGTCATTTCTAATGCGGGATAAACACACCCGATTAAGTAGATGAAACATTTGAGTGCACCACAAACATGGAAAATGCTGAATTAGAAGAGGAGGGCGTTTGTAATTCGCAGAACACAGAACGAGTATGGGAGATAATATATCTGATATTGACGTAATACATCAAATGTTAGTCAACACAGCGCACCTTCAACAGTTGGAGTATATAATCCACGGATCTCGGCTGAACTTGAGGAGAACACATTAGATGCAGACGCCCTTACAAAGGCGCTACCACAACAAGAATATTGCAAGCTACGTGAGCTTATAAGTGTGAAAAACGTAGAAGTTGAAAGAAGCAACGAGAGTGCACAGTAAGATAAAAAAAGCTATGTATGGGCAAGCAATAATGACTACATCATTTCTGAGTTAACAATCACGTTTGATTTGCATCCGGTTACCGATCACAAGATAAGTAAGACCGGTAAACCGTCAGACTAGGATATACGAGATGTGAATCTACAAGTACATCCTCTCGAGACGCCTGCTTAAAGGACCTATAGAGCGCTTTTTCGAGTTAATGTGCTCCTAGTGGCTGCATTTCGTTTTTGCGGAAGTATTGTAGCTGGATATAAGTTCCTACCTTTGACATTCAGATTGGAATTTCTATTCGAGTTAGAAACAGATGTATGATGGACAGGAACGTATATTTGTAAAGTGTAACAAGAATAAGAAAGTTTGCTGAGCGCCTGCGGCAACTAGGGCTAAAGAGAACACAAACGGATGAAGAACAGGAGTCGGTCTCACTATCCAATAGTCCCTCCCCCTGACGGTCAACTACACCTATAATTACGGCACCATAGCTCAGCACATCCAACACCATAATTCAGTGTAGACGAATGGAATATGCAGTACCACCAATCGACAACAACATAGAGGTCTGTCTTTACCGTAGCAGTTACCAAATTAGCGTTAGTCGATCAAATACTCGGCTTCCAGGGCTAGTACACCAGGAACAAGGTCAAGTTCGTAAATAACAAAATCCAGTGCATAGAACGTCAAATCAAATGCATAAAGTACAAGATCAGGTGCACAACCTTCCTACATAGAATTTATTGCATTTTATTCTGCTTAGCAGGTGATACAGCCGCGAGAAATCCCGTCAGCTTGACGGCGCTCCTTCAATTCCACCAATCCTGCATGCCCTATATTCCGCAGATAACTGAGCTGTTCCTTTCCCCTCGGATTCGCTCGCCTCGTGGCCTCCCACACTCGGGCCTGTGCTCACCTTACAACTTTCTTCGAGATCACCGTGCAGTATTTCTACAACCGCTACACGCTCGTTATCAAGCTCAGCATGCTAGGAGGTGGTTGGGAAGATGTGGCTGAAGCTACCTGCGTCAACACCATCCCCACTCGCTCCAAGCTACATCGTTACCCTACCAGGTCTGCGGCTTTGTGAGCTCCATCGTGTCTTGGAAAGCCTTGTCTCTATCATGTCCAAACTGTTGGTCGACCCGATGTCATGCTTCGTTAGCTCACAGACAGGATAGAACGGGCTTGCCCAATCTTGATCTGTGCGCAAACCGTGAAGAACCACCTGGACGCAAGTCTCATCACTATGAATCGGTTCCACAAAGCGTCCCAGTACGCAGAGACTGATCAAAACGAAATCAATCACAGGGACTTCCTGCAGCAACTACCGGCTAATTGAAAATCCATTATCTATACACGATACCGGTTTTAATATTTGGTTGTCCTGTGCCCCTGATTGCAGCATCCGTGGTACCCGCGCCGTCAAGAACGTACTGGCCGATGGTGACAAAACTCCGCAGATGATTGCCTGTATCGACAACGGTGGGGTCGTTCCATACGAGACGAAGCTGGGCAGCAACAAGTGCTAGCGCCCCAACGAGTTCATTCGTAACACATTCCGAAAGTTCGAGGACGTGAGCAATGTGGTGGTGTTGCCGGACAATACATCATGGCCTTCCCGCACAGATGTCGCCTTGGAGGAGACGGGTTTTGGAGGCCGAATTTCTCATAATATTTGGCCCCTACCAACCTGCGGTTAACCGAATCGAGAGTGTGTTCTCAACGCTCATATCGGCTCTGAAACGCTTCATGACAGAACGCCGGGCGAAAATCCTGGTTGTTCCGTCTGGCACAACGATGAAATCGCACAGCCAACTTTTTCGGATCGAGGATGCCGACGCTGCTTACCTCTGCCATCCGAGCGCAGGACATGCGCTCCTTGTTGCGCTTGTTCTGCGTTGTTAACTGGACCCTGTCTGCGCTGGTTCCTGGTTAGGCTGCACCCATATCGAGCGGCACAAGGCGATAACCGCTCGGGACGATTGAATCCCACTGACTGAGCTCACCAACAGCCGAGTTCTCCCTTGGAACCATTGGCTGGCCTACCGTACCATACCTGAGAGTTGGTCCGAACACGAGGCTGTCATATCCAATCCCGATAGACCCCAAGACATCTCCTCCTGCAAGCTGCACTCCACTTGTTGCTAGTGTTGGCATTCCCGGCACCAGCCCGGGCGTGGTGGCTGCTAACCCTCTCGGCTGTCCTGCGTCCGTATCGCCATGACCAGCCCAACACCATAGCCTTCCCCGTATTCACCGACCGTAGCAAGCGTCAAGTTCACGGCGTCGTTCAGCGCCGTTGACCGTTGCCCCCGAAGCAACGTCGCGCTCCAAAAATTGTCCGTACCGTCCAAGAACGCTTTGACCAACCACTCTTCGCCGACCGGGTTGATGGCCGCGATCTCACGTATCTTCTGCGCATACTCCACAAGTGGCTCACCACGTTGCTGCCGCCGCGTCCGCAGACGCGCAACGACTTCTGGTATTGAGCGCTTGACCATCTATCGATCTTTCGTTAAGCGACTTATTCACGAACGTCTCGTCCAACCTGCTAGCAAACGAATCAGCCACAGTATCGATGCAAGGCATGCTGCTGCTAACACATGAGGTCTACCCGCCATCCACTTAGTAGCGTTTATTTAGGTTCGCATACTTGCTACTTGAGGTTCGCCCTTCACTCGAGATATACCAACAATGCCCACGGAACCCCGCGCGGAGCCCGGTAGGCCACGCCAGCACAAGCTGCGCACGCGCTCGAAGTGTGCAAAAGTGTTCCGAAGCCCTGCTACGTTGCGGCGTCATCATGACAAGAAAAAGAAATGCGACAATATGTCTAAGAGGACGCAGCAGGAGGCGCGGAAGGCAGCGAGCCACCTTAGCAGTCGAGTTCACTGACTGAAGAAGAAGCTCGAGCGCGCAGGCGGGCTCACCGTTGCTTGGCAAGATCCCACCGCAGACTTGGCGTCTGCCAAATAGCTTGCGGGTCTCCTTGACCTTCCTTAATCAGTGATTAATAAATTGATGCTCCCACTGTTACACGATCATTCCATTTTGTACCTATAAGTGATACCGAGAGTTGACATTCAATCGTGTCCAATTTCCGTCTGAGTATTCACTTCCCAGCACCAGTGGGGTATCCGCCAGCTGTAATGGTCACTGTCACTTCGCTTCAAATTCACCACAATGTTTACGTAAATGTGCAATGTTAGAAATAATAAGATCAGATAACATTTCCTACTGAAAATTGAATTTCTAAATGAAGTGATGCGGATTTCCACCAGCTAAAACGAATAATATGCACTCAGACGTTGCCTTTTAATCGCTGTTTTTCGCTCTTTTGCGCTTATGTTTTTTGTTTTGGGTCAGCCGTTTTGCAGGGATATCCTATTTTCTCTGGTTCAACCAAGGCAGTCGGCACTCGTATAGTCTCATTTTGGGTGAAAAGAACGTCGGTTGGACATGGATTAAACGGAAAATTGTATGTATCGTTGTAGTGACCCAGAGCCAGTCGTTCCTTGTCGTATAGAGTGTCCAGTACGGAGCCTTCAACGATTGTTGGTTTACTGCGTGCACACACGGAAATTTGAGGTCTTCCCAGTATCCACAAGTGCACGCTCTGTCGGGTAAGTCGATGGACGTCCGGAATTGACGTGGCAACTTGGTTATGAAGCTAGAGCAGATTACCCCAGGGTGGGATATATCCGCCTCGGCTTGAAACAGTCGAGAAGCCACTCGCCCAACACTCGCAACGTCGGGGAGGATCGTCGTCTTGGGCCCTCGGGCAATTTTTCGGGAAGCTTGTCCTCCACGCGGCGCTAGAGTCGTCTCCGGGTCCGCCGAGCTGGGGAGGACGTGTCTTTTTCTCGGCAAATTGATTTCTTGTTTGTGGTTACGTTTGACTAGCTATCTTCTCCGGATCCCAGAACTGAACGGCGATGTGGTGAGCTTGCGCGTGAGCGTTATAGGCATGCTGTTGTGATGCGGTGACGTTCTGGAAGCCGACATAGTGTGCGGAGTCTGTGAGTACAAACTTGGATCCCAAAGTTTGATGGCTACACAGAGTACGATAGTGTGATGAACGCCTTGTACTCTGGGAAAACCAGCGAGGTTGCGGTGGGGGCACGGCGTCCTGGGGGAGTGTATGGTGTGCTGAAGTGTCTGCAAGTGCTTTCGGATCCCAGGGTTGCATGACGATCCCAGGGTTGTATTGGCGTGATCGCCCGGATCTCGGATTCCAGTATAGGCATGACTGCACTTCGATGGATTTCAGATCAGCTTGGTCGATTCCGGAGTTACGCGGTGATTCCAGTATTGTCGCACACATCCCAGCGTGGACCCTCGGATCCTGGAGGGCGGTGTGGGTCTGAACATGGCTTGGCGGATCTCAGATCAGCGTGGTTGATCCCAGCACCGGATGGTTGATCCCACCTGTGAGTGCCCGTCTCAGATCGCCATGCACCTATGCGACATGAATTGGGTCGTTGTTGCGGATCCCAGTGTCGATGGGCGATCCCAGGAAGCGATTTCCGAGCTCCAGGTCTCGCGGTGTGGGCCACTCTAACTTGGTGGAGATTTCGTGTGAATGGTGTCTTTGCCGAAGGAACTGTCGGTGCAGTCACTCCCAGTGAAAAGGCCAATGTGGGTACAACTCAAGTGAGGCGCACCCGGCACGATTCGATGACCTCACTACGGTCAGCCTATCAGGTCGCCGGATCTGGGTGACAGCGCTTAGCGCCAAACTCAGGTCCTGGCATTTGACCAATCCTGGGATGATGAGACGCTCGTCAGGATGAGGCGCCTAGGCTGCCCCGGCTTTCGGCCAATCCCGGGATGGGTTGAATATTGCTTTTGACCAATCCCGGGATTGATGGGAAGAGCCGGGATAGGATGCGCAGTCATTCACTTCATTTTGTAGCCATTTGATGCGGAGCGGCGCCCTGGCGCCGGTAGGTCTCCGTTTGCATGTGTTGATTATAATCAGAGTTCGATTTGCCCCCAAGGATGTAAGAGAGTGCTGCGGATTCGCAATGGTTTTAAGCGGCACAAGGACCAAGCGCGCGCCGGTGTAAATACCTACTCCGAATTAATTCAAGTTCGTCAATTAAGTTATTTTCGAGTTTATTTCGTTATTGCCTTGGTTGACATGCACCCCCATTCATCGGTTGACTAGCTTCGGTTGGGTTGCTGGTGGTGCTTCGTGTTTCGGGTCGAAGGTAATAAGCTCTGAGGTTTCGGCTGAGCCGTGCCTCGTGATAGTGGTTCGCGAGCGTTACTGGGAAATCCGTGTAGCTCGGATCCCAGGATAGTGGTTTCTGGGTCCACTTTTGTTTCGTCCAAGTCGGCGTGGTGCGCGGTTGTCCCCAGAGTGCAGACGCAGAGCTCTGGGATCGGTAGACCCGTCCCGGGTCAACCTTCTCTGGCTCCTTCGGATCAAGGAGCGAGTGGAGATCCCGTCCGCGATTCCCAGTCTGAACCGCCTGGAGGAAGTGGAGTGACTGAATCGACTCGAAGCCGGAGTCGCGGGGAAAGTGGAGGCTGTTAAGATCCGAGTCTAGGGTCTGAGAAGAAGTGGGCAAGAGTTTGTGTGAAGAGTGAAGTTTGTGTATATTAAAGGGAAAACCCCGGGGGAATTTCGGGTTCGAGCGGACACGTGCAAACTGGGATCTACGGGACCAGGGCCAAGCTTCGCTCAAGTGGATTTGGAGACTTCTGGGATCAGGCAGAATCTGGTGTGGTCGACCCACGTCTGGGCCCACAGCGTAGCTCCCGTCAAGAACCACCCAAGGGATTACAAGCGAGGGAACACACACGCCCTCCTGACGCAGTCCGAGCGTCGAGTGATTCTGGGATCGCGCACTCTGGTTCTGGAATTCCTGGGGTTTTAACCTGGGATTCTAGGTTCCTAGTTTGCGATTTCTGGAAGGCGCGTCACCACATACGCCTTAGGCTTTTCCTGCGGTGAGGGTGTCGGCGGACGGACTGGATGTGTTACTCCACGCTGAATGAGCGCTCATCCAGGGGCACATCTCAGATCCTGTGAGCCCATACTAATTGCCAGCACTGGTAGTACCAAATCTCTACACAAGCAATCACTCTCCACGTGTCACACAGCACGCCACTGGATTCCAATCCAGGGCGACCAATCGTTCTCCATCGTATTCATCCAGTTCGGCAGTCGGATGTGGCCACGGAAAAATTTCCGAGTCACACCGTGTCACGCGGAAGCCGACCAAAATGCCTTGTTGAGGTCGACGGGTATCAGCTCAGTTTGATCGCGGCGGTGGGGTTCGTAGTGACGTCCAAGAGCAGCAGCGATCCTCGCATCAAACATGGTTGTGTTCACACCGGTCTACAACGCAAACTGTACGAATTTCACCGCCTGGGTGCCCAGGAGCGTCTTGCTGCCCCCAAAAAAAAAAAAAAAAGAAAAAAAGAAAGAAAAAGAAAAAAGTATAGCCCTGTTCAGGTATACGACGATTCAGTTTTCTTAGGCTGAAACTCAAGCATGACTTGGTTATGTCGGCGCTAGCCGCTATTATTTACCAGCCATAATTCATGGGCCCAATTTTTAGGTGCCCATCCCGTATAGATAAGTTCGACTTTGCTGATACGATAGTTAGATATAGGGTACAAATCACGTGTTAGATTCCGATAATGAGGTCAGATTTGCTCAATTCGCAGCCGTTTTGTCGTTATTCAAGCTCAAACACAGAATTCCGATCACTTCGGGAGGCCCGGAAAAATCATATACTAGGGTTATCGCGGTTTTTGCATTTAAAAGGCTAATCCGACTTTTCATATGCTTTTTGTAATAGTCGCGGTGCGTAGGGTAAAATTCGGTCCGATTTCTATCTAACCTAAACAAATGCTCCCTGACGGATAAAATGTACTTATACAGGCCTTGCACGTGTCTTCATCTGAGATCTGCAACTTTAACTGCCGAATTTATCAGTTTATAAAGGTTAACCAAGATATTGCAGTTAACAAGAAAATCAGCCGTACTGGATAAACACTGCATCTCCCTTAGTGTTGTACGTTGCCCAGATCTCTGGTCACGAGCGAGCTTTGTATCCTGCAGTTTGTCGAAGTATTTTTATGCACTCACAATCATCTGCTGCTCATGCACACTGAGTTCGTGCTTTGGAGCTGGTTCCATCGAGTTGGTTGTGCTGGATAGTTGTTTTGTCCGTCTTCTTTGCTAAATGGAGAATCGTTTCTGAGGCCGTTCGTTGAAATCGGCGTAGTAGAAGTCGAGCCATAGCTGACAATAGCAAGGTGTTAATATTTTGGGGCCCATCAATTTTGGCCGGTACAATACCTCGCATCCACAAAATGCAGTAGGAGGCTTATGGTCGGGCATGACCAAGACCCAGACCTGCTCACTTCAGTATCTACTCACCGTACCTTGCAACTAGTCTCGCGTCTCCCACGCAGTAAAGGGACCCAGCCGCAGAACGACACGCTCGGCACATGTCTCTGTTGGGTGAAGCCGGGCTGACCCCGCAGTACCTCACGCGTAGTATTAGCTTCATGAGTTAGACCCTTCCCGTCTAAATGGCAACTGAGAGGTAGGCGCGCCGGACCGCATCTCCTAGCTACTTCCCCGTCGCATGCATACTAAATCCTAGACTACTGCTTGTACTTCAAGCGTTCTAATCGCCTCTGACCTGCTGCGCATCCTCCTTAGCTTTCGCAGCTGCTGGCTCCATTTGTCTCACCAGGTTTCTGTGATACTCTGCCCATCGACCCACCTGCGCCACTCCGCTCCCCTCAGTAGCTCATTCGGCGCGCGCAAGCGTTGACCCATCATCAACTCATGGGTCGTGTAGCCCGTCGTACCGTGGCGTGAGCCGTTGTGCGCATACGCCGCACACGGGACCCACTGGTCCCAGTCGTCTTGATGCTTATTAACGTACATTGCCTCCATGGTTTTCATATTCTATGAAAGCGCTCATCTTGTCCGAGAAGCATCGGTCGATACGGCACAGGGGTGGCTTGTCGAGCCTGTAGTGCCAGCACCACCCTCTTTACTAACTTGCCGTTCAACCCGGGCGCCTAATCTATGGCCAATTCACGCGGAGGCCCAAAAACCATCACCACGTGTTCTAGCAAGAACTTAGCGATTTCTCCTGTCGTACGCGCAGGCGCCGCCACTGCTACTGTATATCGACACGCACAATCGACCACCGCGATCACATACCTGTTGCCACCAGCTGTCCGTGGCAACAGTCCCGCAACATCAAAGGCCCAGTGATCCCCGATATCACCGATACCTTGACCTTGACTTCGTAAGGGCGGAATCACTGCTTTCGGCCGTGTCTTACGTGTGCCACAATCGCTGCATCTTCTTACCCAATATTTGACCTGTTCTCATATGTCTGGACACCAATACGTAGTGCTAACGTCTGGGGCGTCCGCAGATGGCCAGAGTAGATTGAATCGTGAGCTTCCCTCAATTCCGTAGCCCATGGCGGCGACGGTAGGACCCCTCGTCGGGCTACATCATCACCAAGCAGGTAGATCAGACCTTTGGCTTCGACCACCCCTGCCATGATACTTCTTGTTTTTATAGCCTTTGTACGAACTTATCCGTTTGCTGATGCTCCTGGATTCGTCTGTCAATTGCCCACTCTCGGGATCCCCAACACAAGTACTAGCTTCACTATTCTTGCTGTTGGTCGCGGCGCTGGCGGCTCGTCACCAACCGCCAATTTGTTATACACCTCGCTTCCCGGCGTCGATCGCTGTCTGTCGTTTGGGGCTGTAGCCGTTGGCTGCCGACTAGCTACTAGAACACGCACTGGTACCAAGACAACCGCTACTACATTCGTAGATCCTGCTCTGTAATGAAACACAAAATCGTATTCCTGAAGCTGTAATGGCCATCTGTGTAGTCGCCCCGTCAAATCTTTGGATCGCATCGAATAGGTTCAGGCCGAGTGGTCTGTCATCAACTCGAACCGTCGCCCGTGGAGGTAAGGTCGAAAGAGTCGTACCTCCCAGATCACCGAGGCACACTAGAGATCGGTAATTCCATACTTCGCCACAGCCGGCGAATTCGCCTTCGATGCATAGGCTACCGGCTGATCGCCGTTCCCATGGTCCTGGATGAGCGTTGCACCCAGCCCCACAGCTGATGCACCAGTCACTAACGTAAATGGCTTCGTGAAGTCTGGGTATATAAGCAGCTACCGCTCCGTCAGCTCTGCCTTCAGCTGTTCGAATGCCGCCTTATGTTTGTCTCCCCAACACCATTCCGTCTTCTTTCTGAGCAGCATAGTAATTGGTGCGGCATTCGTGCCAAAGTGCGGTACAACGCGCCGATAGTACCCTGCTAAATGAGCAAATTGTCTCACCTCGTCAGAGTCCAGAGGCACCGGAAACCTCCTGACGCTATCCACCAATTTTTCTAACGGTCTAATACACTCGAGCTGATGCCCGATGTACGCTAGCCGTTCCATCGCAAAACTTCACTTTAACGAAAGTCCGGCAGCACCCAGCCGATCCATCACTACGGCCAACACCACATGGCGCGACACCTCGCCTCCCGAGAAAATGATCACATCGTCCAGGTAGCCTAGACAACTTTTCCAAGTCAGGTCCCGGATCGCAGCATCCATCATGCACTGGAATGTGCCCGGGGCATTTGCCAGGCCAAAGGACATGCGCGCAAATCTAAATAGACATTGACGCGTAAGAAAGCCCGTATTATCTTTGTCGTCGTCAGCCACTTACACTTGCCAATAGACCGCATGCAGATCTAAACTAGTGAATCGCCGTGACAGGTGTATGCTCTCCAGCACATCGTTAATGTTCGGAAGAGGGTACTATGGTGAAGTGATTTCTCGCCCGTCGTCCAGGCTGCCTACAGTCGAAGGTCAAGTATTTCGCCGATGTTCCAACGTCGGCGAGCTCAGCTTGTGCGGTGAAGCGATCTCTGAGTCTACATCAAGGCACTTAATTCGGTGACCAGAACCAGCCCGACCCAAGTTTGTACACATGACACCGACCCGAGGAGTTTCGCCGAGGAGATCGGCGAGCTAAGGGGCCGGTCAGCGAATGGACTTGGTTTTAGTATGGGAGAGACCGTAACAGCCCATTTTCATTAGATATTCTTAGGGAGGGTCGTTGAGCCCAGCAAAGCAAACATAAATAAAGAGTGGAATTTTCGGGGTCCAACAATAGCGGCACGCGGTGACTCTTCGAGGTACGACCGTCCCCGTAGGACTAGATCATGCCCACCGCTGAGATCGGCTTACCGAAGTGACGGAAGTGATCTCGGCCACTCGGCAAGTCCAAGAAGCGTGTGTGAGTGTGTGGTGGTTTCTGGACATCTGTCCCCAGGGTAAGGAACTCGTCGAACGTACGAGCGCGGGTTTTCGGCCCGCCAGCGAATTAAGGTCGGTGCGGCTTTGCACCGACGGCCCGCCAAGGCGCCGTCCATCCTTTGGTGGAGGGAACGGGTTCAAGGAGGAGAAGGAGACGAAGGAGAAGAAGGAGAAGAAGGAGAAGAAGAGGTGGCCGAAGTAAGGGGGGCGTGCTGTGTGCTCGTGGCACGGCTCCTGGAAGGGCTTGGCAGGTGTCTGGGAAGGAGCCACTACACCGCTGTAAACGGACTGGGTGATTTTCGGATCACCCGACAAGCCTACGCTCGACGATCGTAGGTGTTGTTGGTGTGGGAGTGGGAAGCTAACGATTTTGGCACGGCTACTACACCACAGTACACTTCCTTCTTCGTGATGTTAGTCAACATTCGTAGTCAATCCAAGATCTGACAGAGCCATCTTTCTTTCTGACGAGCACCACGGGGAACCCCCAGGCGCCGGTGCCTTCTTCGATAACTCCGTTATGCGACACCTGCTTCACCTCGGCATCGTTGGTATCGTTCTCTGACAGCAAATGACGCCTCGGTCCCACTTGGATCGGTGGCTCCGATAAGACGTTGATATGATGAACCACTCCCCCTCTTCGGCTCCAACAGCGACGGATAGATTCTTAACACCCTCAACAATAACAATTTGTGGTCCGCGTTCATATCACCGATCGCCAACTCCTCTTTGTTGCTCAACGGACGCGCTCCTGGTTCAATCTCGTCTAACCACGCGCTTAGTCTGTTCCTGTCGAGCTCACCACTAAGCTCTAGAACTTTTATCCCGTCCTCTAGAGGCGTCCACGTGTCAAGTGCCTCGCGACTTGGTAACTTAGCTGTGCTACCAACCAAATCAGAATAGGTACTGTAGTCTTGCCCCCACAAACAGTACGTGGTGTCGGGGCCACTATCACATGCGCCTCCTGACGATGGTTTGAGACGAACAGCCCGACTGAACCATCCGGGCCGGGACTATCCCTTCTGCATAGCGCACAGTCTGAGTATGTACATTGACTTTGCTCAGCAGTCGTACTTTGGTGGTACGAGCCGCTCGCTGCTGGTGAGTACCCAGGCCTCTGAACCGCGCCACCATCTTGATGTCATCGGAGTACCACTTCATTTCACCACTAACGAAGTCGATCTTTTCACCGTCATCATACATCCAGTCCTCGCCGATCAAGAAGTCATCGGTATCCATCCAAGTATGGCGGGACTGGTAAGATGGTGGTGGGGAAAGTGCAGGGTTTATCGTCATCTTCTAGCAGTTCCACCACCCAGTCGGTGCGCTTTTGCTGCCCCTTCTCCATCTTTCGGAGCTATAAACACCTCGATCTCCGAAATGATGTTAGAATATAGAAAGCAGAATCGAAAGTGCCGCTAAAGTTTTCGGACTCCCAGCCGCTTCTAAATTGAGATTTCCTGCTAGACCGCTTCTGTATTTAGGATAGACATGGGATTACCGTTGGTTTTGCTCTAAGTTACGAGTTAATACCAAAAGGTGCGCAATTTTTCATACCAAAACAAAGTTATGGTTACATGGTAATACGAACATGTACGTGTTCATACGAAAATGTACGAAAATATACCTAAAGGTACGCCGAGAACGGAGGAATTTATTTCGCTGGACACAACGCATTAGAGCGTTGTCAACGATTTTGTCTGATGAATGCAGCTAGCATCGAGATGGTTAGGGTGTGTCCACCTTCATCACCACTTCGGTGATGCTTGGCGTAGTAACTGCGCATCAAACGCAATACAAGCCTTTCCAGCGCGATTTCTCGTATTCCCTCATCAAGTTTGCAAAGATTTCGAGGTCTTCGCCGAGATGCTCGGAAATGCTGTACCAGCTTCGCTTGATTCCGGCTTGATTAGGATCTGACTTCGTCCACTCAGATAGCGGCTTGAATAGATGTAATGAAGTGTCTGGAAGCGACAACATTAGGTAAAGTTGGGGCCAATCCTTAACCGCAGGGTCATAGAAAAAGCGCGTTCGTCGTTTCCTTCAGTCGTATTGGATACCAATGTAGTGAATTCATTGCGTCCAGTACCTTGCAATCTCCCCGTGTGTAAGTCCTTTAACTCCGTGATCTGGATCTCAAGCTGTCGTAGTCGTTTCAGAATGGGACCTTCTTTGACATTTTTCCTGGCTTCATACGGAGCACTCGCACACCCATGAAGATATTAGTTTTCCGGCGCCAGACAGTCCGCCAGCCCGCGTTTCTCGCTCTGAACTGTGATATCAAGTACAGACAACGACGCAGAAATCCGGTCGACAAAAAAATCCGGCATTGTACAGTGGTACTCATCTGATCTGATAGTAAAGCAAAATATGTCATTATCCAATCAAATGTCACAGCAACGAGATATTGGGCCAATCGCTAGCAAAAAATAACGACTGGTTGGGACCCAAAATCACACTACGTGCCCGCTAAATCCGCACACTATTCTGCGTCATGAGGCGCATCGAGCGGAGCTACTCCATCAAGAAGAAGCGCGAGGCGATGGCAGTGATTGACCAAGTCGGCATAAAGGCTGCCTCACGTAGCCTAAATATCGCCGGAGGCACCCTCCACGACTGGTCTAAACAAGCCGATGCGATTCGTGGCTTTACGGGTAACGCTACGTCGAAGACGCTAAAAGGTCAGGGGCGCAAGGAAATATATCCTTGCGTCTCCGAGGTTTTGATGTACATGAAGGACGTGCGGCGGCTTGAACAAGTAAGTCATCAATGGTGTTAATTGCTACGGACTGTATATTTTAAAGGTGATGTCTATTATGCAGATTCTGTCTACCGCTGGAATCATAGCGTTCACGTGAAAGATTCAGCCGGAGTGGATGACCTCCTACTCGAATGAGAAGGAGACGGGTACGCTCGCGCTCGAGCGCATGGTCCAGCGACTGGCTAATCGGTAATATACTATGATATTTGTTATATTGTTCTGTGTATTGATGTATTTAATTTTGTCTTGTAATTTATGGCTTGACAGCAACGGATTCTCGTCACAGAAGCCCCAATCTGCTAAAAAAACAAATCTTACGAGGAGCTTGAAGAAACACGTGCTGAAGTCGCTCTCTCGTTTTGGGCAAAATACGAGGCCTTCGGAGGCGGCGGTGTGCTCAACGTGGACGTAACGGCGATTCTATTCGACATGCCACCGATAAAGTCGCGAGCTCGCAAAGGAAGGAGAGATTCGGCGCGTATTTTGGGCGCTAACAAACACGCAGGCCGTATGACGGCAGTTTTGACCGTGCGGGATGACGGTAAGCTTTTCTCTATCTGTTATCATATATGCTAGTGTGTATTAATGTTATATATTCACTGTTAATTTGTATTGTTAGGAATAAAGTTGCCAATTCTGTTCATTATCCGTGGGGTTCCCGGTGGACGGCTCGCACAGGGCGAGCTCGAAGAATACCAGAGGGACACTTCTACACCGTTCAAGAAAAAGCTTGGATGGACAGCTCCGTGTGGAGATTCTATGTAGGAAAACTATTAAAGTTTGAAATATATGCACCCGCTGTCCTTCTACTTGACAACTTTGAATGCCACGTCTCGGAAGAAGGACAGCGGATCGTGGCCGAGGAAGCCAACGCTACGGTGGTCCCATTACCACCCAATAGCACCGCACTGTGTCAGCAAGCTTTTTTTTGTTTTTTTTTGTTTTTAACTCTTTTCAGACAGGTTGTGTAACGGGGTTACACACACAAGTGATAATAGTCACTTGTGCATGACAACGGTCACAAGTGACAACTGTCACTTGTGCGTGACAATAATCACTAGTGGTTCTAACAGACAGATATCTGTTAGAAGATAGATACTTCCTCACCTTGGTGTAAGTCACACCAATGGATACATTGAAGTGGACCACCACAATGAGTGGTCCACACATACCCAAAGATCCTATTGGTAGAAAGCAGCATCTTTCTACCAATCAGAGTCATGCATATTAGCGGGGCTCTGACAGCCAGCCACTGTCAACCCTTTCATAGATGATAAACAGTTTTTAGCAGATTTTAGAGGAAGATCAATTTACAAGCAATACAGTTCTCATTTTACCTAATCTAAGTCACTTGGAATCCTATCTTACTTAACTTATATTTGTGTATTTAGGTATAATTAACCTAAGTAATTACTAAGTACTTACGCTTCCTCATACACGTATCGCAACGTGTAAGCAAAAGTAGTGAGTCAAGTTAGACCCACTACACCTGGTAGCAATATGTAATCCGTCTAACGACCGACGGTTTGACGTTCGTACGAGGTGTACGAACGCGGAGCCGAGAACCACATGAGCACGGAGGTGCCCATGGAGAGCTCCAATACGCCTGCTACGCATGTTGCACGTACTGACCGCCCCCACCTGTCTGACCCAGAGTGGGAGGCCCTCCAACGACTGTCAACAGTCATTGGGGCGGCGGCGATAGCTACGATGCTGCGTGCGCTATCGTCGACGGAGCAATATGGTGTTGCTCTAGGATTCACCATGAAGGACCAGCATGATGCTGCTTCCTCAGTGACGACGTCGTCACGGGCGACACCGCGAGCTCAATCATTGAAATTGAGCCTAAGCAATTACGTGGGAAGAGAGGGCGAGCCTCTCCTCCGGTGGCTTGTCGAGCTCGACACAGCCATAGCGGCTCGACGCATCGTCGACCCGCTGTCGAAGGTCGCGTTCGCCATGTCCTGCCTTGGCGGACGCGCAAGGCGTTGGGCGTATGGACGCCGACTCTCCGATCCTACGTGCTTCAGCACGTACGAAGTGTTCAAAGAGGAGCTCAAACAAGCGTTTGAGTCCCCGCAAAACGAGTTCCGGTCGAGGGCGGAGTTCCTCGACCTTCAGCAGGGTAAGCATGACGTTCATGCTTATGCGCAGCGCGCACGATATTTGGTATCAAATATCGTGACTAATCCAATTGACGAGGCGACCAAGGTCGTCACGTTCATGAAGGGTCATAGAGATGGGCCTGTGAAGACCTATCTCTTCCGAGAGTACCCGAGTACTCTCGAAGCTGCGATTACTCTTGCCATGCAAGAAGAGTTTAGCCTGCGGCAGGCTAAACTGCATGTGAACGTGCCGAGGCCGCAACCGCGCCCGGTAGCGAGGCCGGGAGGTCCGGAACCAATGGACCTCTCGAACGCAACAACTGCTGGTTACCAGCAGCAGGGAGGTAACGTGCGATGCTTCCGTTGCGGAAGGATCGGTCACTTTGCACGGGAGTGTACAGCTCCCATGCCCCCTAGAGGTGGCCGTCGTGGCGATGCTAGGCATCGCCGCGGACCAACCAAAAAACGAACGTCCAGTAGGCGCGGGGCGCCCTACTGGTAATGCAGTCACGCGTGCCGACATCGGGCACGCGACACTGAGGACTGCAGCCCCCAGTGAGACTAGCTCTCGCTACAAGAAACAAGATGACAGGCCGAACCTAGTCATCTTGAAGGTTTACTCGAAGAGAGCGAGTGACTCTCTTCGAGTTTTGGTAGATTCAGGCGCGTCGAACAACTTTGTTCGACTACGGAGCCTGCCGAGTCTTGACATCGAGGAGGTAAATGTACCTCGAAGTCTTCTGGAAGTGCGACTGGGAACAGGTGCCATCGTGAAGACAGAGAAGCGCGTCGTGAACATGCGCTTCTCGTACAAACAACGAGTGTTTGTCGAACACTTTATCGTCCTGGACCTGGACGATAAGTTCGACGTGGTAACGGGCATGCCGTGGCTTGCACGGCATGATCCGGTAATAGACTGGAAGAAGCGCACGCTCGTGTGCTTCGGCCGCGACAGCGGAACAGAGAGCGATGGCCCTGTTACCGCAGCGCACGCACCAACAGGTGCGCGCGGCTCACCAGTCGAGACAGCGCTTAACGCTGCTGTCCCGGAGTGCCCAAGGAGTGCGCGAGGGCGCGCACAAGTGAAACCCACGTCGGCAAAATGCTGCCGACGTCGGAAGAAAAAGATGTGCTGGTTCCGGGAACCAACACCCACGTTCAAGCGTGTAAGGGACAGTCCCTGACCCGAAGAGGTCAGGTCGACAACGACGCATCAGCTCCGGGAGCCGACGCACCCTCGGTCATGAGGGGCTCCGCCAATGAATGGCTTCGAGGTGACGACGGCGTGTCAACTCCGGGAGTTGACGCTGCAAACCGTGCGGACGGTTGCAAGCGTACCGCACTTACGCAATTTGCATGCTGTCGTGCAGCCGGGCTGCACGACGAAGCGCAATGCGATCAAGCCGGGCTTGATATCGCGCGCCCGCAGACAGGGTCCGCCGGCGAACAACTGTCCACGGCCGGGCCTGGACCAGAAGAACAACTGTGCGGAGCCGGGCTCCGCACAACAAGAAGACGGCGCAAGCGGAGAACGCTGCGCAAGTCTCGGTCCGGGACCGAGACGCAACAAGAACAGTCTGCTGGGCAGACTGAGGCGGTGACGCCGGACGTCGAGACGCTAAGCGTCTTGACGCGCACCGATACTGGATTCCAGTATCGCGAGATGGAACTCGCTAGTCCTCCGACGACTACGTCGGAGTTGACTTCGCTTCCAGCCATGAGCTGGAAGCGCTTCACACGCGACTTGCACGATGGACGCATCGAGCAGGTCTGCGTTCTTTCGAACAGCGAAAGAACGGAGAGCGAGAGCGAAGAGCTGAGGCAGCTCTTCATGGGAAGTACCACTGAGAGTGAAGACACTCTCAGTGCGAAGACGAAGCGAGAGCGCTTCGAAGAACAAGGTTGGGACTCGCTGAAGTCGAGTCCCTATTACGAATTGTTGAGGGAGTACAAAGACGTACTCCCGGAAGAGATTCCTGCGGAGCTTCCGCAGGATAAGGGCATTCAGCACGAGATTGATCTCGTGCCGGGCACGAAGTACTGTGTCACGCGGCAGTGGCCACTGCCGCGAGAGCAAGTAAAAGCAATCGAGGACTTCTTTGAAAGTCGTCGCAAAGCAGGGCAAGAGCGGGAATCAAAGTCCCCGCACAGTGCTCCGACGTTCTGTGTCAAAAAGCCACAGGGCGGATGGCGCATCGTTCATGCCTACAACAAGCTGAACGATGCGACGGTGGCGCAAACGCCGATACCGCGAAAAGATGTCATCATCGATTCGATGGCCGGGAGCACCGTTTACAGTGCTCTCGACTTGCGAGATGGATTCTATCAGATCTTAATGCGTGAGAGCGATATCCCTCTCACGGCAGTGAGCACGCCAAGCGGCATGCTCTGGGAGTGGCTAGTGATGCCACAGGGGCTTAAGAACGCCCCTGCGACTTTCAACAGGTGCGTGACGCACTTGTTGCGCTCGGTGCGCGACTTCGCACCGAGCTATTTCGATGATACGTTCATCCACAGCCGAGCTGTGGACGGGAAGACCGACATAGAGATGCACAGGGTGCATCTCCGGAAGCTACTTGAGCTTATGCGAAAGCATAAGCTCTACGCGAACCTGAAGAAGTGCATCTTCGGGACGAGCGAGATACCCGTCCTCGGGTGTCTCGTAGGGAAAAATGGTGTTCGTCCTGACCCGGAAAAGGTCAGAGTGATTAATGAATGGCCAACGCCTTCAAGTGTCAAGGAACTGAGGCAGTTCCTTGGCTTGGCCACGTACTTGTGCAAGTACGTGGAGGATTATGCGGACAAGATCCGCCCGCTGTCACAACTTCTTAAGCAAGAAGCTGTGTGAAAGTGGACACCCGATTGCCAAGAGGCGTTCGATGCAGTCAAGTGGGGCTTGACTGAGGCGCCGATCTTGGTAGTGGCTGATCAAGATCGCTCATTTCACGTAGTGTGTGACGCATCCGACTTCGCGATCGGATGCGCGTTGATGCAACATGATCACGAGGGCCGTGATCGTGTCGTCTACTACCAATCGCGTCAGCTGAAGCCAGCTGAGCGCAACCATCCGGTGCATGACAAGGAACTCCTTGCCATGAAGTATGCACTCGCAAAGTTCCGAGTGTATTTGCTTGGAAGTTGACCGTTTGTGGTCTACACCGACCATGCATCACTGCGCACTGCAGTGAAGTCACCACACATATCACAAAGAATGGCGAGATGGCTCTCATTCTTTGCGGAGTATAACTTTCGGGTTGAATTCAAACCCGGAAGATTAAATGTGGTGGCCGACGCGTTATCACGTCGGCCGGACAACACAGAAGCTGCTGACGTCAATGCCATTGACGTCATGCGATCGAGCAAACCGACATCGTCTCTGTTGGACGACGTGAAGGCCACGTACGCGCACGACGCGAACACGAAGCTCTTGCTGGCCTATGGCACAGCGCCTTCTGACAAATCCCGTCAGAAGCTGCCCAAGCACCTTCGTGCGCGTGCACACCGTTTTCGAGTGCACGACGGAATACTGCCTTGCAATGCAGTCGACGACAACGCAGATCGCGTTGTCGTGCCGAATGACCATGACCTGCGACTCAGGATCATGTACGAATATCATGATGCCCCGACTGCGGGACATCTCGGACGTGAGAAGACATACGTCCTTCTCACGCGCGACTTCTACTGGCACCACCAGTATAAGTGGGTGCGCAAGTACATCCGTGCTTGCGAGGTATGCCAACGCGTAAAGCCTGCGTGAATGGCGCAGGCTCCGTTACAATCACTACCGACTCCGTCGGAGTGTTGGAAGTCCATGTCTTTGGACTTCATCTTTGGTCTTCCCCCGGATAGCGGAGGGAACACCGGTGTTGTGGTCTTCGTCGACCGCTTCAGCAAGATGGTACATCTTGCTGCGGTGCCAGCAGAGGTGACCGCGAAGCAGACGACCCGTCTCTTCGTCGACATGGTGTTCAAACACCATGGCATGCCGACCGACATCGTGTCGGACAGAGACCCGCGCTTCACAGCGCACCTGTGGCAAGAAGTGTTTACACTTCTTGGGAGCCAGCTTTCAATGTCGACTGCGGACCATCCGCAGACAGACGGCCACACCGAGCGCGTGAATCGCGTGCTCGTCGATATGTTGAAGAGCTACGCTCACTCGTTCCAATACTGGAGCGAGTGCTTATCGATGGCATAGTTTGCCATCAACAACTCAGTGCATGCCTCGACCGGGCATACACCGTTCTACGTGAATGCCATGCGGCATCCACGTCTAACGAGTTTACTCGGAGTGATGGCTCCCACTTTAAGTGGGGGAGGATCTACGACTGCAATACAGCAGCCGCAGAAAACCGCTGACACTTGCACAGTGTCAGCTGCAACAACGAACAAACAACATGAGTCTGCGCAGGGCGCAGACTCCCCCAACAACAAGGACAAAGACCACGGGTCTGCGCAGGGCGCAGACACCGCGAAGAACCACGCAGAGGCCGGGCCTCTAGCGGAGAGCGAGCTGAATGACTTCAGCTCGGATGCAATCAACTTCCTTACCAAAAGACAAGCCGTGATTCGGTTTGTCCAAGATGCAATAGCAGCTTCTGTTGATCAACAGAAGCTGAACGCAGACAATGTGGGCAGAGGCAACACAAATGAATTCAAAGTAGTTCATTGGTTTTGTTAGCTACTCAAAACCTGCCTAAACAATGCAGTATCGGATTTCGGAGCAAGCTTGCTTGCTCCGCACTTCATCGGGCCGTTCACCGTGTTGGCACGGCAACGCTTACACGCTAGACATACCGTCTAGCATGCGCCTCCATCCGACCTTTTACGTCGGACGGCTGAAGCCATACCTGCAGCACGAGCCATCTAGCTCGGCTGACCCGAAGCCTCGGCAGGGGCCGAGGCAGAAGCGGAAGCCTTGGCCTCGGCAACGAGCAGCCTCTCCTCCAGCGCGCGGACGCGCTGGAGCAACCCCTTCATCTGGGTCCCCAGCTCGACCTGGATATTCGAGGCGGTCTGCGACCATAGTATCCCGAAAACGAACCCTCAAGGGGCTCGTTTTCGTATTCGTTGGAGAGGATTTCCTCCCCATCAAGACACATGGGAGCCGCGGAATGTCTTGCTGGAGGACGTTCCGGAAATGGTGAGGGCGTACGAGGAGCAGTACGCGTTGGCGCAGCGGAAGTAGTGCGAGCGCTGCGATCATCGCTAGCGCCCGAACCCTCACGTGCTAAGAATTTAGCACGGAGCTCTTTGAGACTCTCGGGCACACGGAACGACGTGTACCCGTTCAGGTCGCGGTCGCTCAAGCGGACCGCGCCTGGGAAGCACTTCGCGCACTGAAAGCCCTCGGGCGCAGCGCACGGCACATTAGCCTCCTCCGCAGCAACGTGGAGTTGCTCCAACTTTCCACGCTTCGAGTACGTCTCGAAGCGATCACGCGCTTGCTTTATCCGATCACGGTAAGCACTCGGTTTCTTGTTGAAGTTTTCAACAAAGCATTCCAACTTTGAAAAAGTGCCTGCCATTCGGGCACTTTGCTGCAAGAAGATGTCTTCTTGCTTTGAAACCATCGGAGCTCATGGAAGAGTCCGATGCAATAATCGCGCCTTTGATGCGTCAAAGTGCAGCTCGGCAACCACGGCGTCATCTTTGATGGCGCTGCATATGTATAGCGGCACCTCATTCGGAGGTACCGAGTCCCATACCGGCCCGATATCTCGGACGCGGACGGCATCCACGGATCGCGCGCTGCAGGCGCAGCGCGCGGAGAGCCTTGAGCTTTGGAATCACGCGCTGCAGTTGCAGCGGGTGGAGAACTGAGAGCCCCAGCGGAAGCGAGTGGGGTATCACTCTCAGTTCGCGAACGCTTCGAAGTCGAAGCGTCCGATTCGGCCCCTTTACGCGGGCGAACGTTCTTAGCGTGGGGGTCAAACGACTCGCTCGACACTGAGTCTTTACGCTTTGAGGACGAGTCCTTCTCGTCCTCCATATCTTCATCGTCGTCGTCCAAGTCGACGACGTCGCCATACTTCGCCTTCTGGTGCTCGAAGTAGTCATCGATGGAGAGATGACTCTCCATCGCCTTCGGGTTCTTCTCTTGGGGCGCGCTCATCGTTGAATGAGCGCGGGCTTATTCTTCAAACTCGGAGAATTGACGACTGGTCAATTCCGAAGATTGACATGCGGAGACCCCGCGCGTCTAACCTTGAGGGGGGGGATGCTGTAACGGGGTTACACGCACAAGTCGCTACAAGTCACTTGTGATTATAACAGATAAGATATCTGTTAAAAGTTTTAGATACTTCCTCACCTTGGTGTAAGACACACCAATGGATACATTGAAGTGGGCCACCACAATGAGTGGTCCACACCTACCCAAAGATCCTATTGGTAGAAAGCAGCATCTTTCTACCAATTAGAGACGTGCATATTGGCGGGGCTCTGACAGCCAGCCGCTGTCAACCCCTTTCATAGGTGATAAACAGTTTTAACAGATTTCAGAAGGAAGATCAATTTACAAATAAATACAGTTCTCATTTTACCTAATCTAAGTCACTTGGAGTCTTATCTGATTTAACTTATATTTGTGTATTCAAATATAATTAACCTAAGTAATTACTAAGTACTTACGCTTCCTCATACACGTAGCGCAACGTGTAAGCAAAAGTAGTGAGTCAAGTTAGACCCACTACAGGAGGTACTGCTAAGGAAAAGCGTATTCGCGTGATTAACTCAACTATTGCTGTATGGGAGTCTATTACAGCAAGAACTGTAATCCGTAACTTCGAAAAGACTATTCCGAGGTATCCGGAGGTAACCTTTTGAAATTGAATACCTATTTTGAAATTAATATGCATTTATGAACGGTCTCTGTACAATTGACCCACGTTTTGACAAATGACATTTCCTGCCGGATTTTTTTGTCGGGCACAGTGTTCGTCTATTTACTATGGAGGATGGCATTAAATGATGCCGGATTTCTGCGTCGTTGTCTGTATATACGTCACTAGTGTTTCCGTTGACTCTGAAATGCTCCATCCCGCCCACCATTTGATCATACGTAACGACCATCGGTGAGCCGGCTTCCCGTACATGAAACGATACTGAGCTCCAGTACGTCGGAAGGCATGCCAAGTGAACCAACTATTGTGCCAGTGATTCGCAACATAATCAGATACAGAGCTGTTATTGCAGTTTAAAGCGCGCACAATGCAGTTGAGCAAGTGATGAATCTCCGCTCCGACATTTCCTCGCCCCACCCAATCGCAGCGTCGTCATCACTTTTGAGAGTCATTTTGATCAAATCAGGTGACGCAGGAAAAACGTAGTCATCACCGCTCCATTTGTGCCCTCGCTTCTTGGTCGCATAGTCCACCGGATTGCAAAGGTGTACGTACCATGAATAGTCGATTGGACCATCTTCGGAGGGAAGGTTGTTCACGTTGTACGACTGGCCTTCTGTTACCTCAGTTTTCCGATTGAACAATGTGTACGTCCCGAACTCTATTGTATTACCCGGGGAGCTGACACTTGGTCGACACAGGTACAGCGTGACAGCCATCCACTTCAGCGTTAGCACCCCGTCAATTCGGCACATATCATAAAAGGCAAACGACGGTACAGCTTTGAATCAAATGGTGCAGTCATCACTGAAGCTTTCCGAAAAACGCGGAGATTCCAGAAAATAATGTAGCACATCAATCATATGCAAAGGTATCTGGACTGTCTTTGCTTGCGCATACTCAGTTGCCTTTCTCTTCTTGTGACCACGATTGAACTCAAATGGGTCCCGAGTTGGATTACCATACCCACGCTTACAGCCTTGCTCATCTTCACGCACACTCCACTTATTCACGTCCGTGCCATCTCTATTGTCGTGAGACGAAACGAAGCTAGCGACCACAGATCTTGCTTTCTCCACTGTTTGCAATGATACCGAAATAGACACGGAGATGCTTTGCAGGTACGCCACTAACACAACCTGTAACTCGCGGTGGTGCTCCTTATGTGGTTCTGGATATCCATTGGCAATGCAGAACTCGGCAAACTTATTTAAATTTGCATCGTAGACGGTTTGCGTTGCC
Organism: Phytophthora cinnamomi; assembly: GCF_018691715.1. Classification (NCBI taxonomy): domain Eukaryota; phylum Oomycota; class Peronosporomycetes; order Peronosporales; family Peronosporaceae; genus Phytophthora; species Phytophthora cinnamomi. Next base: position 361,721 of record NW_027150944.1, read on the forward strand.
TTCTTGATCACTTCCTTCGCAGTTTGCTGGCCTTCTATAGCTAGCTCTTGTAGGCAACCTCAATCGTTGAAGCAATTATGTCACCACAAAATCAGCGAATTGTTGCTGTTGAATTCTCGCTTCTGCAGCCGTGGCGCCGATGTTTGCCCTGGAATTACTCGACAGCTCTGGTGTAACGGGGTTACACGCACAAGTGGCTGCAAGCCACTTGTGAATTTAACAGATAGGTTATCTGTTAAAAGTTTTGGATACTTCCTCACCTTGGTGTAAGACACACCAATGGATACATTGAAGTGGACCACCACAATGAGTGGTCCACACATACCCAAAGATCCTATTGGTAGAAAGCAGCATCTTTCTACCAATCAGAGTCATGCATATTAGCGGGGCTCTGACAGCCAGCCACTGTCAACCCTTTCATAGATGATAAACAGTTTTTAGCAGATTTTAGAGGAAGATCAATTTACAAGCAATACAGTTCTCATTTTACCTAATCTAAGTCACTTGGAATCCTATCTTACTTAACTTATATTTGTGTATTCAAATATAATTAACCTAAGTAATTACTAAGTACTTACGCTTCCTCATACACGTATCGCAACGTGTAAGCTAAAGTAGTGAGTCAAGTTAGACCCACTACACCTGGTAGCACTTTGTAGTCCGTCCAACGACCGACTGCTTGACGTTCGTACAGGGTGTACGAACGCGGAGCCGAGAACCCCATGAGCACGGAGGTGCCCATGGAGAGCTCCAATACGCCTGCTACGCATGTTGCACGTACTGACCGCCCCCACCTGTCTGACCCAGAGTGGGAGGCCCTCCAACGACTGTCAACAGTCATTGGGGCGGCGGCGATAGCTACGATGCTGCGTGCGCTATCGTCGACGGAGCAATATGGTGTTGCTCTAGGATTCATCATGAAGGACCAGCATGATGCTGCTTCTTCAGTGACGACGTCGTCACGGGCGACACCGCGAGCTCAATCATTGAAATTGAGCCTAAGCAATTACGTGGGAAGAGAGGGCGAGCCTCTCCTCCGGTGGCTTGTCGAGCTCGACACAGCCATAGCGGCTCGACGCATCGTCGACCCGCTGTCGAAGGTCGCGTTCGCCATGTCCTGCCTTGGCGGACGCGCAAGGCGTTGGGCGTATGGACGCCGACTCTCCGATCCTACGTGCTTCAGCACGTACGAAGTGTTCAAAGAGGAGCTCAAACAAGCGTTTGAGTCCCCGCAAAACGAGTTCCGGTCGAGGGCGGAGTTCCTCGACCTTCAGCAGGGTAAGCATGACGTTCATGCTTATGCGCAGCGCGCACGATATTTGGTATCAAATATCGTGACTAATCCAATTGACGAGGCGACCAAGGTCGTCACGTTCATGAAGGGGCTTAGAGATGGGCCTGTGAAGACCTATCTCTTCCGAGAGTACCCGAGTACTCTCGAAGCTGCGATTACTCTTGCCATGCAAGAAGAGTTTAGCCTGCGGCAGGCTAAACTGCATGTGAACGTGCCGAGGCCGCAACCGCGCCCGGTAGCGAGGCCGGGAGGTCCGGAACCAATGGACCTCTCGAACGCAACAACTGCTGGTTACCAGCAGCAGGGAGGTAACGTGCGATGCTTCCGTTGCGGAAGGATCGGTCACTTTGCACGGGAGTGTACAGCTCCCATGCCCCCTAGAGGTGGCCGTCGTGGCGATGCTAGGCATCGCCGCGGACCAACAAAAAAACGAACGTCCAGTAGGCGCGGGGCGCCCTACTGGTAATGCAGTCACGCGTGCCGACATCGGGCACGCGACACTGAGGACTGCAGCCCCCAGTGAGACTAGCTCTCGCTACAAGAAACAAGATGACAGGCCGAACCTAGTCATCTTGAAGGTTTACTCGAAGAGAGCGAGTGACTCTCTTCGAGTTTTGGTAGATTCAGGCGCGTCGAACAACTTTGTTCGACTACGGAGCCTGCCGAGTCTTGACATCGAGGAGGTAAATGTACCTCGAAGTCTTCTGGAAGTGCGACTGGCAACAGGTGCCATCGTGAAGACAGAGAAGCGCGTCGTGAACATGCGCTTCTCGTACAAACAACGAGTGTTTGTCGAACACTTTATCGTCCTGGACCTGGACGATAAGTTCGACGTGGTAACGGGCATGCCGTGGCTTGCACGGCATGATCCGGTAATAGACTGGAAGAAGCGCACGCTCGTGTGCTTCGGCCGCGACAGCGGAACAGAGAGCGATGGCCCTGTTACCGCAGCGCACGCACCAACAGGTGCGCGCGGCTCGCCAGTCGAGACAGCGCTTAACGCTGCTGTCCCGGAGTGCCCAAGGAGTGCGCGAGGGCGCGCACAAGTGAAACCCACGTCGGCAATGCTGCCGACGTCGGAAGAAAAAGATGTGCTGGTTCCGGGAACCAACACCCACGTTCAAGCGTGTAAGGGACAGTCCCTGACCCGAAGAGGTCAGGTCGACAACGACGCATCAGCTCCGGGAGCCGACGCACCCTCGGTCATGAGGGGCTCCGCCAATGAATGGCTTCGAGGTGACGACGGCGTGTCAACTCCGGGAGTTGACGCTGCAAACAGTGGGGACGGTTGCAAGCGTACCGCACTGACGCAATTTGCATGCTGTCGTGCAGCCGGGCTGCACGACGAAGCGCAATGCGATCAAGCCGGGCTTGATATCGCGCGCCCGCAGACAGGGTCTGCCGGCGAAAGGACACATTACCGTGCAGCCGGGCTGCACGAAGGAACATGCGGTCAAGCCGGGCTTGATACCGCGCGCCCGCAGACAGGGTCCGCCGGCGAACAACTGTCCACGGCCGGGCCTGGACCAGAAGAACAACTGTGCGGAGCCGGGCTCCGCACAACAAGAAGACGGCGCAAGCGGAGAACGCTGCGTAAGTCTCGGTCCGGGACCGAGACGCAACAAGAACAGTCTGCTGGGCAGACTGAGGCGGTGACGCCGGACGTCGAGACGCTAAGCGTCTTGACGCGCACCGATACTGGATTCCAGTATCGCGAGATGGAACTCGCTAGTCCTCCGACGACTACGTCGGAGTTGACTTCGCTTCCAGCCATGAGCTGGAAGCGCTTCACACGCGACTTGCACGATGGACGCATCGAGCAGGTCTGCGTTCTTTCGAACAGCGAAAGAACGGAGAGCGAGAGCGAAGAGCTGAGGCAGCTCTTCATGGGAAGTACCACTGAGAGTGAAGACACTCTCAGTGCGAAGACGAAGCGAGAGCTCTTCGAAGAACAAGGTTGGGACTCGCTGAAGTCGAGTCCCTATTACGAATTGTTGAGGGAGTACAAAGACGTACTCCCGGAAGAGATTCCTGCGGAGCTTCCGCAGGATAAGGGCATTCAGCACGAGATTGATCTCGTGCCGGGCACGAAGTACTGTGTCACGCGGCAGTGGCCACTGCCGCGAGAGCAAGTAAAAGCAATCGAGGACTTCTTTGAAAGTCGTCGCAAAGCAGGGCAAGAGCGGGAATCAAAGTCCCCGCACAGTGCTCCGACGTTCTGTGTCAAAAAGCCACAGGGCGGATGGCGCATCGTTCATGCCTACAACAAGCTGAACGATGCGACGGTACCGGCGCAAACGCCGATACCGCGAAAAGATGTCATCATCGATTCGATGGCCGGGAGCACCGTTTACAGTGCTCTCGACTTGCGAGATGGATTTTATCAAATCCTAATGCGTGAGAGCGATATCCCTCTCACGGCAGTGAGCACGCCAAGCGGCATGCTCTGGGAATGGCTAGTAATGCCGCAGGGGCTTAAGAACGCCCCTGCGACTTTCAACAGGTGCGTGACGCACTTGTTGCGCTCGGTGCGCGACTTCGCACCGAGCTACTTCGACGATGTGTTCATCCACAGCCGGGCTGTGGACGGGAAGACCGACGTAGAGATGCACAGGGTGCATCTCCGGAAGCTACTTGAGCTTATGCGAAAGCATAGGCTCTACGCGAACCTGAAGAAGTGCATCTTCGGGGTGAATGAGATACCCGTCCTCGGGTGTCTCGTAGGAAAGAATGGCGTTCGCCCTGACCCGGAATAGGTCAGAGTGAATAACGATTTGCCAACGCCTTCAAGTGTCAAGGAACTGAGGCAGTTCCTTGGCTCGGCCACGTACTTGTGCAAGTACGTGGAGGATTATGCGGACAAGATCCGCCCGCTGTCACAACTTCTTAAGCAAGAAGCTGTGTGAAAGTGGACACCCGATTGCCAAGAGGCGTTCGATGCAGTCAAGTGGGGCTTGACTGAGGCGCCGATCTTGGCAGTGGCTGACCAAGATCGCTCATTTCACGTAGTGTGTGACGCATCCGACTTCGCGATCGGATGCGCGTTGATGCAACATGATCACGAGGGCCGTGATCGTGTCGTCTACTACCAATCGCGTCAGCTGAAGCCAGCTGAGCGCAACCATCCGATGCATGACAAGGAACTCCTTGCCATGAAATATGCACTCGCAAAGTTCCGAGTGTACCTACTTGGAAGTAGACCATTTGTGGTCTACACCGACCATGCATCACTGCGCACTGCAGTGAAGTCACCACACATATCACAAAGAATGGCGAGATGGCTCTCATTCTTTGCGGAGTATAACTTTCGGGTTGAATTCAAACCCGGAAGATTAAATGTGGTGGCCGACGCGTTATCACGTCGGCCGGACAACACAGAAGCTGCTGACGTCAATGCCATTGACGTCATGCGATCGAGCAAACCGACATCGTCTCTGTTGGACGACGTGAAGGCCACGTACGCGCACGACGCGAACACGAAGCTCTTGCTGGCCTATGGCACAGCGCCTTCTGACAAATCCCGTCAGAAGCTGCCCAAGCACCTTCGTGCGCGTGCACACCGTTTTCGAGTGCACGACGGAATACTGCCTTACAATGCAGTCGACGACAACGCAGATCGCGTTGTCGTGCCGAATGACCATGACCTGCGACTCAGGATCATGTACGAATATCATGATGCCCCGACTGCGGGACATCTCGGACGTGAGAAGACATACGTCCTTCTCACGCGCGACTTCTACTGGCACCACCAGTATAAGTGGGTGCGCAAGTACATCCGTGCTTGCGAGGTATGCCAACGCGTAAAGCCTGCGTGAATGGCGCAGGCTCCGTTACAATCACTACCGACTCCGTCGGAGTGTTGGAAGTCCATGTCTTTGGACTTCATCTTTGGTCTTCCCCCGGACAGCGGAGGGAATACCGGTGTTGTGGTCTTCGTCGACCGCTTCAGCAAGATGGCATATCTTGCTGCGGTGCTGGCAGAGGTGACCGCGAAGCAGACGGCCCGTCTGTTCGTCGACATGGTGTTCAAACACCATGGCAATGCCGACCGACATTGTGTCGGACAGAGACCCGCGCTTCACAGCGCACCTGTGGCAAGAAGTGTTTACACTTCTTGGGAGCCAGCTTTCAATGTCGACTGCGGACCATCCGCAGACAGACGGCCACACCGAGCGCGTGAATCGCGTGCTCGTCGATATGTTGAAGAGCTACGCTCACTCGTTCCAATACTGGAGCGAGTGCTTATCGATGGCATAGTTTGCCATCAACAACTCAGTGCATGCCTCGACCGGGCATACACCGTTCTACGTGAATGCCATGCGGCATCCACGTCTACCGAGTTTACTCGGAGTGATGGCTCCCACTTTAAGTGGGGGAGGATCTACGACTGCAATACAGCAGCCGCAGAAAACCGCTAACACTTGCACAGTGTCAGCTGCAACAACGAACAAACAACATGAGTCTGCGCAGGGCGCAGACTCCCCCAACAACAAGGACAAAGACCACGGGTCTGCGCAGGGCGCAGACACCGCGAAGAACCACGCAGAGGCCGGGCCTCTAGCGGAGAGCGAGCTGAATGACTTCAGCTCGGATGCAATCAACTTCCTTACCAAAAGACAAGCCGTGATTCGGTTTGTCCAAGATGCAATAGCAGCTTCTGTTGATCAACAGAAGCTGAACGCAGACAATGTGGGCAGAGGCAACACAAATGAATTCAAAGTAGTTCATTGGTTTTGTTAGCTACTCAAAACCTGCCTAAACAATGCAGTATCAGATTTCGGAGCAAGCTTGCTTGCTCCGCACTTCATCGGGCCGTTCACCGTGTTGGCACGGCAACGCTTACACGCTAGACATACCGTCTAGCATGCGCCTCCATCCGACCTTTTACGTCGGACGGCTGAAGCCATACCTGCAGCACGAGCCATCTAGCTCGGCTGACCCGAAGCCTCGGCAGGGGCCGAGGCAGAAGCGGAAGCCTTGGCCTCGGCAACGAGCAGCCTCTCCTCCAGCGCGCGGACGCGCTGGAGCAACCCCTTCATCTGGGTCCCCAGCTCGACCTGGATATTCGAGGCGGTCTGCGAGACCGCCGCGACGTGAGCCTTCTGGTTCGCCAGCTCCTGTTTCAGGGCGGCGAACTCAGCGCCCTGCAGACGCTCCACGGCGGTCACCCGGTCGTGGAGAGGCGCATACTGATCAGCCCGGGGCTGACCATACCCGGGGCGTGTTCCCACCCCCGCCACCGCCGATCCGTGACGCCCGCGGCTCAACCCGCTGGATTGTTGAGCGGATTGTTGACCATAGTATCCCGAAAACGAACCCTCAAGGGGCTCGTTTTCGTATTCGTTGGAGAGGATTTCCTCCCCATCAAGACACATGGGAGCCGCGGAATGGCTTGCTGGAGGACGTTCCGGAAATGGTGAGGGCGTACGAGGAGCAGTACGCGTTGGCGCAGCGGAAGTAGTGCGAGCGCTGCGATCGTCGCTAGCCCCCGAACCCTCACGTGCTAAGAATTTAGCACGGAGCTCTTTGAGACTCTCGGGCACACGGAACGACGTGTACCCGTTCAGGTCGCGGTCGCTCAAGCGGACCGCGCCTGGGAAGCACTTCGCGCACTGAAAGCCCTCGGGCGCAGCGCACGGCACATTAGCCTCCTCCGCAGCAACGTGGAGTTGCTCCAACTTTCCACGCTTCGAGTACGTCTCGAAGCGATCACGCGCTTGCTTAATCCGATCACGGTAAGCATTCGGCTTCTTGTTGAAGTTCTCAACAAAATCATTCCAACTTTGACAAAGTGCCTGCCACTCGGGCACTTTGCTGCGAGAAGATGTCTTCTTGCTTTGAAACCATCGGAGCTCATGAAAGAGTCCGATGCAATAATCGCGCCTTTGATGCGTCAAAGTGCAGCTCGGCAACCACGGCGTCATCTTTGATGGCGCTGCATATGTATAGCGGCACCTCATTCGGAGGTACCGAGTCCCATACCGGCCCGATATCTCGGACGCGGACGGCATCCACGGATCGCGCGCTGCAGGCGCAGCGCGCGGAGAGCCTTGAGCTTTGGAATCACGCGCTGCAGTTGCAGCGGGCGGAGAACTGAGAGCCCCAGCGGAAGCGAGTGGGGTATCACTCTCAGTTCGCGAACGCTTCGAAGTCGAAGCGTCCGATTCGGCCCCTTTACGCGGGCGAACGTTCTTAGCGTGGGGGTCGAACGACTCGCTCGACACTGAGTCTTTACGCTTTGAGGACGAGTCCTTCTCGTCCTCCATATCTTCATCGTCGTCGTCCAAGTCGACGACGTCGCCATACTTCGCCTTCTGGTGCTCGAAGTAGTCATCGATGGAGAGACGACTCTCTATCGCCTTCGGGTTCTTCTCTTGGGGCGCGCTCATCGTTGAATGAGCGCGGGCTTATTCTTCAAACTCGGAGAATTGACGACTGGTCAATTCCGAAGATTGACATGCGGAGACCCCGCGCGTCTAACCTTGAGGGGGGGGGATGGTGTAACGGGGTTACACGCACAAGTGGCTGCAAGCCACTTGTGAATTTAACAGATAGGTTATCTGTTAAAAGTTTTGGATACTTCCTCACCTTGGTGTAAGACACACCAATGGATACATTGAAGTGGACCACCAAAATGAGTGGTCCACACATACCCAAAGATCCTATTGGTAGAAAGCAGCATCTTTCTACCAATCAGAGTCATGCATATTAGCGGGGCTCTGACAGCCAGCCGCTGTCAACCCTTTCATAGATGATAAACATTTTTAGCACATTTTAGAGGAAGATCAATTTACAAGCAATACAGTTCTCATTTTACCTAATCTAAGTCACTTGGAATCCTATCTTACTTAACTTATATTTGTGTATTCAAATATAATTAACCTAAGTAATTACTAAGTGCTTACGCTTCCTCATACACACTGCGCAACGTGTAAGCAAAAGTAGTGAGTCAAGTTAGACCCACTACATCTGGAAACGACTGCAGACGAATTTGCGTGTTGATGCTGTTTTACTTCGCGCGCACCTCTTGAGCTGCCATCCACCCTGCGTTTGAAGCATGTCACAGCAGAAAATTCTTCATAGGGACTACTGAAATCGGAGAATGATCTCGCCAAGCTTTTCGCGTTGGTTTGGGCTTCTTATAATAGAATGGTTGCGTCCACGCAATTGTAAGGGCTTCTAACATTAGATCAAATCGTATGTTAGCCAGGAATTGGAAGCTTTCTTTGTGTTAATAAATAGCTATCGAACGAAACCAAATGCTCGAAAATCATTTTATTTGTTACGCATTCTTTCTGTGAGGTACGGTAAACTGATCAAAAGGTTTTATATGGGTTTTGGAAGGCACCCACTACGCGAACTGCCCAACCCAGCAATAAATAAACGGTGTTTATTTACTTCATTGTGTGCTGGGCCCACTTCTGTGGTATGCACTACCAACTTGGTCGACCCCAACTACGTTTCTAACAGAAGCTTCGAGACTCGATGTTCGAGCCACACAACACCACTATCACAATATGCTTACATATAAAATAGCCAACAAGAGTCGATGGCCGACCTACGTCATAAGTTCGTGAGTTGAGAGCGACTCTGAGGTCCGGTGCAGCACGCTCACGTCTCGAGAGCACAACCTCGTGGGTTCTTTCTTTCCAGTATCGCTGCCAAAAATCCGCGCGAATAAGCCCCCTTCGACCTTCCGAGCCTTACTGTTGCTACGAGGCAAACGTGACGGCTTGCGCTGCAACACCATGGCGTACTGGTTCTTCTGGCAGCGTCTCGGGCCGTCACCTTCGTGCCGTCGCGGATTGCAACTCCATACGTTGTCCTCCATGATGCTGGACAAGTACTCCACAATCTCCTGGTGCTTCATCTTGGCCGCCCCCTTACGCGCCTGGAACAGACATCCCCTGGTCGAATATCTGCACAGCAGTTTCACACACTCGAGGTGCCCGTTCTTGGCGGCATCCTCCAGCGCACGAGGGTGGGGTCCTTCCACCCGATGCTTGCCCAGGAACTCGACCACCTCAGTATGTCCAAACCCTGCTGCACACCCCATAGCCACTGTGGTGCATCCCTCCGTGCGGTTGTCATGCAAGAAGCGTACAACATCGATGTGGCCATTAGACGCCGCCATGTCCATGGCTTCATACGTGCACCCCTCCGTCCGATGGTCGTGCAGATACTGCACGACCTCCAAATGCCCCGCAATCGCCGCCGCGTCCATCACTCCAGCTGAAAACCCGTCGTAGTCATGTTCATGCAGCCACCGAACGGCCGTGAGGTTGCCCCTCGACGCCGCGAAGCACAGCTGCCACGGACGCACGTGCACGAACTGGCGGGGCACGTGGTCGTGCAGCCAGTCCATGACGGCCACGTTCCCACTATAGTGGATTGCATAGTTGAGCAAGTTGCCCTCGAACTGGTAGTGCGCCAGGTCGCAGTGCTGCCCGATCCACTGCAGCGCGTCCAGTCGGTTGAACATGACGGCGCACCGAACGACCTCGGAGAACTCGAGTCGAGCGTTGCGTCGGTGCTCCGGCTGCTGGGAGACCTGGTGCAGCAGCGCCAGCATCTCCAGCTCGTCGCGGATGATTGCCAGTTGGGGCAAGTAGCCGCGCGGCTGCGGGTACAGCGCAGTGACCGGCGTGAGCTGCTGGCGGCGCTCGAGCTTGGCCCGCCGCGCCTCTCGGACCGCGAACGCCCCCACGGCGAACGGGACGCCGCGCATGAAGCCGCCGATGTGCTGCAGCAGCTCGCCCTGCGTCAGCACCAGCAGCGCCGGCGAGTTGCCGCGAGGGAAGAGCGCCATCAAGTCGATTAAGTTGACGGACGTGTGGTGTGGTGCCTGCACGTCTAGTTGATGTTTGATGTGGGTGTGACATGCAGCGTGGGATCATTTAAGGGTTTGGTACATGTACCTGTGTTATGGTACAGGTGTGTGCGTAAACGCGAACTTGAAGTTGTTGGAGATGATCACTCCAGCAACCCCCATGCTGTGCATTGTTGGATAAACCCGAGTATGCACTAATGGACGTGGAGAATGGGGAAGAATTGGTGGGTGCGGACAGCGGGAGGTTTGGGGCCGCACCGTTTTACGCTCCGAGTTCAGTGACGCCTTTCAGATGATCGAGTCCGACGCAGCAACACACGCGGACGTTGGTTTTGCATACTGTATACTGGGCTGCATGAAGCCGAATGGGGTATCTGCAAGTTTAATGTCGATGGTTAAGAAATGTATGTGGGTGGCTGTCCTGCGGTTCGAAGTTGGAACTTGTAAGCCGTGGGTTTGAGGACAACGGCACGACATGGTTGTCTACCTTTAGTCGTCAGCTGCCGCGATTTGCTCGAGGAAGTAAGGGTGGCTTCAATGCTGTACTGTAGTGTCAATCTTCGGAAACGAAAGTAAAAACTACTAACGTGCAGTCGCTGTACTACTAAAGGGTTTGTCAAGGTCGTATTGTCAACCTGGATAAATGTGCGAGGCTGTCTGTCGGCCTGCTACCATGGATTGTTTCTCATAAAACACGCCGGCGGTATCAATATCTAGTGCTCATTGCGGAGGTGTATACATAGGTTGTCGTAGGGCGTTTCGAAAATGCTGCTGAAGACGGTAAAAATACTCAGCACGGTGGTCGTCCTGGTGTCGAGTTCATGGTCGTTTTGCTGTTGTGCGCCTCTCTGAATAGCGTTTGCATCGCAGAAACAGACGCCGACTGCAACCTCTGCTTGCATTGAAATCGGGGTGCCGGCCTTTTCGTTCCGACGGGGGAGTGCGACTCCATCTCGATACCTGTCGACGGAGCGGGGCCTCGTCGCTGACTTCCGTGTCTTGTTGGGTTTATGCATGAGCGCGGCGTCAAGCCTGCTCTCCCGGCCGGCCCTCCAGCAAGCAGTATGGCGTCTTCGCTGCATCCGCAAGCCTTCCGGTCGGGCATCAGCAGTTTTCCGTCACCGATGAGCGATGTGACCTTGATCTCGCAGAAAGTCGATGCCACCTCCAGCCCAAACGCTGTCACCCCTACCACGAGTAAGAAACCTCACGAAAAACCCAATTTGTTCAGCAGGTTGTTTCGCCGGAACAGAGTGGGTGATCACTCTGGAGGAGGTTGCGGCGGAGAGGGTTGCGAGAACTCACAGGATCCCGGCAAGAGCCGCTTACTTTTTGTAAACGATGTGAGCCGTACCATGGAGTATGCAGCCTATATGCAAAAGTATCACCACGGAGACCCGTACTGGACGAATACGGTGCGCTCGTCCAAGTACACAACTCTTAATTTCCTGCCAAAGTCACTGTTCGAGCAGTTCCGTCGCGTGGCGAATTTCTACTTCCTCATCATTTCTCTTCTACAGCTGTGTACAAACTTGTCGCCTACCAACGAGTACTCGACTATCGGGCCTTTGATGCTAGTATTAACCGCAACGATGATCAAGGAGGGTATTGAGGACAGAGCAAGGCATCAGCAAGACTGGATTGTGAACCACGGCAAGGTTGAGACGATGAACGGAGAGCTGGATGCAGGTGGGGGCAAGAACAAGGCGGCAGATGAGTTTTCTCGCACTCTCCAGCTCGGCGACTTTCAGGCAATCTTCTGGAAAAATTTACGGGTTGGTCACCTAGTCAAAATCCACGATCAAGAACAGGTACCTGCTGATATTGTTATCTTGTTTTCGAGCCAAGACAATGGCGAGGCAATGTGCGAAACTTCGAGTCTTGACGGAGAGTCCAATCTCAAAGTTCGTCACTGTGTAAAATGGAATCAAATCGTTCCTCGTGCCCCGAAAGACTTTGCTGACGCTGTCCATGGTGAAATCCTTTGCGAAGCACCAAACAAAAGGTTGTACAGCTTTGACGGCGTGATGCGAATTTCCCACTCGAAAATGCAGGCAGCCGGTGAGCCTCCGCTGGCGACGATGCCGTCGCGAACTGTAAAGGAACAGGAAGGCCAAGGCTTAACTCCAAATGCGGAGGAAATTCCCATCACGGTTGAAAATGTGCTCTTGCGTGGAATGAAGCTTTGCAATACCAAGTGGGTTGTTGGTGTTGTCGTTGGCGGGGGCAACGATACCAAGCTCGTTCAAAACATGAAAAGTATTCCATCAAAGTTCAGTCGTCTGGATCGTATTGCAAACCGCTGTATCTTCCTCATCTTCTCGGTACTTTTCGGTGTCTGCTGTTTCAGCTCCGTCCAGGCAGTGCTATTCGCTATAAAAGTACACGACAAACCAGGTTACGCCGCTGCATTTCCCTATATTGATAAGTTTCATCCGGCATACTTTTTTGAGGCGTGGGTCACGTATTTGATTCTCTACAACAACATGGTGCCGATTTCGCTGTATATTAGTTTGGAGGTTGTGAAGTGGTATCAAGCTAGGCGAATCGAGAATGACCCGAAGATGTATTGCTCGGTCACGGGTCGTGGTGTGACGGCGCGCACGTCAAACGTGAATGAAGATCTAGGCCAGATCAAGTACATCTTCAGCGATAAAACGGGGACGTTGACGAAGAATCAAATGCTCTTTAAAGTTTGCAGTATTGGCGGTATTATCTTTGATGGGTCCAACATGCATCTTCGTCGGGCGGCCCAAGCTGGTAGTGAAGATCTTTCTGGTGGCAGCGACATGATGATCAAGCTTGGTTCAGCATCGGCAGTGCGAGGGGGTAGTGCCAGCCGAGATGGGGATGGAAGACGTAAGTCGAAACATGTATCGGTGACAGAAAAGGATGTTCGATCGTACACGCAGATGATCAAGTTCGTGAGAGACCCTTCCCGTTTTTCTGGCAAAGAGATGCATGCTGTTGAGCTTGCACGCCCATTTTTCCGGTGCCTGTTACTTTGCCATTCAGCCTCAGTCGCAGTGGAAGAGAATGCAGCGACTGCAGACCAGTCTGGTGATGCTCGAAGTGCCACCGGGCGCACTCGGAGTGAGAGCGCAGATGGAAGTATGCGAGCAGAAAGTCGGCGCCACAGCGGTGTCAACTCTTTCACAAGTAACCATGCAACTGGGGAGGCATCGGATGCCTTCCCCTCCCTCAAGGGGGACCGGAAATTTTTTGGCTCCTCACCTGATGAAGTTGCATTGCTCAACGCTGCCTTGGAATTCGATTGTGTTTACGAACGGCGAGACGGTGATATTATTCACATTCGTTTGTTCGGCAAGTCTGAATCGTACCAGCTCCTGGCCTTGAACGAGTTTGACAGTACACGAAAATGTATGTCCGTAGTGGTCAAGAAGCTGAGCCGGGATGAATCCGAGGGGAGGCGTCAAGACCTAAAACTTGCACGAGTTCAAGATAGTCTGGGGGAATTGGAACATTCTTTGGAAAGTGAACTCGACGGATTGAGCTGTGACTCTGACTCAGAAGATCACGAGATCATTGTGTTCTCCAAAGGGGCTGACACCGTTATGTTTGGTAACGCTTGCAAGGATCAGGATATTAGCAAACTGGCACTGCACGTTCACTACTTTGCAGCGATGGCGCTGCGTACGCTGCTTTTCGGCTATCGCACGCTGTCAATGACGGAGTATCTGGAGTGGAAATGTGATTTCGACGCGGCAAAGAAGGCGTTAACCAACCGCGAGCAACTGTGTGTTGAAGTGGCCAAACAAATTGAGAAATCTACTAGACTTTTAGGCGCTACTGGGGTCGAGGATTTACTTCAGGATGGCGTTCGAGAGTGCATTTCTCAATTGTCTCTCGGTGGAATAAATATCTGGATGCTTACAGGCGACAAAGATGAAACCGCAATATCTGTAGCTCATATGTGTGGACTCATCGGCCCCAAGAGCAAGATAATAATTATCAAGGGGAAAACTAAGCAAGACTGCCTTGACGAAATAGCAAAAGCTCGCCGGAAATTGAAAAGAGAAGGCGTTTGGGTTCCAGGCGTGGCCTCGCAAGACATTTCGTTGGTGATTAACGGTGAGGCGCTCGAGCATCTCCTAGTAGATGCATTGACGTCGAGTGCAGTCAAAACGCAAATTTCATTCGTCAATTCGAACCAAGTGGCTCCTCATTCGAGTAATACGAGCCATTCGGACCCTACTTTCCATCCCAGTGCTACCTCGGATTTATTACGAAGCGAGCGAGATGCTCAAGGGGGGCGGTTGAGCGGTTCGATGTCCTCAAAATCGCTGGGAAACCTTCCTTTCCAAGCCGCTCAGATGGTGCAGAATTCACGACATCGTTCAAGCTCAAGACCTGGAACAACCCGCTCCTCGATAACGGATGTCAACAGTGGTGCTCAATTGGCACACGAGTTGTTCCTCGAACTCGCTTCTCAATGCAGAACAGTAGTTGCCTGTCGCTTGAGCCCCATGCAGAAGGCTCAGGTGGTGAGTTTGATGAAATCTGCACCAGGTACTCCACTCACGTTGGCAGTAGGGGATGGAGGCAACGATGTCAGTATGATCCAGGAAGCACACGTTGGCATTGGCATTTACGGGCATGAAGGAATGCAGGCTGTACGCGCTGCAGATTTCGCTATTGTCACCTTCCGGGACTTGTCTCGACTTTTACTCGTGCATGGTCGCTGGAATCACCGCCGCGTAGCGCGGGTCATTTTGTTCTCATTCTACAAGAATATGGCGCTAATTATGACGCTGTTCCTCTACTCATTTTTCAACGGGTACTCGGGCCAAACCTTGTACGAGTCATACTTGATGGTTGGTTGGAACGTGTTGTATACGCTACTGCCCATTTTCGTACTTGGAATCACCGATGAGGACATACGAGATAGCGCCGTAATGCGTTTTCCCTTTGTATACCGAAGTTCTCTGAGAAAAAGTGAGTTGAGTATACGAGGGCTGACCTTCTGGATTCTGAATGCACTGTTTCACTCGCTACTGGTCTTTATTTTCGTTAAAAATGCGATGGGTATGGTATCGTCCAGATACAGTCATGCGAACGGTCTCTTCCCTGATGGAACTGCAGTCTACGGCGCTCTCATTATCACCGTAACTCTTAAGGCGTCACTTCACATGCAGTGCTTGTATCGCTGGACTCGAGCACATTACATTTCCTTGTTTGGAGGGTTTGTCGTGTACGTTTTGTTCGTCGCTGCGTACTCGCAAGCCTATCGAATGTTCCCCACTTTCGACGTATTTCGCGATTTCTCAGGTCTCGCGCAGATCCTTTTCTCGGAAATGCTGTTTTGGGTCCTCCTATTTTTCACATCAGTGACATGCATTTGCTTCGACTTGACCATCATGTACTTGAGGAAGATGTACTTGCCATCAAGCAACGATATTATTCTCGAGATTGACAGTGGACTGGGTGACCTTCCTACTCTGCCTGTCCGTAATGCTGATGGATCCATCGACAACGTTCGAGCAGCGAAGCTGATCTATAGTTCGTCTGGCCGCTCAGACGAGGGAAGCTACGCTGGTGGCAGTGGTGGGGTAACAATAGGAGGAAGTGCTCGGTCGGAAAAGGGGGAGCTGATACCGACCCTTCTCGAAGGCGAGTGGAGCCAACAGTTCCGTGATTTTGATCTTCCCACAGAGCACGATGAACTATCGAAGCAGCTCGTCTCGATACAACGGGAGCTCGCTCAGGAAATCGGACACCCCGACCCTCTCAGTCAGGAAGATGATTCGCACAGCTCTCGAGCGTTGCGAGTGCAACCCCCAGTCCACCCTCTTACCCTTGAGTTTATGGGTGAGGAGCACCAACGTCTGGAGGAGGAGTATGAATTTACATTTGCATTCCGTGAGCGGAGTCGTGTCGTCCTGTGTCTCAAGGTCATGGCGTTTATGATCCCCCTCTACGCAGTTTACGAGGTGTATTGGGAGCGTGAAACTAACTTTATTTGGATTCGCGTGGGCTACTTCGTGTGCGACTTACTCTTCGTGCGCTTCGCCCGCACAAGATTCTTTGTACAAAACTATCAACTCTCCATCCTGCTGCCGTACTGCATGGTCGGCATGGCACTTACCTTGACAATATCAGACACAGGCAAATTCGCTGCAGCGCTCTACCCAGTCGGTCTCTTCGTGGTCATCCGTGTCAAATTTCTCTACGCGCTGATGTTGTCGATTTACAACTTCGCATTTTATATGCTGGCAGACAGACTACACTCGCTTGACTTCGAGGACGCCGTTGATGTATCCGATCTCATGCTCTTTGCCCTCTACTTGGTGCTTGTCATCACCTTTGGATCTTACGCGTGCTACTCGCTCCAGATTACCATGCGACGAGACTTCCTCCAGAGTCGTTCATTACTCATCGAACAGAAGAGGTCGACTCAAATCCTGAAGAACATGCTCCCTGAACACGTCGTCCAACGTATGCAGAAGGGAGACACTTCGATCAGCGAAGACGAACAAGATGTAACGATCCTCTTTTGTGACATCGCCGACTTTGCATCCTTCGTAAACCGGTTCAGCCCCACAGAGGTGGTCTCTCTTCTCGATAGAGTGTACTCGCTTTTTGACCAAATCTGCCAGAAGCACGGCGTTCGCAAGATGGAAACTGTCGGCAAGACATACATGGCGTGCGCTGGTTTGCAAGGCAAAGACCAGGGGCGAGAGGCAGCACTGCGCGCTGTGTCCATGGCATTGGATATGCTAGCCTGCCTTGAAAAATGTCGAGCTTCAAATGGCAACGGCATAAAACTGCGAATTGGAGTCCATTCTGGTCGCGTTGTCAGTGGACTAGTGGGCATGAAGAAGCAGCAGTTCTCGCTATTCGGTGACACAGTTAACACAGCATCACGTATGCAATCCACTGGCATCACGGGGCGTTGTCAAATTTCTCAAGTCACGTACAAGAAGCTCGCAGGGCATTTCACCTTCGAAGAACGGCAGATTGACGTGAAAGGCAAGGGAAGTATGACTACCTATCTGGTAGGCGGACCGCTTACAGATGTGGCTCAAATGGCATGTCTTGGACAACTCGAATTCAGTACAAAACGTGACTCTGTCCTTATGTCGCAGTCGGTGGTTAATGTCCGCCGGGCGTTCGAGCAGGACTTCTTGGTCGCGACACGAAACAGGATATTGCACTCTGCTAGACAGCGATGGAAGAAGTACGATCCAATCCGCATGCTGCTCGGCACACCACCTGACTTGACATCGTTCGGAAGAAACGATACGAGTGAAAGTGTCGAGCAGCACATGTTGACGGAGATCCGGTTGGTGAATATGTGCTTCCGAGACGAGGAGATGGAGAACAAGTATCTTGAAAGCACTCTTTCGGATCGTGTCGAAGGCGCGCGCACCACACTCCTCGCTCTGGCAGTGTACGCATCGTTTACTTGCATGCGTGATCTGCTGGTGGAAATCTTCTCCGTTGTCAGTTCTAATGCGCCGCAAAAGGAAATCTCAGCGACGATGTACGTCATTTTGCTGTTCATCCGGAGTCCATTTGCTATTGTGGCGATACTGGTCGCGCGTCGTGTGCGTGACGAGTTCGTTTTCTACTCGGAAGTCAAACTCCGCAATGTGCTGCTTGGATTCTACCTCATTGGGTTGTTCGTATTTACGATCACTGAGGCGCTGCTTTGGGGTCACAACTACAAGGCAGACATCGACACCTCTCCAAGATACGTGAATTTGTGTTTGGATACGGTGCTGGCGATGTTTGTTGTCTCCAATGGGCGATCGATTTTGTACCGGCACGTAGTGGTGTTCAATGGCTTGGCGCTGGTGATGGTGTCCATAACCACAATGGTATCGCTTCAGTCGTATCACCAGGACGCCGCAAAGTTTAACTCCAAGTTCAAAACAGGCTACCCAGTTGTTCTCACGTACTTCTCGGTCGTGGCTAACATTATCGCGTCACAGAGCGTGGAATTCTTCACGCGGCGACAGATCTGGCTCAAGACTCGAACGCAGCTCGAGACGATGAACGCTGACCGACTACTGTACCAAATGCTGCCAGCCGCTGTGGTTATGAGGCTGAAAGAGGGAGAAATGGTGTGTGATCAGCATCAGCAAGTGGGTATCCTCTTCTCCGACATCAAGGGCTTCACCTCAATTGCGTCGCAAGCTGCCACAGCGCAAGTCGTGAATATCCTTGCATCACTATTCTGTGCTTTCGACAAGCTGACCGAAAAACACGGCGTGTTTAAGATGCAAACGATCGGCGACGCGTACGTGATCGTGTCGGGCCTTCCGTACGTGGATATGAGTCTGGGCCCTGGCTTGGTCACAAGTTCCGCCAGCACCGCCGACATGTCGATCGCAGATGCAAGCATGTCGGTCGCACCGACTAGCACTGGCATTCCGGCGGGTATAGCGTCAACCTTGGCACGATTGTCGAGCAACCGCGTGCTACCATTAGAGCGTAAAAGTGAGATCGTAGGGGGTGACGGCAACCCGCGAGGTTCCGGTGCCAAATTACGGTCTCACTTGTTGCGACGGAGTACGCTGAAGCACAAACACCAAATGCACCTACGCAACCACATCCACGATCTGCTGGTGATGGCGCGCGATATGCACAAGGAGGTGCGTAAGGTGCAGGATCCGAACACAGGCGAGCGACTGCAGATGCGAATCGGAATCCACGTCGGAAGCATCATCGGCGGCGTGATCGGTACTACGACACTCCGCTACGACATGTGGGGACCCGACGCACTCACCGCCAATGAGCTCGAATCCAACGGCGTCCCGGAGAAAATCCTCGTGAGCCCCATCGTCCAGGAGGTGGTGAAGGACATGATCGACATCCGCTGCACGTTCCACCGCAAGATCAACTTCACGAACGTCCCCATGATGGACACGTATCTCGTGGAATTCATCGAGCCTGATGGCAGTGGTGGCAAAGGTAGTGTGTCAGGCAGCGGCGGCAGGAAAAACAGCGGAAAACTGACCGAGCCCATTGGACCCGCACCCGGTTGTGTTGGCCCTGATGACGGCAAGACCCACGCTGGTGGGGGATTAGAGTCCGCGTGAATCAAGCAGCACGTGTACCAACTAGTTAGATAGCTCTCTAAATTTCTTATTATTCTAGCAAACAAACATTTTGCCAATCAGTGCATGTTGAAGTTGATTTCAACGGAGACTTTCGTGTGCAGTACACACCTTCCATGAAAAATATGGTGCGCATTTTTCCAGCAGCAAACGTCTCGCCAAATGACAATGTCGACTACGCATCCGGACGCTGCGTTCGCTGTATTGACTGATGCCGGGTTATTGCGGCTCATCACGAGCTTCCAGGGAGGTCTGCCCTACCTGGTCGGCCAAGTCGATGCCAGTCTCCAGGGTCTCACCAAACTCGGCAGCTTCCGTGGAAAACTACCTCAATTCGCCATCCGACGACGCGACCAGAAGATGCTGGAGCTGCTGCTCAGAGCCACGCAGAACCCCAATTTGCAAAAGCTGCCGCAAATGCAATTCAGCGGGGTGCGCCGTTGTGCCATCGAGTGCAATAGTTTACAACTTTTGAAGTGGCTGTATGCCACGCGGGACAAGTCCCCGACACTGTCGGACGAGCGGAGGCTGCTGGGGGTGGCGGTGACCAGCTATTTCGACAACACCGAGCTGATGGAGTGGCTGCACAGTGCAGTGGATGGTCCGCACGAATCGGTTCAGGCGGTCACGGAGGTCGAAGTGTGCCGTGCAGCGGGGCTGGGCAACGTTCGAGCAATTCGCTGGCTGCACGAGCATGGAAGCACGGCCTTCTCGTCGCTAGTGGTGGACACGGCCGCTGTGCACGGACACTTGGAGATTGTGCAGTTTCTTCATGAGAACCGAAGTGAAGGGTGCACGGCACGTGCTATGCATGGCGCAGCGCTGAACGGGTATCATGAGGTGGTGACGTATCTTGCTCTGAATCAACTGACACGTCCAGAGGAACGTACATTGGCGATGGCGGCATCGGCAGGGCACCTGCGTTGTGTCGAAGCTCTTTGTCAACTTGCACGACCACCTCTTGGTAGTGGAGTATGGCAATTTGCGGAGGCGCGTCAGTGCGCACTAAAGGCAGGCCACAAGGATGTAGCACGATTCCTCGTCCACCAGGAAAGCAAACATGAAGCGGGCATCAACGAGAACAGGCACCGCTGGTTCGGGCTCTTTTGAAGCCTCAGAAATCTACAATATGTACGTGTTATATCGATTTTACGTTGCTACAGCCATCGGAACCACCAAAACCAGCCTGAGGGCTTCTCTACATTCGATGGCTTCTCTGCGCTTGATGATTTCTCTATTTTCACGATGGTGGGGGCCTTGATCGGAGCTGCTTCGATCCGTTTTATCTGCTGTGATGGCCGCTGACACCATCGAGGGCCTGAGCGCACGTGATAGTTTTGCGATGAACAGAAGCGGATTGCTGGGTTCATCCACGCTGATAATAAGGCGGCTACGCGAGTATGGCCGGCTTGAAGCGCAACGCGGCGAGCTTCAAAAAGGCAGCCGCACATCGAGCAACGAATTAACGCATCTACGCAGTCTACGTGTCCCTGTGCGGCAGTACGCTCGAGAGCGAACTCGTGCGGACCTTCGTGTCGGTGCTCCCCGAGGAATAGCACCACATCTGTGTGTCCGTTGATCGCTGCGTTTGTCATCGCGTCCTTCGTGCAACCTTCCACGCGATTTTCCTGTAAAAAGCGCACGATCTCCAAGTGACCGCCACTAGCAGCGCTGTCCATGGCTGCGGTCGTGCACGTTACAGCCCGTTGATCATGGAGGAAGCGCACAATCTCCAGGTAGCCATTTTGACAGGCAGTATCCATAGCTTTCGTGGTGCAGCCTTCCGAGCGGTGGGTCATCAGGTACTTTACAACATCGAGGTGTCCTCGCCACGCAGCGCCATCAACTGCTCTCGTGGTGCACCCTTCCTTTCGGTTTTCGTGCAAAAATCTAATCACTGGCAGACGCCCAACCAGAGCAGCGCCGTCCATAGCATCTGTGGTGCAGCCTTCGCTGCGACGAAGATGCAAGAACTTCACCACGTCCAAATGGCCGCTGCGGGCCGCTCCATTCATGGCCTTCGTCGTGCATCCTTCCCTTCGGTGCTCGTGCAAGAAGCGCACGAGCTCCAGAAACCCTCCGGCAGCAGCGCCGTCCATCGCAGCAGTCGTACACCCCTCCGTCCGGTTCGCATGCAAGAACTGCACCATGTCGAGGTGTCCATTGCGCGCAGCTCCATCCATAGCAGCAGCGGTGCACCCCTCCGCTCTCTGCGAATGCAAGAACTGCACCACCTCCATGTGTCCATTGCGGGCAGCTCCGTCCATGGCCGCCACCGTGCAGCCCTCCGTCCTCTGCGCGTGCAGATACCGCACAATCTCCAAGTGTCCGTTCGCCGCCGCGCCATCCATCGCGTCCGCCGTGCACGTCGCCGCGCCGCCTTCCTCCAAGAGCCTCAGCGTCTGCATCTTGCCCATCGTGGCCACGAGGTCCACGAGCCTTGGGTCCTCCAGCCCGCTCGTTGCCAGCCTCCGCTCCGCCAGGAACCGCAGCACGGGGACGCCGGCGCGACTCAAGTCCTCGGCCTTCACGTCCCTCAGCGCCGAGCGCGAGTACTTGTTCGCCACCCACTGCACGATCTCCAGCTTGAGCGGCGACCTGAGCGTCTCCGAGTAGCGGACGGCCCAGCCCAGCAGCGTGGCCCCCACCGTCCTGCTGCTGGCGGCGAGGCTCTCGGCGCTGTCGCTGTCGCCGAGCAGCATCCCCGTGGCCGCCAGGTACTGGAGCACCTGCAGCTGGCCGGACTGGACGGCGCAGCGCGTGGCCCCGTCGAGCGCCAGCTCCGGCCGCGCCTGGAACCGCCTGAAGGTCGACAGCCGCCGCAGGTGGCGCAGCGTGTCCACGTCCCCGCGCTGGATGGCGGCGCGCGGCAGGGCGCCCGAGGCGGACCAGGGGACGCCGCGGTGCGCGCGCTGGAAGTCCTCGGCCAGCGACACGACGCGGCCCGGCACGCCGTCCACGAAGTCCATGACCAGGCGGAACAGCGCGCGGTTCGTCAGCACCAGCGTCGCGGCGCTCGGCGGTGCAGTGGCCCCAGCGGCTCGAGGCGCCATGACAAATGATAACGGAGCTGCTCGAAAGTTGAAATGGCCCCGCGTTGTTATGTACTAGTATAAGTAAGTATAGGGGTGGGGGTGAAGTTATCGCTTCAATCTGCGGTGCCGACTTGGCTGGCGAAATGGACGCTTGAGGACGCTCTTCTCATAGATGGTCTCTACGAGCACTCCAACAAGCAGGCTGCTTTCAAGCGTGCCGCAATCGATCTCTCGCAGAGAAGCGCTGTCGCCCAAATTATCTATCTGCAGGATGGCCCAAACGTAAGCCGGCCGCGCACTGCCTGTCAAGAAGCGCGCTCCTGAAAAGGTTGATCCGTTAGTTGCCACGTTTTAGATCGTGCATGGAGAAATGCAGAAGTCTTAGTGACACGGTTGCAGCCTGCAATTTGCAGCGCCATGCTTCGTGGTAAAACTCCACTTACGTCGGAAAACGACGAGCATCAACGGTGTTCAATTTGGCAGAGCCCGAAAGCCACCGACCCACTGCTGCAGTATTGCCGAGGTCGCGTCGAACCAAACTGCAACGTTGTCGACGGCAGTGCCCATGGAGGACAAGGCAAGCCGGATTGCTGGACGCTCGACGAGCTTGGGCTCATAATCACTCAGCGCGAATGATCAGCATTAATTCCTGCCCTAAATCCCAAGACGCAGCTCCATTATGCGACATGTCCTGACGGTGTCCGAATATCCGGCGCTAAGTTGCTGCAAGGTCAGAATCAGTTGTTCTGTGGGTGACACACACCGATTTGCATCGGGCAATAACGACAGCACATGTGGCCAGCTGCGGCACCACACTTGCAATCGCCCACTGCCGCCGCCGCAGCAGCCACTGAGAGCACGCCGCTTCGCTCCGCCGCCATGGACGCCAGCCTCATGGCCAACGAGGTGGCGCTCAGCAGCTACCGCAGCCCGTCGCAGCTGCCCACGCACGAGGAGGAGCCGCCGCTGCTGGCCGCCGACGCGCAGGACGGACCCGAGCAGTTCGACTTCCACCAGTCCGTTGGGCGCTAGAGAGAGACATAAAGAGAGACTGAGGACCTTCACTCACACTGACGCTGCTGCTCTGTTGGCCGCAGGTCCTTCGGGTTCATGACGGGCCGCCGCCTGCAGCGCCGCTACCGGGGCGTGTACCAGAAGTACTCGTTCGTGACGCAGCTCGTGACGTGGCTCATCGTCATCTACGTCATCATCGTGTTCGCCGTGCTTGCCGCCAACGACTCAGGTGCGCTACGGTCTCCTGCTAGGCTGCTAGTGGCGGCTA
This sequence comes from Phytophthora cinnamomi, assembly GCF_018691715.1. Classification (NCBI taxonomy): domain Eukaryota; phylum Oomycota; class Peronosporomycetes; order Peronosporales; family Peronosporaceae; genus Phytophthora; species Phytophthora cinnamomi. Next base: position 385,245 of record NW_027150944.1, read on the forward strand.
TTTGCTGATGGCTGTGGCGTTCTGCAGACAGCACGGACACCAAGGCGTCGGTGTCGGACGGAGCGTTCTACTTCGCCATTATCGTGCTGAGCCTGTATATCCTGGTGAAGCTGGCGCTGATCGTGCGGTGGATCATCTACTGGATCATCATCGCTGAGCTGCTGACGTATGCGATCACGAACAACTTGTACGTGCTCTTCTGGATCGACGATGACGAGGTGACGGACACGGACCGCCAAGTGCGCCATGTGATGATTATAGTGTTGATTTCGGTCGAGATCATCACGGTGTTCGCGTACTGGTTCACGCACTACGCGTACCCGTGGCTGGTACTGCACCAGAAGTTCAATTTGGTGGAATGGTGGAACATCAAGCCCGGAGTGGAAACGAACTCCATCACGTACCGCTCGAAAGCGCGCTTCTACACGCGAAAGCGCAATGTGATCAAGTACTGCGGTGGTTTGAATGCACAGGGGCAGCCGCACGGCTTCGGTATGTGGACAGACACAGCGTATCATGGGGAACGGCTGACGGGTCAATGGGAGGACGGCGTCCCTGTTGGCCCATTCCGCAGTTTTGAGTACGGAAGCGGCTACTCGTTTGTGAATATTCGTATTGGGTTTTGCCATAACCGCGGAGAGAAGGGCCCGACGGAGATTTTCTTCTTCCCGAAGCACTCGGACAACGGGTTGAACTGGGGTGTCGCTAGTGTGGAGTGCTCGGTGTCAGGCGGATTTTTCAAGTACTTGCCTACAGTGTCACATTTGACGCCGTCGTACGTGGATGAGAGTCCCCAGAGCGCAGCAGAATGCCTTCCAGCACTGCGGACCCCCACGGATGGCGTTGTTTTCAACCACAAGGAGGAGGAAGCTGTACACAGACAGCCGCATCGAGAGCGTGTTCAGCGGAGGCATCTTTACCGTGAAGAATCTGCCCCTGTCCTGGATCTGCCTAGCGGCGATGCTGATGACGGAAAAGAAGCACTCGTACTGCTGCACGGCTACAACTGTTCTTTGGACTACGGCATGAACCGTCTAGCGCAGCTGCTTGCACTTGGAGATTTCCCGTCGTATATTCATCCGTTTGTGTTCAGCTGGCCCAGTGGTGGTGTGCTCGCATATTTCCAAGGTGAGCGCTTCATTTTGCTTGGGTATACGGTTTATTTGGCTAACCTCACCACTGTTTTATTTTTCTCGTTTGTTTGTTTTGTGTAGCGAAACAAGTTGGCAGTGAGAGTGAACGCACTGCGGACGACTTCATTCTGTTTTTGAAAAGCCTGATTGATGCGGGATACACGAAGCTGAACGTTATCGCACACTCGATGGGAGCACGTGTGTTCTTCAGCACCCTGAACAAGGGACTTTTTGAAGAGGTCTTTTTGGTACGTGTCCTTATGCGCTCGTGCTCATTTTGCGGCTAGAGCCAATCTAACGAGCTGCACTTTGTGCCCTGTGCTTCAGCCTACGGGGAGCCACGCCAACGTGGGTGCTGCAACGAGAAAACTGGAGCTTTCCACGCTAACGTTTTGCAACCCCGACTATGATCGAAACGATTTCGTCAAATACGGTGGAGGATACGACCGCGCCCGGCATTTCTGTAGCCACATCACGCTGTATGCGGACAGCTTGGACGGCGCGCTGTTTTACCTGGAGTATCTCTCGAAGAAGTCGGTCACGGGACCGCTAAACTACTCGCTCGGTCGACGTGGACACATGATCCATCGCGACCCCGAAGAAGACGACGTGGCCGGACGCTCCGACACGCAGTTCCTCAACTGGCAGAACAAGAACCTGTCCGCACCGCAAGATTTGGACCTGGCATACGCTGCCGTGAACCAGCGCGCGAACTACCCGGGCGTGGCTTCGTTCGCGTACAACCGCAGTCGGACGCACCCTACCAACGACGAGTCAGCGCCTTACGGTACGACGCGAGGCGGCAACACTGATGAAGACGCTCCGCTCCACTATCTCGACATGGACGTCATCGACACCACCTGGATGGACAACAATGTGCACGCGATCCGCCACAACTACTTCAACCTCAACCCAACAATTGTAAGTCCCCGCTATGGCATTTGAACTGATCTCATTCTCATCGTTAACCACCACGTACGCCTCTGTGTGTCTGTGCAGGTGGACGACCTCCGCCACCTGATCGTGCTCAAGAAGCGGGCGAGCTCCCGCCCCGGCCTGCTGAAAACCACGTCGGCCGAGAACGTCTACATCTTCCTCGTAGCGCCGTCGCACGTCAAGAACAAGTAAACGACGAACAAACTGGCGAAATACACTGAAGTTACCCGTCTCACCCAAAGCGTCCTCCAGCGTCCACCTCCAATTGCTCATACCACAACATGAACTTCGTACTTAAGCGCATTTGAGCCCCCGATCGAAGAGCCAAAAGTGAGTCCGCGGCCGGCGTCGCTTCAAGCAGCTCGAGGGCCGATCGACGCCGCCTCCACTGCGCCCCCCGCGCGTTGTCTGCCCGCTTTCTCGACTGCAGCGTGTTCGCTCGCGTCTCCTCTATTCGTCGCTGCGTGTTGCACTCTCCACTTTGCCCTGTAGGCTCCAGGACCCGCGTTCTGCCGTCCCCCGTCCCCCGTCCTCATGGTGCGCAAAACAGCATCATGGAGGACGCTTGTGGACACCCAGAGCGTCCGCCAACAGCACCGCGCGTCGGGGAAGGACGTGGTCGTCCCCCTGGTGCTCTGGAACGAGCCGCCGCAGGTGGAGGTGTCCTCCTTGCACGTCCTGCAGCTGCCGGCCTCGCAGCCGAGCCAGAACTCGTCCACCTTGGCCACCGAGGAGGACAGAGAGGTGAACAACGAGGAGGACACGCTGGAGGACACCCGCACCCAGCTGTGCGTCTTCGCCGGCACGCTGGACGGCGTCGTGCTCTACTGGCGCTTCGAGCAGGACGGCGCCGTGGCGCAGGTCAACATGCTGCTCTTCCCTGGCGACGAGGGCTGCGGCCAGCCCGTCGTGGGCGTTGTCAGCGGCACGGACGAGTGGGGGCAGAGCACGCTCATCTCCGCCACGCGTGACGGCGCGCTCGCCCGCTGGCAGCTGCCCAACGGCGCCTGCGCCGAGGCCAACGCGTCGCTGGCCAAGGAGCTGGCGCCGCTGCTTGGGCTCGAGATGCTGTGCAACAGGAGGTTCGCCGTCGTGGTGAGCGAGGAGTCGAGGCTCATGGTGCTGGACACGTGGAGGATGCAGCTACTCTACTGCATGGACACGGCCCAGGAGCAGATTCGACGCAGCATCGCAGTGGGGGAGCTGCAGATGCCGCGGCCCAAGTCCCCCAGGCCGAAATTGGTCAGGTCAAGCAGCGGGTCAGGGATTGATACGGGCTATGGACCGCCGGGCGAGCTGGTACTTGACAACCCGTTGGCCAGCGGACGGATATCCCCCTCCAGATCGTCGCTTGCTAGCGGATCGCCGGAATCGAGGCGGGTTGCTACTTTCCTCCCGTCGAATGTTGCTGACCAGCATCAGCAACGGTGGGATGCAGTGGTGCTTTCTCTGGGTGCTGAAGGATTAGTGAAGTGCTTTTTGTGGACACAACCCCGAGGTTCGACGAGTGGAACGCCATTTGGCGTTAGTGAGGGTGGTGGATCGGCTAGCGTGGCTTGGGGATTTCGGTGGGTGCAGCGAAGCAGTTGGGTCATTTCATGGGCTGACCAGGCAGAAGATATTACGTGTTCGCAAAGCACGTCGCTGAAAGATGGAGATAATATGAACCCGCAGACCGCACTCATGGGTTCTATCAAGAGCAGCTACTTCCCGCTATCAGTGCATGTATCACCAGACTCGTCGCTCGTGCTACTCATTTGGAAAACCAAGTTTGTAATACTCAAACGGAAATGGCTTTGCCCATTAGAAATACGCAGCGACGGCCAGCCAAGTAATGAATCATTTTCAAAGACAAGACCAATTGCAAGTGTTGGAAGCTGCCGGATCTCGCCGGTGGAGTTTGTGCGCCAGGCAGCTATTACTTATGGCAGCAAATATCTTACCTCTTGCAGCACTGGTGTTGGCTGTGGAACGGTATGTTGGGAGAACGGCGAGTTCTCTGAAGACGGGAATGTCACTTTGTGGACCAATACAGGCCATGTTTTCCAGTTCATGGCAAGCGAATCGTCCACGGAAACTACAGGGAAGTTTTTCATATTTACGAAGGACCAAGACCAGTTAGTGCCGCGGTCTGATTCAAAAGCACTGCGCGTTATCGACAAGGCGATGTATATCACATCAATGGATCGATGTAAATGCTGTGGTCTCCTGGTGCACAAGGATAACTGCCTGCAAACCAAACCCCGCCGTTCAAGTATTTCACGACCAGGTCGAAGGCAACAGGCTGGGTTCACATCGTGCATAAAGGCAGCGTCATCGATTTCTGAGGCCACACTGCACGTTGTGCATATGTGCCATCGTGGCTCCCTAGGACTTTGGACAATGCCAGCCGTTCGAGTGTCTTCACCAACTCGAACGATTCAAAACAAAGGGAATATCGTCGCACCAAGAATGCCACGGTCGGAGCGTGTACGATTTCACTCTCTAACAGACGGGTTTGAAGCTGCAGAGAAAGCTGCTCTGGGCGAAACCGTAAGAGATGAAGCGCGTTCTATGCCACACCGTCGAGGTTGTTTGACACACTTGATACTTGGACGGGATGACACTCAGTCGTCTTCAACTTACGAAGAGGTCCGAAGAGCTGGATTGCGCCGGAAACGTCGCCAAGAACTTAACGATGCGTTGACAAGTTCAGCCGGAAGTGGAACATCTATTACGAGTACTGCAAGCAGTGTGCTAGCCACTGCGTTGGCACCTGTAACTGGACGTGGCGGACCACCAGGCGCTGGTGAACCTACACATCCAGAGGCTGACGACAGCGAACGAGGGCGATCCGAGCTTGCAGGCTATCGTTACTTGTTGGATATTCCGATTGTTGCTAAAGGGTACTCTGATGGACTTCTTTGTATAGGATTACTGACCCAGGAACACTTGCCAAATGGAGCTGCAAAGGATTCAGATACGCGATTATCCTGCCATTCAGGACGAGTAACCGCTCTTGCTCATTGTTTTTGGGGTTTCGGGACTACCTCAATGGTTATATCTTCTGGAGCTTCGTCAGCAGATGCAAGTTTCCCGAACGTTGAGGATACGAACTTTGCTACAGAGAAAAATCCTTTCTACAGGTCCCGTTTTCCTGACCCCTCCCCGACGAAAAATATTGGTAATCGTCAACTCAGAATTAACATGGATGACCCTGCTGATCGCAACGCACCGATTCCCAATGAAAACGAGGGAAGTGACAAACCAACCGAAGAGACTACCGGCCATTTTCAACCTTCAATCAGATTTATGGTATTTAGCGGAGGAACTGACGGCGTATTACGCGTTATCGAGCTTGTGCTTTATCGTTCAGCGACTTCAGACACTCTGGTTCACCACGAGGTCAAGATAATACAAAGGTTTCGTAGCCACCGAGGTGCAATCCAGCAAATCAGTATATCGCCGCTCCAGAGGGGTGGTGTTGCCGCTGATGAAGGTGACTTGGAACCATTTTACCCTGAAAGACTGGTTGGAACTGTTGGAATAGACAACAAAATTGTCCTCTATGCGCCCAGGTACACTCGTCACCCATTAAGCGGAACCTCTTTTGTTCGTGATCCCCTAATGGGGCATAGTGGTGGTCACTGTGGTGTTGAATGGGAATGTGTACTAGAGCTCGCGGAACATGGCGACAGAATTTGCAACCTGGATTGGCATATGGAGCGTGGCTTACTTTACGTGGAATGCGATGATCGCATGGTGTATGTTTGGAGCACTGACACCGGGATCCTAGAACGTACGATGCCGTGTGCGCTATTATATGGAGGTGGCAATGCGTCAGGGGATAAAGTTGCTGAAGCCTCAAGCTCTGCTGGGTGCTCTTTTGTTGAGAATTCTACACTATTTATTGGCAACGCAGTCGTGCAGCTTATCGAGTTTGGCGTACTCCGAAGCGCAGAGAAACTGAAGAAAAATTGGAGCAGCTACTACTCATCTTCTATATCCCAGAGCGTTGGTACAGCCGCCACTCCTGTTGACAGCCTTCAGGCAGCATCAGCGTCTGTATACGCGACATGCTCTATGGAGCTGTTCATGCTATCCTTGCTGCTGTCATGGGGTGCTACCCCTGCTATTGACCAGTCCTGCCAAGACATCTTGGGAATTGAACCAGCCCACGCATTATACTCTTGTGCATTGCAAGACTTCGTTTCGGGGGCGCTGACTATTCCAGTTCCGTGGGCGACACCGATTGTATCTCCGTTAGTTCCGAGTGATTCAACTGGGAATGATTTTATGAACTCGGAAGTACCAGTCGTACCTGCTTTCGCGCGGAATTGGCAGCACTCTTCTGCTTTGTCAGCGAGTATAGCTCTTGGTGTGGTCTCACTTTGCATGAGCTGCATGGAGTACAAGTACCCCAGATCTGGCAATGGTAGCACATCTCCCACAAACAAGGAAGAATTTCAAGTTCTTTGGAGCCAGCTGATTACCCAGCACTCGATTGTACTTCCAGAGTGCGTTGCTCAATTCAGGGAACCAGCCTTAGAAGAGTTGGCAGCGTTTGGGTTCGATTCCTGTGAATACACACAGCTAGCGGCACGCACGCTGTTAAGCGGGGTCATCAAACGTCTTCCACCCACCGAACGAAGTACGTTGTCAGCCGAGTACTCTGCGAAACTCCATTGGGAAATGGTGCGCTTGGAAACGGAGACTGGTAGCTCTTTCCTCGGGACGGTGGGTGGGGTGGGTACAAGTGGCGGTGCGAGTTCTACCTCTCAAGCGGGTAACAGTGGTGCCACAAGTGGAAGCAGCAACAGCGTTGGTAGCGAATCAAGTGTGATGTCGTTTTCCTTGGTGGTGGAGCGACTTGGCTCGCTTGTGCTACTAATGAGCATGATCGGCACATATTTCCCTGGTGAGATTTCGCCGGCAGGCGCGCGCGAAGTGTGTGATGTGTTGGTGTACTTGCTGAAAGCGCCAGAAAGGTTTGTGGCGTCCGTGTCTGCCGAGCTGCTTACGAAGGGTCTGATGCTGTTTAGACCGCATCTTGTGGACTTGTCGTCACTTATCATCCAGCTCTTGCTGATTGACACGCGAGAGAAGTTGCGCAGTGCGCAGAGCGAAGGTGGCGATGAGGTTCCGACTGGTCCGGGAGGTTCTCTCGCCAACTTCAACGAGGGTGGAACTGGCGGGAGCAACGCGGCGATGAGCTTGCTGGTCGAGGTTGGCGCGTGCGAGTCCGCGTTCGTACTAGGTCTGCTACAGCAGGAGATGCACAACCACGACCGTCCTGCCGGCTTCCACGAGAGCATTCTGCTGTACATGATGGAGCTCATCAACACGCACTACCTGCTCATGTGTCGTCACCTCCCGGCCTTCGTGGACACGATCATGGCGTGCTTGGACCCGACGAAGCCCGATCGCCGTCGGCGTTGCCTGCCCCTGAGCACACGCTGTCTGCACAGTTTGGTGCGGCGATTCCCCATGGTGGACTTCCACAAGGAGACGCAGCGCTTGGCGCTGGGCACGATGGAGGCGGTGATCGTGATCTACGACCTGCGCACCGCGACCAAATGGCGCGTGCTGGACGGCCACGCCTCGGCCGTCTCGGCCGTGCGGTTCCGGTCCGACGGCCAAGTGCTGGTGTCGTACGCCGCGCGCGACGGCAGCGTGCGGTGGTGGAACAGCGGCAACGCCGGGCTGTTCGGCGGCATGCTCAAGATGCACCAGTCCTGCCTCAAGGAGCACAAGCTGGCGGCGCTCAAGGAGAGCGCGAACGGCGGCGCGCCGGCGTCCACGGGCGGGGCGAGCGCGGGCCTCAAGCAGATCATCCAGACGTGCCGCTTTCACTTCCTCACGCGCAAGGACAGCGCCGGCGACGCCGCCAGCGCGCACTCGGACCAGCCCAAGCACATCCTGCGGCTCACGCGCGAAGACGCCAGCCAGGTGCAGTTCCTACTCTAAAAGCCTCCGATCGCTACTCTAAAAGCCTCCGAAAAAAAAGGCAACAACCACTTCAACTTGTGGCGACCACTTCAACTTGCGCGTGAACGTCTTCCGTTCAGTATCAACTACTTTCGGCCAATGACCTCCCAGACAAACCCAACCGCCAGCCAATCCGAGTCCGTTAAACCACACGGAAGCGTGCGCGAATGTTCGCTGCGTATCAGCTTTCGCGGGTTCGGAGAGTCGCCGACCTACTCCGACGAGCTCAGACTCAGATCAGAGTTCATGGCGCCGCACCGGGAGGAGGACGCCGCCGTCAAGGGCTCGGCCCACCGCGACGCGGACGAGGAGGCGCTGCAGGCGGCGCTGCAGGAGTCGCTGGAGTAAATCACCGCGTCTAGAGCTAATTCCCCGCGTAATCCGGCGTCTAAAACCGCGTCGTGCTGCCGCAGACCGGACTTCCTGGCCGAGATCCTGCAGTCCGAGGACCAGCAGCGCCGGCAGCAGGCTGCGCACGTGCAGTCGGCTCCGTTGCAGCTCGAGAGCAAGCCATCGGCGCAGAAGGAGGAGCAGCAGGTGCAGGCGGACGACAGCGCGGACGACGACGAAGACGACGAGCCCCTTGCGGCCGTCTCCAGCGCGCTGGAAGCGCCGCCACAGGCCGCGGAAGAGGCCGCAGAGCAGCAGCAGGAGGACCCCAACGAGCACCACCTGATGCTCAACCTGGCCGACATTCTGCTCGTCGACGTCCTCAAGTGGCTGGACGAAGACACCGTCGGCGCCTGCGCGTGCACGTGCCGGCGGCTGCTGCAACTGGCGCGCTCCGAGGTGCTGTTCGAGGCGCTGTGCCGCCGCATCTTCCCCGCACAGAACCCGCGCGCGGCGGCGGCGGCCGCACACAACAAGTTCGCGCTGCGGCGCTTCCCGACGTGGTTCGCCATGTTCCTGGACCGCCCGCGCGTGCGCTACAACGGCTTCTACTGGCTCAAGGTGTCGTACTACAAGAAGCCCGAGCTCAGCATGTGGACGGACATCGTGCCGGGCACCATCCTCAAGTGCACGTACTACCGCTACTTCTCCTTCCAGCGGGACGGCTCCGTGCTCTACGGCATGCTGTTCAAGCCCCCACACGAGGTCGAGCCGCACCTCCGCAACGGGCGCAAGGGCGTCTACAGGGGGCGCTTTTACGTGGACAAGGACGAGCTCGCGGTCTCCGTGCCCACGAACTGCAACGAAGTGAACTTCCGGCTCAAGATCACGCAGCGAGAGCGCGGCAGGAACGTCAAGCTGATACTGAAGGAGCACTCCGCCAACTCGGAGCCCGACGGCAGCGGCTGGATCAACTACTATGACACAGCGGACGAGGAGTTCTACTACTACCGCTCGTGGAACCTGTGACGGGAGCTTTCACTGGATAGAGACTCCGTTGCTTACATCTCTGTGTGTGTGAATATGAAAATAGACGGCTTGTTTCCGCTGTCAAGGCGAGCGTTGGTGCTGCTGAGGTGAGATGGAGGGTGTTGAGGAACTTGTCCTTGGTGTGATTCGCTATGAATAGGTGAAGTGTCCATGGGATCGCGGGTGGTGGCGTGGCTACCCACTCTTCCTTTCCACCTTTCGATATACCTTCCACAGCGCAGTCCATCAGACGCTCACCAGACAAGCAAACAAAAATGGCACCGATCGTAGCTGCGAAGTCGGAGGTTGATCGTGGCAACAATTCCAAGATCGACAAAAAGGAAATCGGCGGCAACAATGACAGCACCGGTAGTCGCAGCAACAGCAGGAGCAGCAGTCGCTCAAGCCAAACCCGAACGACCAGCTCCCGAGAGAAATCGAGGTCGTCCACCACACCACCCACTGTTGGGTCCAACCAGAAGAAGACGGAGCCCCTCAAGCGCACCAAGACGCCAACTTCTGCCAAATCGTCGACAAGGCCATCTGCAGAGTCTCCAGCGACCGAGCAGCCTGCAAGGAAAACTGTGATTGCTCACCCGCTGCCGTCGTCGATGCTACACAAGCACAAACAGGCCTCAGTCTTCACATCTGGCAAAAAGAAGCACAAAACGTACGTGGCCGCGGCAGCATTTGCTGAGGGTGGAGTCGCACTAAGCTTAATGTTTTCTGGTTGTAACAGCAACTTCTCAAGTGCTTACGACTCTGGATCCATTCCATGCCGGATCAACCACGGAAGTATCCGCAATGCATTGCAGTGGACCAAAGACCCAAACAGTGAGTCGTGCATCGTGCCCTGATGGATATCATTTGAGGCTAACATTCTCTCTACCTACAGGTCTGTCCTACGACCCATTGCTGATCACATGCGTCGAGGGGTTCCTGGAAACCGAGCACCCTTTTGTATTCCTCGCTCGCGCTACTTTCCGCGAACTGATGCGGCTGGAGGACGCTCGTGACAAGACGGTGCCTATTCTCGCTCAGGTTATCGTGCCGCTCCGCGGAGCGCTGATGGCCAAGGATGATGACACGTTTCTTATGGCGCTGGAAGCAACACGTATGCTGTCCGATCTGGTCGAGGGTGAGATGAACATCTACCTGCCTAAGCTCACCCAGCAGATCCACCGCAAACTGCTGACCAAACAATTGCGTGCCGACGTTGAAGATACCCTCGCAGTACTCGAGAGTAACGGTGGCAAGGAGGCCTTCGCTATCATACGCTCGAAGATCCCTACGTACGTCTCCATTCGCTAGATGCGAGTCGCCTAAAATTTCAGAAAACCACGGTCTCTTTGCTAGCTAACTCTGTCAAGCAAAAGTTGAATCGCCTCCATCGTCCCGTGGTCGTCAGGCTCGCTGCTAATGCTACTCGTGGGTTCTTACTGAACCGTGATTAGTGGTTTAGTGCGAGCATCGAGCAACGCAATAAACATTAGTGGCCCCTTGGCGATCAACACTTTTGGTTGTACCCACAGTATTACTGCTGTACACTTGATGTGAGTCACGCAGTCAGACTGAAGATGATATTGGCACAACACGTTCGCCGCAGCGCAGACTGGAAGACTAGCGAATTCTGCAGTTGGGCGTCGATACAGATCGTGCCGGTGTTGCTTTCGTCCGAACGGTGCAGGCAGCGTGCACCGCGGCCTTCAAGCTTGGCTCCGGTCGATTGACGGACAGCCTCTATGGAGACGAAGCTATCACACGGTTCATGGACCGAATCGCTAGTAACGATGATAATAGAGCGGTGCAACCCAGCTCGCATGCACGAACGCCGCTTGACAGAACGCGGTTCATGTTGCACGTCGATTTTGTTGAATGACTCATTGCCCCACGATTCAAGCACGCATTTCTCTGCTGCTCTGAGGTTTCGCTTGTCCGATATGCAGCTGCTTTCCACCAAATTGAGGCGAGGAATCGCCCGCGAGTGGCAAGCCTACGAGTACCGGAAGCAGTAGCTTTGGACGATGCAGTGACGACCTTGGTATCAGTCAAATGGATTGGTTTTTCTATTACGTATAGTATGTAAGGTAAAGGGTTTTGTGGAGTACGGTACCTTCAGCTTCAACTTGCACATGACTGAGTTCAGATCTGCCATCTCGGGTGAGATCTGTCCTTTTGTGCTGGACTGCTGCCTCGGACTGCCCTTGCCTGTCTGCATGCTGCTGATTCCCTTCAGTATCTCTCTTGGCACGCAGCGCATGTGAGCGAGCCCAAATCTCCTTCCCCGACCCACCAAGCTGCAGCTCTCACGCCCATATTCACACAAATTCACTCTTCTCCGTCGGACATGAGGTCCGGCCTGCTATGGGCGCTGCAGAGCGCCAACATCACGATCAACACCCAGATCAGCAGACACGCGTGGGTCAGCTGGGTCTTCGTGTATCTCGCAGAGCTCATCTTCTTCACGGCCTACCGGTTGAGCGACCTCGAAGACCTGGTTGAGACATCGATGGCACCCGATGAAGACTCAACAGCTGCTCGGGTGTTCGGCATTCTGCTCGGTGTCGTGCAGGACTTGGTCGTGATCAGTGTCCTCATTGTGCTTCTCTCAGGCTTCGACGCGAGTATCAATCGGACTTCCTGCTGCAACGACACAGCACCGAATGGATGCCTCGACTGCTTTACGCGAGGCATACCGTTCTTATCACGAATCAAGCTCCTGCTCAAGCGTTTGCTGCGGTTTTCGGTCATTTACGTGGTTTGTTTACTGTCGGTGGCGCTGTTTTCGTTGGATGTGGTGACTGTGCGGGCGTACCGCCGACGATACGAGTTCGGTTGGGACTCAAGCAGTAAAGATCTTGTAGTGTCGAGTGATGAAGAGAAGAGAATCGTCACCCACGTATTGGTTTTGGTTCTGGTTACTCAGGGAATCATCGCGGTAGTGACTATGGTGTGGTTCGACCTCGCAAGGTGGACACCTCTCAGTTTTGCGGAGAAATGGAAGAGCAGGCACGACCTGGATCTACCTACAGTGACGAATTCTCGACCCTCAGCCAATTATATTGTTATGGATCCGGACGATTTCTTCGACTCGAGTGACAATGAAAATCTGAGCTCGTTCTTTGACTCCAACAATCGGCCAATTCGCGGCACTCAGCCACCACAACCCCGTGCTATCCTCTCTGATGACAGACGAGATTTACCGACTCCGAAGTGGAAGTTTGCAGTTTTTGGTCTGGGCCTGGCGCTCGTGATGTTTATCGCAGTGCCACTTCTCGTGCTACTTATCACAAGTTACTGTCCTGCGACCGTGGCAAACATTGCACTCAATTCTAACCTTAACGAACCGATTCGTGTCATCACCACGCGTTCATTTGCTAGTTGAATGATGCTGGATTTTGACGCTACCAGCTCGAAGTCGCATCTGTACTCTAGAATATTTAAATTAAAATTAAATACAATACAACATACAGCAGGACACTATGTAAATCAACGACTACCCGCTGATATCAACGGCTGATAAATGTGATCAATGCACATGTATAACTGGTTCATGAACAGCTAAAAGTTACCACTCAGTAACTAACTTTGGTTTGAAGTTCCCTACTATTCAACAAGAAAACTTCAGGATAAACGAATATATTGGTATTTAGGACGAGCGCGCAATACGAGTAGAAGTGAACAAGGCTGGCAAACATCAATTACTGGTGCGTGTACTCGAAACACAACCTTCGTGCTTGATCACCTGCGGATCACTGTCCTCCACCGGCAGTGGCTTGGACGCCGAAGCCACCAAACTGCCCAGACGCCCCAAAGCGGCCTTGAGCCCCGAAGCTTCCTAGTCCTCCCGCTCCGAATCCTGCGCCGTTCACGCCACCAAGACCACCAAGCCCAGCAGCACCAGCGCCGCCGAAGCGTCCACCGAACCCGCCGATGCCTGCTCCCATTTGACCGCTAGCGCCACCGACTCCGCCAAAGCCTCCAAGACCCGCAGCTCCTCCAAGACCCGCAGCTCCTCCGAGACCGGCAGTCCCTCCGAGACCAGCAGCTCCTCCCAGGCCAGCAGCCCCTCCCAGGCCAGCAGCCCCTCCGAGTGCCGCAGCGTTTCCTCCCAAACCTCCAGCGCCAGCAGCTGCACCCGAACCAACCGCACCGCGAGCAGCAGCACCCCCATTGCGGGACGTCAGGCCAGCGCCGCCTGGTGTCGTCGGGGCAGGCGTCACAGGACCCCCGTTGCCGAGACCGCCATTGCCCGTTCCCGGGACGCCTCCCATTCCTCCAGCACTGGCGGGCCCAGCACCAGTCATGAACCCGTTCGTGGTCGTGCCAGCCTGGCCTAGTGCGGCACCGGCGCCCGCAGCTCCGAATCCACGACCGAGCGCAGTGCTGCTGCCGAATGCACCGCCGAGTTGTCCGAGGCCGCCGGCGCCTCCAGTTCCACCGAATTGACCGAGACCGGCAGCCGCCCCGACGCCGCCAAGTCCTGCGCCGAGACCTCCTACACCGAATCCGTTGCTGGCGCCGCTGTTGGGACTGCCGCCGAGGCGGTTGCCGAATTGTTCCCAGTCACGACCCATGGGGCCCCTGCGTGCCGGCCCACGCGGGCCCTGCGCGAGAGCGCTGGCGTTGAAGCAGGTCAGCACCGCAAGTGCGAGAGTGAGTCGAGACGCCATGGTGATCAGCGAGGTGGTGAAGTGGTGAGAGTTCGGTCTATCGCCAGGAAGCACTCGAGGTGACGCGTGGAAGTTGGAAAGTGAGAGCCTCGGTGGCGGGTGCTCGGAGCATTGGGTAGAAGCTATCGCCGGTCGGGACAACTTTCAATCCGATCTGTTGATGGGGTTACCAAGTCGCTCAATCCAACCCAGGTGTGGTCAACTTTAGTATGAGAGACGCTGACTGTGTGATCTCGGAGTCGATTTTTAGCGACTACCTCACCTATCTACTGCGCTCTACGGCTGCTCGCGAATTCACTGCAGTATTCGTTTCGCCTCCTTCGGACACGGACACGGACACGGACACGGACACGGACACGGACACGGACACGGACACCACACTACAACCAACCAGTCAACTGAACCACCCACGACGACCAACTCGAGCTTCAAGATGCACTCCAAGTGTAACGGAGATCGCAGTCCGTTGCTGGAGGATCCAGCGAAGAGCGCCCGTCCTCGATCGCATGGGTGCGTCCGTTGCTGCGTGAGTTTCATTAGAGCGCTGCACAGCAGAGAGTAGAGCAGCGTAGGAAGTCGTAGTTTGCCTATTTCATTCATTACAGTCTTCAATTCGCCTCCTAGCACACAGCTAGACAAGACTCAAGGCCAAGCAACCACTAAGGGCAAGACACCAAGCTCCTCGCCGTGCTCAGCCTGTGCGTCGCCGCATTTATGGATCCCGCACGCAGTTGACGCCGATGCTGCTCGGGGCTGGTAAGGACGATAACCACGGTGACTACGAGCGGAAGGAACACAAGGGTCGTGGCTACGGCGACAAGAACTATGGTGGCGACTGTGAGAACCACGGCAAGAGGCGCTCCAACTGCGGTTATGGGGATGACTGATACGGCAAGGACATCTACGGCTATGGCTACTACCCGGTCTACTCGTACGGATACGACTACTACCCGGACTATTGGTATGGCAACGAGATCCATTATCCGTTTTGAGTTTTAAAATCTTGTGTTCCGGCACCATCCAGAATTACAAAGCTGAAGGTTTAACGGCCGAATGATCTCAAGGAAGCATCTATTGGAAACATCTATTGGCGTTGTATCACTACCGCCGCTAGTTTTTGACGACGCAACGTTATTCACTGCATAATATGCATGCGCCCACCGACTACTTCACATGCGCTTCGTCTGTTGTCCTCTCACTTGCCTTTCGACTTGTCTTTCGTCTTGCCCGCGGCCGCCTCCTTCGACAACATCTCGCTCTCCGTCTCCATCGGTTTGAAATAGTCGACCACACTCATACGCTCAGTGCTAGACTCCATCTGGGCAGCCTCACCTCCCGTCGTCGCAGACTCGTAGCCGTAGCCACAAACCAGGATAACCATAGTAATAGCCGTAGCCGTAGAAGTTGTTAAGGTAGCCGTAGAATCCATCGTACGACGAGAAGACCGTGTGGTAGTCGTATCCGTACGAGTAGACCGGGTAGTAGCCATAGCCGTAGATGTCCTTGCCGTATCAGTCATCCCCATAACCGCAGTTGGAGCGCCTCTTGCCGTGGTTCTCACAGTCGCCACCATAGTTCTTGTCGCCGTAGCCACGACCCTTGTGTTCCTTCCGCTCGTAGTCACCGTGGTTATCGTCCTTACCAGCCCCGAGCAGCATCGGCGTCAACTGCGTGCGGGATCCATAAATGCGGCGACGCACAGGCTGAGCACGGCGAGGAGCTTGGTGTCTTGCCCTTAGTGGTTGCTTGGCCTTGAGTCTTGTCTAGCTGTGTGCTAGGAGGCGAATTGAAGACTGTAATGAATGAAATAGGCAAACTACGACTTCCTACGCTGCTCTACTCTCTGCTGTGCAGCGCTCTAATGAAACTCACGCAGCAACGGACGCACCCATGCGATCGAGGACGGGCGCTCTTCGCTGGATCCTCCAGCAACGGACTGCGATCTCCGTTACACTTGGAGTGCATCTTGAAGCTCGAGTTGGTCGTCGTGGGTGGTTCAGTTGACTGGTTGGTTGTAGTGTGGTGTCCGTGTCCGTGTCCGTGTCCGTGTCCGAAGGAGGCGAAACGAATACTGCAGTGAATTCGCGAGCAGCCGTAGAGCGCAGTAGATAGGTGAGGTAGTCGCTAAAAATCGACTCCGAGATCACACAGTCAGCGTCTCTCATACTAAAGTTGACCACACCTGGGTTGGATTGAGCGACTTGGTAACCCCATCAACAGATCGGATTGAAAGTTGTCCCGACCGGCGATAGCTTCTACCCAATGCTCCGAGCACCCGCCACCGAGGCTCTCACTTTCCAACTTCCACGCGTCACCTCGAGTGCTTCCTGGCGATAGACCGAACTCTCACCACTTCACCACCTCGCTGATCACCATGGCGTCTCGACTCACTCTCGCACTTGCGGTGCTGACCTGCTTCAACGCCAGCGCTCTCGCGCAGGGCCCGCGTGGGCCGGCACGCAGGGGCCCCATGGGTCGTGACTGGGAACAATTCGGCAACCGCCTCGGCGGCAGTCCCAACAGCGGCGCCAGCAACGGATTCGGTGTAGGAGGTCTCGGCGCAGGACTTGGCGGCGTCGGGGCGGCTGCCGGTCTCGGTCAATTCGGTGGAACTGGAGGCGCCGGCGGCCTCGGACAACTCGGCGGTGCATTCGGCAGCAGCACTGCGCTCGGTCGTGGATTCGGAGCTGCGGGCGCCGGTGCCGCACTAGGCCAGGCTGGCACGACCACGAACGGGTTCATGACTGGTGCTGGGCCCGCCAGTGCTGGAGGAATGGGAGGCGTCCCGGGAACGGGCAATGGCGGTCTCGGCAACGGGGGTCCTGTGACGCCTGCCCCGACGACACCAGGCGGCGCTGGCCTGACGTCCCGCAATGGGGGTGCTGCTGCTCGCGGTGCGGTTGGTTCGGGTGCAGCTGCTGGCGCTGGAGGTTTGGGAGGAAACGCTGCGGCACTCGGAGGGGCTGCTGGCCTGGGAGGAGCTGCTGGCCTGGGAGGAGCTGCTGGCCTGGGAGGAGCTGCTGGCCTGGGAGGAGCTGCTGGTCTCGGAGGGACTGCCGGTCTCGGAGGCTTTGGCGGAGTCGGTGGCGCTAGCGGTCAAATGGGAGTAGGCATCGGCGGGTTCGGTGGGCGCTTCGGCGGCGCTGGTGCTGCTGGGCTTGGTGGTCTTGGTGGCGTGAACGGCGCAGGATTCGGAGCGGGAGGACTAGGAAGCTTCGGGGCTCAAGGCCGCTTTGGGGCGTCTGGGCAGTTTGGTGGCTTCGGCGTCCAAGCCACTGCCGGTGGAGCGGGCGCGGGCAACAGTGATCTGTAGGAGATCGAACGTGAAGGTTTTGTTTTGTTTTTGGCGAGGTACACGCACAAGTAATCGATGTTGAGAATAGTAAATCTCAATACTTTTTTCAATTTAGTCGGAGCTCTAAACTCGAGCGAAAGTGGCGAGCATATCGATTCGACGAAGTCACAAGTGGCGATAAACACGCCGCTTGTTCACTGAAGTACTGTTGTTTAGCGGAATCCAGCTGTGGCGATAATTTCGTTCTTTCGTTTCTGCAGTAGATTCGAGCGATGATCCCGATAAAGTACTTTTCATTATACCACAAGCTTTCCACGGACACAGATCTCATCGTAAAAGTGTTTAGCGGTGTCACATCTCCAATGAAGCACGCGGACCAAGTCACCGCCACCTCGTCTCGAGAATCTCAATCGAATCCAGAATCCAGAAATAAAGTAAAATAAAATGCGCAGGTACGATACTTTTCTAAGCTCATGGCAAGATGTCGCCCCCAACACAGCGTGCAGTAGCTTAAAATTGGCCAATTCAAGTATATTATCCTAAGTTCGATATCTTGCACCTTTGCGCGGCACAGATAGAGACTATTGTCGATGTGGCGCATTAATTGTGGCGAGATGTTGTGGAACGCCACGCTGTCAGGTGCAGGCCGCTCCAGCATGGTGTGAACGCCACCCACGTGTTGATGATACGCCTGCAGCCAGTAATCTGGACCAATGAAATCTTGCCCTGGGCTGACAGCATGCCAGCGGTCATGCCCATTGTCATCTCGAGTACTCCACGGGTACACTCCATCTCACGTCATACAAAAAGCAATCGCCAAGTCAGCCAGTATGGTAGTATCCGGTAAACACGTTGCGTTTGGCAAGCTCTGTACCAATCGTTCCAGCAGAGGTCCGCCAATACAGTATGATATTGAATTGGATCCACCGGCTGCCACTAATAAAAACTGCAATTTCAAGCTAAACAATAATAAAAATTCCTGCAATTTATATCGTATTGGTACATAAATGGTACAACTTATATCACTTTACAGAGGGATACAGCAGTTAAGATCGCAATTTTCAAGAGAGTAGACTCAATCTATTGGTGCTAGCTGGGAGTTGAACGTCGCCATCAACAGGTTCAGGGAACCCCAGGCGGCGCAAATTGTCCGGATCCCGTCACTATTAAGATTAAACTCGGTTGATCGGCGATAGAGGTGCTGGTAGTGGTGCCAAATGAGCAGCTCAAACGGGGAATCTATGGGCTGATCGCACGCACACGTGGAAATAAATATCGTTCCGGAGACGCATGGCTGTGTGGATGCGCCATAGAAGGTGCGAGATGCTCGGTCGCACTCGCAGCACTTCGTCTATCTGGAACAGGTAGTAGCGAGATGGCCGAGCGTCGAGTAGTAGAAACAAGTGTGCAATTCGAGAGAAAACTGATTGTGTTATTGTTGTTTAAGTGTTGTTGTAGGGGAAAACACCTCGAGCCACAAACCCCCCGTTGACTATTCTTGACTACACCGGCCGCAGCCTTAGAAGAAGTCTGCACGCATGCAGAAGCAGTTCCCAGAAACCCGCAGGTCTTATCCGGCAGAACACTCTTAATTCTATCATAGTCACAGGCATCATGGTCAAAGACCTCAACCACCACTCTCTACTTCAACAAGTACACTAGTCGGTACTCAACCAACTTCACCTTTCAAACATGCTGTAGTAACCAGAGTGACCACGGAACGCACTCAGCGTCTCGCAGAAGGGTCTCACGAAGATGGCGCCATTCGTCATGGACATCGCGGTCGTACGGGAAGATCAGCAGCTTCCACCCCAGGGAGCATCGAAAATCTGGAGCCCATGGTTCTGCCACAACACCTGGACGGGGTCACACTCGAAGAAGCAATGAGTAGCAGCCTCTATGGCAGCCAGGACGCACACAGTGTTGCGCCAGCGGTGATACTGCACTCAAGTGACCCTGGCCTAGAGACTGGAGGTTTATTGGCTAGACTTTCGGTATTTGCCAGTGGGGGCACTTTTTACAAATTTATTGCCAATAATTGGGTCAATTTTATATTGTATTGAGGGTAGTGTAGTCCAGTAATAAAATTTATATTGAAAAAACTGATTATTTATTGTATTGCACTATTTTTTTCCGACCTCTGTAGTTCCAGTGGGTACCTCACTACCCCGATGTTTGTAGCCGAGAAACTGTTGCAAACGACTGGACAGCGGGCTACCCAACGCCGAGATGACAGTTCGTAAAACACCAGGCAAGACGCAGGCGTGAGGGAGCGAAAAAATGTACCGTTCAAGGTCCTCCTGTTGCCCAAGTCTCGCTGTATTCCTGCTGCTCTCACTATTCGTCGCGTATTCGCGCCTCGGCTCCTCCTCGCAGCTCTTCTCGACAGCCTCGACCTCTGATGTCTGCGCGATCGCTCTCGAGGAATCGCGGGTCATCGTGGATTTTGAGGAAATCGCTGCAGACAGATCCCTCCCTCAAGGTTCGACACCAAACAACGCGTATCCACGCGTGCTGTGCATGGTGAACACCGTCTCAACGCACCACAAGACTCAGGCTCAAGCCGTTGCCGAGACTTGGGGGCGACGTTGCACCAATTTGTTGTTTTTCAGCAATGTGAGCGATTTGATCGTTGTGGCGGCCGGTACGAGCGCCGAACGCAGGTTCAATGTGCTCTCGATGGACGTTCCGGCAGCTAAGGATGGTTCGTGGCAGATCCAAAACGTCTGGATTGAATATGTCTACACCCACTTTCGTGATCAGTTCGACTGGTTTTACCAGGCCGACGATGATGCGTTCGTGATCATGGAGAACCTGTACTCAAAAGACCCGAGATCCTGCACAAAGTGTTGGAAGAGCCAATGCAGCTAGGACATCGCTTCAGTCTACCGGATGAATTCCTCCAGTTCTACATCCGGAACGACACTTTGACATCACTTTGGCTGTCGAAATGGGATCACCTTATCTACACCACTAGTGGACCGGGGTACGCCATCAACGCGCTATACCTGGAACGCAGAGGTCGGAAAAAAATAGTGCAACACAATAAATAATCAGATTTTTCAATATAAATGTTTATTACTGGACCTTACGGCCTCCACTACAATTTAATATTGACCCAATTATTGACAATAAATATCGTAAAAGTGCCACTGGCTGAACCCCGCAATTGTGTCATCGATGGCATCGCGGGATGACGTCAAAACTGAGGTCAACCACACCACACTAGTGTCAGCAACAAACGACTGGCTTCGGGACGCGTTTGGTCGATTTCGCTGACACAAACTACGGGCCCCTTAGCATCCCAGCCAACAACTCATGCCCCTCTGGCAGCACTCCGACTTGAAGCCCAGTCAACACATTGGTGCTGCCCAACTTTAGTTGTGGAGGAACACGAGACATCATCGGAAGATGACACCTCTGATTTCGGCGAGGGTCCAAATTTATTTACAGTAGATGTTATTTACGCGAAAAAAACTAACCCGGCAGGTGACGCGTACTACTTTGTGGGCTGGGTGGGCTACGCAGAATTAACTTGGCAGCCAGCAGCTGACCTGCCGCAAGACCTCATTAATGAGTTTGAACGCGACGAGCTTGGTGTACGTTGGCCGGTGGATTACCGAGTTGAAATTCCGACAGGCGTACCTACTGGTACTAGAGGCAGAGGTAGAGTAGGAAGGCGCTCAATATAAATTGCAATATATATTGCGGGAATTTTTAGTATTGTTTGCTAGTAAATTGCAGTTTTTATTAGTGGTAGTTGCTGGCCCCAATTCAATATGATACTGGGCTCACCGGCAAAACAAGCCCGCTGTTTAGAACGTACCAAATTTAGAAATGGCAACCTACAGTGTGACACCCACAGTTGTGTACATGTTATGTAGACTACAGTTCCGCAAGATACGCCCACGTTTGTCGCGTAAACGCAGATTTGAACGATTTTTACTACTTACGTTTTGTATACTTTTGAAAAACAAGCCCACCACTCACCGCCAGCCATAGCCTGCAGCCAGTAGCCAGTTTCTTCGGACTTAAGCTCACACAACCCAAGTTTCTTCATCGCACTCACAGGGAGGCCGCCCCTACAACATGGACACCCCTTCCAGTACCACATCGAGGATGAAGGCCCCTCTGAGCTTTGGGTTCGTCCTCGCCCACGTCATGAAAGTGGACATGGCGACGAAGAGACTTGCGTCCTCTGGTGCATGGAGGTGGGTCTCATCGACAGATCGAAACTCTGCCCACTTTGCGGGGCCGACATGAAGCCATCGGTTGCCCGCAAGCGCTGGAGGTGCTGACCTCAAACCGTCAAACGTGCGGGCACCAGGAGGGTAAAGAGGTGTCTCGTGTTGATGCTTACGAGCTCACAAAAGTTTTAAACGAGACCATAGCGTTGAAGTTGCAGGGCACCATGCGGACGTGCGTGGTTGGCGGACGACTATTTGGCAAGCCACTTGCGCCCAAGCGCAAAATCGTGCATGCGGCTGTCTCAAGTCCAGGCTTCTGAACTAGCGAACGTTTGTGAGCGTACCGTGCGCGACTGGTACGCGTATTGCCGGTCTACGTGCTCCAAGGAACTACTGAAGGCAGAGTTCAAGGTATTGTAGCTATTCTGTTGCTCCATGAAACTTAATGTTGCGCTAATGTTGCACTAATGTTGCGGTATATCGATCCATAGATCGGAGGCGAGGGACATATAGTGGAGATCGACGAAACTAGCCTGGCAAAGAAGCGTAAATACAACCGAGGCCGTTGTTACCAGGGGTTCTGTCTGTTCTGAAAAGCTACGACTCCTACCTTGACGAGTATATGTCGGCGTTCCTGGTACCTCCTAAGGCCAGCATAGGCCAGTACCTAGGTGGACTAGTTGTAGCTATAATCAGAAATGAATAATTTTAGGTTGCCATTTCTAAATTTGGTACGTTCTAAACAGTGGGCTTGTTTTGCCGGTGAGCCGACACCTCAGCATGTTTACCCGGATAATTCAAATATTTGTTGTTGCCAGACGTCATACGTTGTTGATATTGGAAATATTGTCAGCGCATGCCTCCTATTATGGATACTATGGATATTATGGATATTATGGAGGCATGCGCTATCAATATTTCCAATATCAACAACATTTGACGTCTGGCAACAAAAAAATCGAATTATCCGGGTGAAACAAGCTGAGGTGTAAAAAAAATCATTCGGGTAAACAAGCTTTTATATTATAAAAGCTACTACGTAGTACTTACTGGCCAAACTTCGACAAAAGTATTGGTTCGATTGCATTTTGCTTTGTACGCACATTTCCTTTCAGCACGTGGGAATATGGTGAAATGGCGTGCGCTCACGCGCGGCCAACCAGTCCTGTCCTGAGAAATCCAAAATCGTTTAAATACCCGGAGGGTCCTACGAACGCTAGCCCCGCCGTATTTGTCTGAATAAATCGTACCATCCGGTATCACGATACAACTATTCGATCTCTTTGCTGTCGTCGTTTTTGGTCACGTTAGAAGTAGCGGTTGGTCTGTCACAGGGCTCCGTGTGCTTGTGCCACACGTGGGCGTGATCTGCTGCCACACTTAATACCGCTACCACGCGTTGGCTCCGTGGGCATTATATAGATGACTCGCTGACACTACTGAAGAAGAAAGTTTGTCATGGTTGTTTCCGCCACAGCATGAACTGTGTAGAGTGATGTGCATTTGTGCCGACAGAATGCAGACGTTGTGAAGCGGAGCTCGTACCAGGATGGCTCGTGCTTTCGTCAGCTTTGATAAAACAACAACAGCAGACTAATATTCGCTCCCCACTACGACTAATATGAAGCATGTATGTTGCAATTGTGCTTTCGATGGCATTTTAGGGGGAGGCCAAGCACTGCTGCTGAGTGATAGACAACATGAATCAACGGACTGTAATACATGGGTGGGCACAGTGAGAGGACGTGCTTTTCCTTCCAGATCTAGGGTCGTACTTCGTACGAAGTAAAATATTTTGTTTGTTGGGTACTGGCAGCTCGGCGTTTGCCTGTAACACTAGGAAACAAAGTGTAAAATTTGTACGACCGCAAATTGACGCCTACTCCGAACTGGTACTACGACAACTGAGCGTCTAGATCGTGACCGGAGAGAGGGAGGCTCTGGACTCCGTCAAGAAATTCAACGGGCCCGGAAGGAACTGCGTTTTTACAAACAAGAAACTCATAGCAGTCGTTGTACTACGAACAAATAGCAAATACCCCTCCGTGGAAGCACGAGGGGGTGCGATCTCTGTATTGTTGACTGCCTTGTGACGCATTTGCAAAGAATAGGTGAGTTTTCACTTGTACTTCATACGATTACACTGCCATCACCTTATCTCCAATAGCAAGCCCGAACTCCTCGTTAAAGGAAGAAATGTGATCGTGCTCGGATCGACAGAAATAGAGGCTGCGCTCGAGATGGTACATCAGTGGTGGCTTGACGTAGTGGAAGGCCACACTGTCCGGAGCAACACTCTCAAACTTCGAGCGCACGCCCCCGACCGTCTTGTGATACATGATGTACCAATCTTTGGGGTTCCACGTAACGAAGACTGAACCAGGACTAAGGGCGTGCCACCGTTCTCGCCCGTGGTGGTCTCGAGTATCCCACGGGTAAACGTCGTTCCACATCATGCAAAACGACACCGCTGCATCCTCCGGCATGGTTCCGCTAGCCTCGTCCGGTAAGCATGTAAAATCTTGTAGCGATTCCACGATCTTGTCCAAGTAGAGTCTGTTCATCACGTAGCCGGCACCTCCTGAATTGTACACCAGGCGGTCCCAACGCGAGTGCCAAAGCGCATTCAGCGTCTTATCTCTGATGTAGAAGTTGAACGTGTCGTTGGGCATGCTGAAGCGATGGCCCATTTGCATCGGTTCCCGGTTGAACCGCTGCACGATCTCGGGTCTTTTCAAGTACTTCCTCATGTTTTCGATGATCGCGTACGTGTCGTCGTCGCATTTGTAGAACCAGTCGTAGTCGTGGCGGAAGTATGTGTGCAGATACTTCAGTGCTGCTCGGGTGCGCAGCCACAAATGGGCGTGGTCTGCGATGATGTCCAGCTGCACGACTTGGTAGCGGCGTTCGGCGGGGGTTCCGGCGCCCACTATGATGGTGTCACTCATGTTGCTGAAGAAGAGCAGCTGGTCGCAACGCTGGCCCCACGTTTCAGCCACGGCTCGAACCCGCGTCTGGTGCTGCGCCGAGTAGCTCACGGCGAAGCACAAGATGCGAGGGTAGAGCCCCTGCTCACTGTCGTTGTGCGACGGTGCTGGTTCGGGTGTCACTTCCAGCATGTCAAGGACTCGGAGGGAACTTTCGACGTCCTGCGCGCACAGTTCCGCCTTGGACATTGACGCGGTTGACGAGTCGGCTGAGGCCGAGGCGAGCGCGGTGAAGAGCGCGATCGCCAGCAGCAGTACGGCGAGCTTGTCGTGAGCGAAGAGGGCCATACCTCGGGAGGGGTTCTGCCTTGGGGAGAGTTTTGATGAATGGTCACGCTGAACCTATCTATTTGCTGCTTGCAGCGCTGTCTCGTGGGTGAACACCCAGAAACGTCTGCGCGTGGGCCCGGATAGTGTAGGGAATCCCTAGTAGGTAGAGATTCGTGCATGTAAGGTGGCGTATGCCAGCCTGTCCTGTGGTGATGGGATCTCCTGGGCACGAAATGGGGCTTGTTACCTGGAGAAACGGCTCGATAGGAAGGATCGAACGATCGTGACTGTCGGAGTTCGTCAAGACACAGGGCACGGTGTCTGCTCTGAGGCACCCAAGCAGCAGATCCTTACCCTTCATGCAGAATTGAACTCGGATCACAGCAGAAATATCATCAGCATCAGCGACAAGCGATATTTCTTACTTCCCCGCGTCGCGAGCCCAAGCAAAAACCTGAGCGATAAGCAACGAGTTTAGGACTTAGCGTGATGCTACTACAGACTGTTTACCTATGAGCCAATGGGCGAGGTATCCAATTTCGCGCTGGTGGGAGCCGTGTGCGCGCCTCGACCGGTTCTGGGAACCCCAGTAGGTGCAGTACTGTTTCAATATTGTCCCCGTCAAGGCAGAGCTCGTGCGAACGCTGGCTGAGAAACTGACTGTGCTAGCGGAAAGAAACAGCTCACTTGGAGGGAGTACTTTCACGTTGTGAAAGTGGATATCGTTACAGTCACCAGATACCATGGAACACTATGGATGTGTGGATTCGCCACAAGACAAGTAGGGGTTTCCGATAACTCCACCTGGATGAATATCCTCCGCCGTAGGAAGTAGGAGAAGCTGCCACCCTAGTGGGCCCTGAACGAGGGCGACCAAGGCTCCCAGAGCCAAAGCCTAAACGACACTTTAGTCATCTTCGCCAAAAATCGAAAGGATGGCGGCACGAAAGTCGAAGCATACGCGTAGAGCTCTCAGTTGATGCGTTGAGAGGAGCCTAAGCTTGGGGGTAAGCTGAACCGAGAGATAAGGGAGAAGCATATCACAGAGGGAAAGCTTGTGTTGAGGGCATGAACCATATGACGCGTTTTAGCTAGATGAGGAAGTAAAATGAGTGAAGCTCGAGAAAGCTCGATGTCGGCGAGATAAATGGCATGCACTGAGTGGTGAATGCATTTTTGGCAAATATATCCTCGAAGAACAACACCCGCATTTGTCGTAGGGGTGTACCGATAGTTATTCAGGGAGAACGGCCCGCGCATCTCGCAACTAGCTGTACTTGCCAACCCAGTCGGGGTACTTGAGCTTGTATTTTTCCGCATAAAGTTCCCAGAGCCGTCGCTCGTGCCCATTGTTGCCATTACGAAGGTTCAGCCATTTGTACACCTTGTCGGGATTGATGAAGCTTTTTTTGAGGAAGGCATCCGAGGTTTTTCCTATATTCATGGCAGCGGACTTAAAGTTCACGTATAATTTGTGGTAGGTGTTCTTGGGCCACTTGGCCGTTGATTTGCCCAGCTTCGTGACAGCATCCATGATTCCCCTCTCTTCGTTTCCAGCGGTCTTGTCCGTCTTCGCAGCAGTTCGCAGCAGCAATCGTCCCTGGGTGGTCTCCAGCTCGTCAGCTTCGGTTGATTGAATTAGGTTCTGGGACACATGGAGGTTGGCAGCAGACCCCGAGACAACGCTGAAGAGAGCGACCACTGCCAGGAGCAGAACAAGGTAGACTCGCATGTCTGGATAGCGTCTCCGTTCGACAGTGCTCGTTCTTGCCGTCGGAATGGTGAGTGGGTTGTGCAAATTCGGGAGTAAACTTCACTACCTCGCCTCTTCCCATGAAGAGGTGATGCCGCCGAACCTCTTGGGATCTGTTGGGGGACGCAGATGGCTCGCATCAAAACGGCTGCGATCGCTTCGCAGCACAGTTCTCCGAATCTCGTTGAGTCGAACCACTCAGGAACAGACCTCTCAAAATTAGGCAGGAATGCCTACCTACCTAATTTGACCTCAAATAGGCATTCTGGAAAAGTCTGATTAGGTAGTTCGCTCAAAATCCAAATTAGGCATGCACGACGTATACTTTATTCAAGTGAATTGTCTTAGCTACGTGCATTCCTAGCGACGCGTTCAGCTAGATCGAGCAAACTGAAGTACTGTAGCGACTGGAGTTGACCTTCCATTGCATGGTTAGTTAGAACTGTTCTCTGCGGGTTCTTGACTTACTTCAAGGCGCTAAACTCACTCAAAAACAAAACAAAATAGAGTCTACCGGTCGACCTCCACGTCATCCGGCGCATACAGCAGCTTCAGCTACCAGGCAGCTCATCCGAACGACCTGCTCGCTCGCATGGTGGAGCTGAGCCACGTGACCGAGTCCACAAACAAGTCGACGCAGCATAATGGTATCTACCCCTCGCAGCATGTACGGGCGAGGGGAGGACGTAGGCAGTAGCATATCATTTAGTTATTAGCTGTAGCATGTCCCACTAAAGCGAAATACATGGACACTCCAATTGTTACATGTATCGCAGGCAGGACGTGCTTCTGCTCACGCCGGAACCAGCAGCGCTTTGCCGGCGGTAACGGCGGGCCCAAACGATGCAGTGCAACGTCTTTAGCTGGTGCAATTTCGCGGCCAATCGCTTGACAGAATTCGCATCATGCCTCGGTAATTTCTCCATCGACTTGAACTCAAAGGCTGAAGGCCAAGCTCAGCCTCGTGTTTGGGGGTCCATTTTTGTGGCTGCTCCAGAGGGGTGGTTTTAGTTTGCACAAGGGCAGTGTTAAGAAGAAGAAAAATGAAGTCTGATTAACTGGGAGGTAGACTTGTCGTAGTGATGGCAAAGTGAAAACTAAATCAAATCTAAGGCTGAGGTATCCACACACGCGTAATTGCGAGTTGAACGTCGTCACCAACTAGTTCAGGGAACCCCAGGCGGCGCAAAACTGTCCTGATCTCGTCACTATCAAGATTGAACGCGGTTGATTGGCGATAGAGGTGCAGGTAGTGTTGCTGAAACGAGCAGCTCAAACGGAGAATGTTTGGGCTGATCGCACGTACATTGTGGAAATAGATATCGCTCCGGAGACACCATAGCGTGTCGAACACAGTTGCTGTGTGGATACGCCATAAAATGAGAATAACTTCACGAAAATGGCGCCATTCATCTTGGACATCGCGGTCGGACGGGAAATCAACAGCCTCCAACCCAGGGAGCATCGAAAAACTGGGGCCCATGATTCCCATATCGTCCGCCATAACCCCTGGACGGGGTCACACTCGAAGAAGCAATGCGTAGCCGTCTCGATAGCCCGAAAGGGCAGTGTTATCATAGCGATTTGCACGGTGACTTTAGCCTGTGATGCGTCCACGAGCACCATTCTTAGACCCTCGCCTTGATCCTTTTGTCATTCCCATTCGTTCTAGGAGGTGTAGAGCGCCAAAAGGTGGAGTGAACAGGCAGCGACACGGATAGACTGCGAGCTGGGGTGGTTTTAGGCCGATCCGGAATTAGACATTTTGGAAAATCAGGATTAGGCATTCTGCACTATCCCTTCACACACTGCCTAATTTTGAGAGGCCTGCTCAGGAGGGCCATGTTAATTAACAGAGGGATTTTCGTATACACTGTACTGGTATCGCGGAGCTATTACTGTACTTAGTGCATTCAGTAAGCACACCGTAATCGTCGCTGAGAGAGCCAGGAATTGCATAGCCAGGCTTGAGGTACAACATGTATGGATCATTAGGTACTACAGCTGGCTATATATGTACTGGTATTCACGAGTTGTGATCCATTTTCATCCTGATGCATAGCCAGGCTTTGGTAGCAATTGGTAGCAGTGATAGTATCACTGGTACCTGATACCGTATCACGAGATATCTCGAAGTAGCATGAAAAGGTAGAATAATACATAATAAGAACCTCGTGAACGTTTGTGGGCCCCACAAATTCACGGAGGCAAAGTATGGTCGCTTGAGCACAAGGAGGGGAAGTTGTTTGAATTACGGTGGAAAGTAGTGCCCCCGCGATACTCGCCTATTTCTTGCATAATTGGACCTCGGGGTATCACGGTGATATCGATCTACCTTTGTTAATAACGCCATTCAACAAGTATGCGGCAATTTTGTAATATGTCGTTGCCTTGATCAATACCAGTACGATTTAGCGGCGCGCTCCGTTCTTCCTTTTCCACCGGATACCTGTACGTACAGTCTGTACTACAGAACGTGGCGCCTAAGTTAGAGGGACGGCACATAACTGCAGATCGAAGTCATGAGAGGCAAATTTGCCCGCTCGAGAGCCCCCCTCCTGCTGAAATTCCAACGCTTTTATTTTAAAAGGGCCAACAATGCCATGCACGCACACCACTACTGTACTTCGAGGGCTCTATTAATAAGGGTAAACATCCCCGCTGTCCGCTATCCCATCCTGGACCCAATCGCAGCTTGTACAGAAAAGCATTCATGCAGTACATACAGTACACCCTTCACGATAACCCTGACAATGATTGCGTGGCATAGGTAAGGGCGTGTTCGACTTCTACACGTCAAATGCAGCTACAGTATTATCGGCGGACTGGTTGAATGGAAATACAGAACGTGCAACTGCAAATCCGGTCGCCTCATCATAAATCTATCCTATTTTATTAAAGAGAGGTATAAATCCTCGAGGGAGTAGCATTTTGCAAAACCGCAATGGACGGTGATGACGACGACGATTTGTGGTATGGTGCAGGCTATCGCTGCCTTGCTGCAGCAAAGTCAAGGTGGCGCGCTACAGCTGCTGCCGTTACCACAAGCAGTACTTCGCTAAACTACAGTAGTACTGAAGAAGTAGATTCTCCTCTACCTAGGTCCAAGAGCACCTCATCTCCTTTTCTGCTTGTTCCCCTCTGTGCAAGATGATACAGTATTCCCCGGCAAATCTGGAAAGGCCGGACCAATAGAGACTGCGAGGTAGCAAAGCTTGCACAGTTGTGAACAATATGCAAACGTACTGAATTACTCGATTAGTGGCTAAGAACGTCTCATGTCGGAAGTTGGCGAGGAAGGCGGTCTATTAAGGCGTCAAGGCTTCTTGTAGGAGTAGTTTTCCTTCACCAACTCGAAGAGCTTGTCTTGGTTGCGGAGCACCGTGTAGACCGCAGCCTGCAACGGGTCCTTAGGCAGGTCGAACGCCCGTACTGCCCTGTCTATTTGCTTGTGTCGCGTGTACACTCTTTTCGATGGCGATCGCATGGTGGATTTTGATGAATAGAGCCTGTCACCATGTTCCCATCTTGCTACTGCAAATATGTAATGTTCACTATGAACCTTTCATTTACCCCTGCAAACTAGCCACTTGCACTTGCATGTAGCTTCCGTCCAGGAGACATTTTCCCTCCACGTTTCACCAAACTCAGTACATACCCAGGAAGCTCAAATCTCGAATGCATGACTGTACTATCTCTGCGAGGTAGATTAGACGACGCAATTCCAGATTTGCCGGGGAATACTGGTTGCTATTGGTAGGAGATTGAAATGACTGATTTGAAAAACCTAGGGCTGTTTTTCAGTCATTTAGGGATAAAGTAGCTCTGCGCATATCTGTGTCCGACTTGGTTGAATTGCGATTTTGCTGCTGAAGCAGCTGGTTACACCCCATCCTGTTATTATCTGCACAAGTCGAACACGGCTAAGTTTGTGAACAATGATTACAGCGCCTTCACCGTTATCAAATCAAGGAGGATGTTTGACGCACACTGTACTGTTTTGAAAGCCCAGAGCCACCAGGCGAAGCACAGCGATGGCCACATTCCCATATCATGGCCCCCGCCGCCGACGCCACCAGCTAGACCAGAGTAGCAGCAGGGGCAGTAGCTGGAGCGGTGCCGATCTACGCCTTCGCATCGGCTTGTCATCAGCGAGACCACTGCTGCAACTATGCCAGGGGAAAATCCAAAAATAGGGGGCAATCCATCTGGTAGTTCAAAAATAGGGGGTAAGTCTCTGCGGCAGCTCAAGAATATGGGTTTACTGTAAGTGGATTGTGGAGCAAAGTCTGGAGAAGTGAGTGTGTGTGAGGGGGGGGGGGGGGGGGGGGGGGGGGCGGGGTGATGCGGTTTAATAATGATTACATATATTGGGTGGTGTGCGCTGTTGCGGCAGCAACACCTGCTCTGGCCTAGGCCTTCCGAATAAATAATTGTCTTGAAAATATACGTTCGGAATAATACATGAGAGTGAGTGCTGCACCCAACTGAAGGGGTAGGTTAAAATTATTTTGCGACATCGGCGTATAGTGTATACTTTCCTCCCCCCCTTCCTTCTCGCCACCCATTTCGGAAATCAGCGGGGAATGGCCCGGGACCTGCGCGTTAAAGCGGCGGTGAGTGGGCCACCGCGCGGCGCAGCCAGCCACGAACGGGCAGCAATCGGCGGGGAGGCCAGCGATGCTTCCTACCTCTCCTCCCTCCTCGACCGTTGACAGAGACGAAGAATGGGAAGATTCGGCTAGCATGGCGAGCAGCCAGGCGTCGCAACCGAAGTAAGGCCGGACTCAAGCCCCAGCCCATCCTCGAACGACGCGCGACAACGAAGCCCAGCCAGACGTTGCCCCCTCCCCCGAGAAGCGTCAGCTCGGCTCTTGGACAGCGTTGGACGAGTACCTGGGTGAGTACATGGCCAATACGTACCAGGTATGTTACTTGTGCACAACCATTTCATACGCGATAATGTTGGTTAATTTATGCGGTATTATTGCTTTGCTGTTTACTAGCGTTTTCGAGTTCGTATCAACAACAAGGTGGCCGCGCGCAACAAGAAAATTCGAGAGGCAGGCTTGACACAGCCGCTTGTGCAGGACGAGTGGGTGCATTACGGCAAGACCTTCGTCTGCACACACGCGGGGAGGTACAAGTCACGTGGACAAGGCTAGCGGAAGCGACAGCAGTCACGCGCATTGGACTGCGAAGCACAGGTTCGTCACCTGGGGCTCAGGTGTATATGTTGGTCGTCGTTGGCTCGGTTGGGAATGGTTGGGTATGATTTGGTACTAATTGGGTTTTGTTTTGTTGTCGTAGATAAATGCCTGTGTTCAAGTTGTTGACGTCAGCGTTCTGTCGTGTAGGAACACGCGCTAGATTATATATGGCACACTTTCCCCACCAACAACACCCACCGAGTCACCGAAGATTCAATGGGCTTGTTAGGGTTAGAACCTGAAGGCCCATGAACTTTCCCTTGCACCGGGTTGATGTTTCCCCTGTGTACCGAGCTTCCGCTAGTCGACCGACGGAAGACTCAGCGTCACTAGCCACGAGCAAAGGCTAGCACGCTCTCACACACAAAATATACCTCGCAGGCCCTCAGAAGGAAGGGTCCCGGCCTTTTACGGCGTGATACGAGGGTGCCGGAGCTATACTCCGGCGGGAAGAAATAAATGGAGTGCACTCTCGCTCCTCCAGTTCCTGGCGACGACTCGTCGCTACCAATACACCGGCCACTAACTCGTGGCCCTGCCAGGGATGAACACACGCTACACTAGTAGATGTGCCCACCGACAGTCATAATCCTACCTACCAGGTTTACCTTGAGCTGAAGGTCGTTCACTGCAGGCACCGGTGTCGCCCTTGCGTGGTTGGGAGGAAAAGCTGTTCTGTTATTGTTGCCCGAAGGCTTATCTGGTCTTCTCGTAAGTTTCCTATCGATCAATATAAATATCAAGTATAAACGCGTCCGTTTTTGGACCGCCAGTTTGTAACTCACGACTCGCCGGCGCTTTGTCTGCGATGTGGCGGCGTTACCGACGACTCAAACGGCCGCTGAAACGCCACCGACGACTGGGGACAGGCGCCGACGACTCATAAGTTCGGATCTTGCCAGTAGGTTCGCACCGTACTTAGCTAGGTGCAACCGCCCGCGCTTGACTTGGGACCGTCGACGAGTCATCGTCACCGACCAATTTAGGCCAATCAGCTATCGGGGGGGGGGTTGGTCCAATGACTGGCGATGGGTTGTGACTTGCCAGTTGGCATTGACGCCTCGAATCTTGTCTCGGCTTCATTTCTCGACACCACAACTGCCACTACCGTGATGCGAGCCGCGTGCTGGTGAGCGTCGAGGTGTTCTTGTCGTCATGGTCGGTGACTCGCGCGCTGCTCGGGCTGCCTTGGACTCCGCGTTCAAGCGTCGTGGTCTCCCTCGGTCGTCGAACTCAGTAAAATGGTTATCGTCTTCTCACGTCTCGTATCCATTGCTGACGGTGGTCTTGCTGGCTTCCTTCCAGCCTTAGTCCGGCTCGTAGAGCGCGCTGGGACGTGTTGTACTGCTCCAAGCGCTTTCGGTCAGCGGCGTCTGGAGGTGGCAGCGTTGCAGAGTCGTCTGGCAGCTCGTCCACGGTATGTCGTCGTCACTTTCTGCTCTGGCCGTTCCCGCGTGCAGCGCTAACGCTGGTATGTTCTTGCTGTGGCGTTGCAGGTTGGTTTGTCGTCTCCTGGGTTGAATTCACCTGCTGGTGTTGCCCCAGCAGCCAAGCTTCACTGGCGACGTCTGCTAGGCTTGTCTGCGTCACCGACTGCCACTTGTGATGCTTCGCTGGTACGTCCCGTCGACTCGCTTCACTGGATTCAGCTTCTTGTGCTCATGCTCACTGTCGTTGTCTTCCTCTTTGGGCTTGCAGGCTGTTCCATCTGTTGATATTCCCGTTGGAGATGCCGTCGGCGACGCAGGTGCAAACCAGTTGTCGCCTGCTGTGACTGCGTGTTCCGCTTCGAATGTGGGTACTGGTCCACCCGCCACCGACGACTCACAGGCTTCTGGCGATGCGGTATCGTGTGATTCTTTCGGGCTGCTCGTCATGGAGGCTTGCGCTGAGTCGTCGGAGCGCGTGATAGCAGTGCTGGATCCTCGGTTAGAATCTCTCGGACGACTCACCGTCCGACTGCACCAGGACCTAACATCCACGGGGATCGTCACATTGATTGCCGTTTGGCCGCCGCTCACTCGCTGGATGACGTGGCAGCGGCGACCACTCCCGACATGAGCGTGCACGGCGACGTGATGCTGGACATAGACGAGATGCGGGGACAACTGCACGCCACCGAGTCCACGCGCGCTGCGGCTGACATCGCTATGAGGAGAGAGTTATACTCGCACGGGGATGCTCTGACCTTCCTTAAGCAGGCGTGCGCGGAGTTCGGGCAGCCCAAGATGGAGATCAAGGGCCTGCGCCTCCTGGAGGTTCGCTACCTCGAAGAGGTGGAAGGCCTCCGAAGGGTGGTCGACGCGCACACGGAGACGCCATCCCGACTGGAGAATCGGGTGAAGGCTGGCGACGCTGAGTGTCTGGTGTGGCGAAGTGGCTCCGCGAAATTTGCAGATCGCGGGGTTCCTCTTGCACACGGCGCCCGAACTACCGACTAACGGAGGGGGTACTCCGATCTTCCGTGAAGTGCTGATCCTCACCTTGTGTACCCGTCGGTGGGCTGGATCGCTCTTCGGGTGATCTCGGAAGACGCGCTTGCGGCCGAGACTTGGACTGTCTGGCGGACAGCGGGAACTTGTGGCAGCAGCGGGGATACTTCTACGCGCTGCGCCGGTATGGGTTCGAGTCGTTGATCTTGGGTTACTTGGATCGAGACTCGTAGGCCGATGTTGATCTTGGCCTGGGGTTGCCTTGTGGTCGGTGTGTGACCTTGTCTTGCCTTTCCTTGCTTGCCGCTTCCTCTAGCGGTGGGTTGAAACGAGGGTTGACGGACGCTGGGCCAAGCAATCCTGGCGTCCGGGGTGATTCGATCTTGGTGGCGTCGCTGACTTGGCGGAACGTCGGGTGGGCCAAAGTATATCCCGTGCCCGGTAGCGCGAAGGCGAAGACCACTTGTGATGAAGAAGGAAAAATCAACTCTGTTTAATGTGTTACCATGTCCTAGTACTGACCCTGCTTGTTCTCCTACACCACTAATCTTGGCGCGTTATTACTGGCTCCTTGGACCTCGCTGACTCTCTCTATGGTGTTTGCGTCATCAGTGGGACTGAGATTCGGTGTCTATCTTCAAGATCAGCGTCATCCCTTTCGAGATCGATATCGTCGATTCTGATCAAATATGCCAGGTATTGGTCTCCGGCTTCCGTGGCATCTCTCTTGTGACCTTGACACTCTTCCGAGGTATTACATCCCTTGCCCTTGATCGATGGGTTGAGATCGCGGCATAATTTAATTCCCCGCTCCACCACAATCGTCCCCTGCACGAGAGAACACCGCGCAACGGTATTCGCTCGCTGCATCGTCTCTCAGTCGCAGTATCCTCTCCCATTCGCGCGCTTCGTGTCCTTGCTGGCGATGGATCGCAGTGATACCATGCCCAGCGGCCAGCGCACTCCAGATCGAGGTATTCCAGATCAAGGCTCCGGGGATCAACCTCCGTCGTCTTCCGCAGATCGCGTGCCTCCTTCCAGCTCCAGATCGTCGTCGACAGGCTTGGGCTTGCTTGTGGTGGCAGCTGCTGTGGGCTCCGAGGCTGCTGGCGGCACTTCCGACGAGCACCCGTCACCGGAAGACCCGCCACCATGTCCTGTATGCGCCCAGGCTGCTTGCGCACCGACCGTGCATGTAGACCGACCCCCTCTTGACCTCGCTGAAATCCGGATCTCCGTCCAAGCTATCCAAGCTTCGATCCGGCGCGTGGAAGACGCCGTGGCACGAGACGCGCTATCCCGCGAACTTCAGGATGAACACGCCGATCTCCAGCGCGCCCACACGACCTCGCTTCGTCACTCAGCCGAGCTGCACCGCCGCCTTGATTCAGCAGAAGCCAGCGCCCATTCATTCATTCGGTTTTGCCAAGATCGCCATGACGCGCTGATTCAAGAGCTCGAGTTGGCGAACTCGTTATTGGTTTCGCGCACGGCGGATGTAGACGCCCTTGGTGAGCAGATTGAACGCGTGGACAAGCGCCGGGGTGAGCTGGAGCAGCGGCAATCCGAATCTGATGATACCACCCAGCACCTGCGCGACCATGTTCGTGATCTTGAAGCCCAGATCACGGCAGTGACGAATCACCCCGACATAGGTCCGGTCCCACCTCCAGCTCTGGCGCGCCGACTGCAGGCCCAAGATCGAGAGCTGCAAGACCTTGCTACCGCCCTCACCACGGCGCGGCAACGTTGTCAGGCGCTCGAGGAGTTCGAGATCGCCTTAGTCGAGGCTGCCACCAGGCTTCGATCACAAACCGAGTCTCTCAGCCGCCGAGTATCTCGCCTTCGGGAGGAGAGGGACAGCCTTCAAGATGGACTGACGGATGCTTTACGCCAGCGTGATCGGGCGGAGGACATGCGCAAGATGGAGTCCGAGCGGGTGCTCAGGCGACGGGCTGATCTGCAGGCGCAAGGTTCGTTTTCGCCCAGCGGTACATTGATCTATCTCGACATTCATGCTCACCCTGATCTTCCTGTTGTCTTCGTCTTCAGAGGCGCATGTCACCTCAATGAGGGCTTCTATTGCTCGACTGGAGCAGCAGATGGCGCAGTGGCGTGGTACCAGCATTGAAAACGGGCGACTTCGAGATGTCGCGCAGCAGGAGGCCGACCTACATTGCCAGGATCGCGATGCCGCGGTCCAGGATCGTGACGCTGCCACCCAAGATCGCAATGCCGTTGTCGCCGACTACTATTCGCTCCAGACCGACTACCTCGATGCCTATAACCGCTTCTCAGTTGTGGCGGCTGTCATGGGCATGGATGCTGGTCTCCCGGACCCTTCCCCATTCACACATCATGATTTGCACACGCACATTGGGAGGGCCCGAAAAATTCCACGCACAGGTGTGTCCCCCGCGGCACTTCGAAATGTGTCCACTTCACGATCTCGATCGCCTACGCGGAAGACTTCTACCAGCGTCAGATCTCCCACAGGAGCTAATCTCGACGCTGCAAGTGATGACGCCGTCACCGAAGTCGCGGGACCTGCGAGTCGAAGGCCCGAAGATCGGCACCGTTCGGGATCGAGCCAGGATGAAGAGATCGAGGTCACGGACGAATTCTCCGATGATGTAATACCGGAAATCGAGGGCGAGAGAAGCACCGCCCGCGACGAGCAGCAGGACACGGACACCGTCGGCCCGGGGAGTGTCAGAGAGGAGGAAGAGCCTGACGAAGAGGTTGATGATGAAGTTTTGGCCGCCTTGTCTCGCTCCCGCTCCTCCGACTGTCGCCGTAGCTCATCGTCCTCTGGTCCGGGGTCTGCCAGCCAACCTATCGATGTGGGTGGCGCTGGTGGAACGCCTGACAGTCCTTCGGGCAGCTCCTCGGGCAATTCCGGCAGCGCTGATCCCGGCGATGATGTACCTCCTGCTTCTGCTCCTGGCGAGACCGTAGGTGGACCTGGCGCAGCGAGACAACCAGCTCCCAGGCAAGATCAAGCGACAGAGTTTGATGTAGGTGCCGAGCGTGATCTGACGGAAGCTACTCGCGAGATCGGTGGAGTTGATGATGCGACCTTACCACCCACTGTGGTGCCCCGAAGATTGTGGATTCCGGGGTTTCGTCGGGAGCGACTGTTCCGAGCATCAGACGTTACGCCCTGGGATGTTGATCTCGTGAGTCACCTGCATGTGGCCCAGATCGACCTCCGTGTTTTGAATACGCTTTTGGTGAACGTTTCCGAGTGGCTATTTCCAGAGATCGATCCTGAGTCTCATCCTTCCCCACGTACATACGAACCACTGATAACTGGAGCAACTGTGACCGCGCTGATGGATACTCCTTCCCCACCGTGGGCGGACCTGGACAACAACGAGGCTCCATTGACTTTCATCCCCCATCTCTTTGGTCGACCGCTGCCTCCTGATTTCGCCCAAGCATATCTGGAGCTTGAAGAACGGCATCTGCAGTCATATTGGGAATCGACACACTTCCTGCCGATCACGGACACAATGTGCGAGACTGATTCGATCTTGGCAGCTTATCACGAGCAGCGGCGTCAGAGGCGAAGCAGGGCGGGTGCTGCCTGGCGCAGATTTCTCTTGAAACATGTCATACCAGCTTTGCGACAGCGCCAGTGTGACCTCGACATTCTGCTCGATCCCCTCTTTTTGCACTTCCCGAAGTCGCGCGTCCCGAAGCACTGGTTCCCGCAATTTGCTGATGGGGTGTCAACGCTCGTTGACGCGCTCAAGATCGTAGATCTCGCCGAACGATGGCGACTCCGATACCGGCAGAGCCCGCAGAATATCCAGCCATGAGAATCGCCCGTCTTCGTGACATGTTCCTCGACCCTCGACATGCTCAGGGCACTGCTGTCGTCGATCTTTAATTAACAATCTCCATTCCACTAGTCCGATGCGATCGACTTGCGTTCTTCCCCATAGTAATACACATATTCTTTGCATCAACTCCCTTCGTAGGCAACCGTAGTCGTCACGTCGATCTTAGGTGACACCCAGATTGACCATATACAAACATACACATACACCACCGGTCCAACTGACTTGCAGCCCTCCTACAAGCCCTTCATCCCAACTACATTCGCGCAATGACCGACTCATCCACGATTTCACGCCTAGTGATCTTCATGTGACTGCATAACCTCAAATCGATGCCGGTTGGCCTGCTCTCGCAGGTAGTCATGTAGCAACGCTCCGCAATTCAAATCAGCTTCATCAACCCAGGTAGGTTCGTCATACCCTTTCCAGTACACCAAAAATTCTCTCAACGTGCGTCCATAGCGGGTCCGCCGCCCAGATCGCATATCGGCTATACGCTCCACCTCATATTCGTCGTCAGCCAAAGCAGCATCCCAGCTATCTTCTGGGAGTAATCCTTCGTCGAAATCGAGTCGATCTTGGTCTTCAGTCGTGAGGCGAATACTTGGGCGGTCTGGGAAGCTGCGGACCGGCTTTAGCTTGCAACATGTACAATGAGAAACAGCCGATACTCGGTACCAGCAATCTCGAGACGCACAGCGTAGGTATTGATCACTTCAGTCACTCTGAACGGCCCATGCCACATGTGTGCCAACTTGCGCGCGTAACCCTCCTTGACTCTGTCGAGATACAGCCACACCTGCATACTGGCTTCGATTTCATGGGGACGAACTGACTCATTATGTCTATCTGCGCGACTTTGGATCGCTTCACGTATGCGCCCATTGACTTCTTCTCGGGCCTGTTGATAGTGCCGCTGGACGTGATATCGCCAACGGCGCGGCTCGCAATCTCGTCGGCGTGTTGATCCCAGGGGAATCATCGCTTCCAACGTAGTCCGTGAGTCCCACCTATGCACCAAATAAAAGGGTGTATCGCCGCGTATTCGATCTTGAGCCGTATTGAGCGCGAACGTCAACCGCTCCGCATATTCACCCCAGTCTCGTTGATTGACATCGGAGACGTACATCTTTACAGACCGAGTTAACGTCTGTACCATACGCCCAGCTGTACCATTCGCCTGTGGCCGGTAGGCCATCGTCGCACGTTGCTTCTGACCGACGACCTTGTTGAACGATCTGAAAAAATCCGCCATGAACCCAGGTTCTTTGTCGTGACGTATTGCTTCGCTGGCGCCAAATCGACGAAACACACATTCTTCGTAACTCTCAGCGATGGTTTGAGCGGTTCGAGACGCGCTTGCCTTGGCTATCACATAACCGGTGAAAAGATCGTCCCAGATCAACAACTCGGTATTGCCTTTATAGGACTTCGGCAAGGACGGAATGTGATCCATGGCAATGATCTGGAATGGATAAGTGGCCTGTAGATTGCCAGGTGACTCTCCTTCCATGGTCGGTCTGCCTTTTCCCGTTTCACAATCCACACACTGACCAACATAGCGTTGTACGCTCTTATAGAGCCCTCGCCAATGAAAATGAGCTCTGATACGCTGGTACGTTCTTCCAATGCCTTGATGTCCACCCTCGAGACTCACATGATAGTGGTGAAGGAAATCTTTCTGCAGGGTTTCGGGGATCACCAGCTTGGCCACGAGATCGCGATCTTCGGAGGACTGCTTAGATGGGGGGCAATAGAATAATAATCACGCCTCGTCTACTTCATAGTCTTCTGCGATCTTGGCGCATGACTTGGCGTCTGCTGCGGAGAGTTCCTGCACGTCCCCAGCGAGATACTTCTTTAGATCGACGATCCATTTTTCTTCGTCCTGTGCTCGGCATATCCGCTCCGTTCCCATTCGTTGCACCAGTGGCTCCTGCAATACTTCTGGGCTTCGTCGTCGTCGTGATCGCGCTACAGTCGCGATCTGGACTATTGACGCCTGAGATCGCGGGACCAACAATTCGTTGAGCCGGTTGAGCGTTACCAAATTACTGCGTTCAGATTCCGAAGTAACCACCACACCCGCTTCCCGTTGCAAAGTTGCACTTGCCAGTCGATCTGCGCTCTGATTCCAATCTCGCTTCATATGTAGGAACTCGTGATTAGGCCAATGTCGTAGTCGCTCCATGGCTGTTTGGCGTAATATCTTTAAGGCCGGGGCTTTGCATTCGATTTCTCCTCGCATCTGCCTGATAACCAGATTGGAATCACCGCAGATTATCAGTCGTCCTCGGTCTACATGTAGATCAGCCAGCAGATCGAAACACAAGAGCAGACCGTGATATTCTGCCTCATTCACCGTGAGATCAGTCTTATACTCCGAGGCGGCCGAAATTACTTGCCACCCGGGTAGACTCCACACAATCGCGCTGAAGGCTCCGCCGTCACGTTTCACCCGGGCTGACCCATCAAAACTAACCACTAGCAGTTCCTCATCAGGTTCCACCGTGGGTGGGGGCATCGAGATGATCTGGCGAGGCTGCTTCCTGGGTGCTATCGAGGTCAGGATCGAATCGACTTTCTCTCGGGGCGTGATGCTTGTAGCCATCACACCCAAAATCTCATCTTCGCCTTGTGTACATTTCACAATCGCCAACGTCCAGCTCGACAGCAATGCCGCCCATCTACCTAACCGGCCTTGCAACCCTGCAGAATTCATCAGCCACGCCAACGTCGAGTGACGTGTCAACACCTTGATTGATCATGTCACGAGTTGCGTGCAGCAAATATCCAACATTCTGAGCAGTGCCAACACTTCCTTATCCACAATACCGTAGTTAATCTCGTTTACCTTGAGCGTGCGGCTGGTGAAGGTCACCGGGTAATAAATGCCATCATGTTCTTGCACCAATGCAGCCGAGATCGCCCACTTGCTAGCATACACTATCACCACCGGTTCTCGATCGGGATCGAAATGTCGCAGGATGGGTGCGTTGATGATCTTGCTCTTCAGAACCGCGAATGCTTCGGTTGCTCGGACTCACTTATCTTGCTCCTCGTCATCGTCCCCTGTCGGGTTGACTGCGGTATTGATCTGAGACACCTTACTCGCTTCGAAAAAGTCAGCCTCCCGGAGTTCGTACAAGATTGACGCGTAGATCGCGAAATCTTCGATGAACCTGCTATAGTAGTTGATGCTACCCAGGAATGATTGCATCGATCTCAGAGTCGTTGGGAAGGGCAAGCCAGCAAGGGACGACAAGTCTTTAGGCTGAGCCTCCATCCCTTTCGCAGAGACCTTATGTCCCAGGTAATCAACTTTCCTCAACCCCCAAAAGCTCTTCACCACACTAATAGACAGATTCCACTCCTCACAGGCATCCAGAAGTTTGTCCACTCGGTTACACAGTGCATCCCACGACCCTGCCGTGACCAAGATATCGTCGATATAAGATCGACGACCTAGTACTGAGGTCTTCTTCCCCACGTCGGGTTCACCTTCGCGAAAAAGATCTACCGGGTTGGGTTGGTCCTGATCTCCCAAGTCTTGGGTCTGTTGATCTTGGCCGTTTGTGATCTTCAAGAAGCCATACAGCGCGTTATCAAGTAGTCGCTGATAGATTTGAGGTGCATTCTTCAATCCAAAGGGCATTCGGCTCCATTCGAACAGTCCAAATGGTGTGATAAATGCTGATATCGCACGGGCTCGATCTGTCATAGATACGACCCAGAACCCGCTTGCCATATCCAGTGAGCAATACCATAGTACTTTGTCGAGATCGTCGAGTAGGTCATTGATCAATGGCATGGGATAGATCATCAGGCGTGCCAAGCTGTTGACCACGCGATAATCGATGCAAAGTCTGATGTCGATCCCATTCTTCTTGATGATCACCACAATAGGTGATGCCCATGGTGAAGTAGAATGCTTGGTGATCTTGGCTGACAAAAGACCCTTGATCAATTGAAAGAGCTTCTCGCGAAACTGCGGTGCGACTTTCCTGACCCGTTGAGCGATAGGCTTGGCGTTCCCCACATCTATGTCGCAGATCGCCCCTTTTGCGGCTGGTGGTAAGGCGTTGCCTTTGCCTATCAGCAAATGCCGCCGGCGCCAGATGATGCTCCGTAGCTGGTCGATCTCTTCCTGAGTGTTGTCTCTTGAGTCTCCCACCTGAAGATCTTCAATCTTGACATCTTCTGTTGTGGGTGTGACTTCCGGAAGTACCGCTAGGTGCCCTTCGACATCTTCCGCGTAGAGATCGCCGCCTTCCTTGATGCAGACTTGTTCGTCCAAATGTTCGGTGGGTGCTGAATGTTTGTTCAGATCGTAATCATCGGTGGGTGCACGTTTACGCCCCTCTGAACCGTCGGCCGATTTTTTTGCGCGACACGCGGTGTCACATACCGGATGGGCAGCACCGCACACTTGCGATATCAGTGCTCGAGCGCACTTCTTGTTCGTCGGCGTGGCGTAATCACCTTTCCGCGTGTCGGTGCCATGGAAATCGCTTGCGGTGGAGTCATTAATTATATCGTCTGGGGTAACGATCGCCACCTCTCCAGATCGACTCGGTGGGCGCTTCAAAATCGCGGTTGGTAACTTGTACAGTGGACGATCCACGGCCGATCCGTGCACAACTTCTAGATCTGGGGTGGCGCCATTTGCGTCGGTAGTCGCCTGGTAGGCCAAGTTCTGCCACTCAGCGTAACGTCGCGACCCGACCGAGATATATCCAGGTATGCGGGGTATGCGATCCCCAGTTAGCCACATTGCGATCCTTGTATCCCGCTGGAGCGCTAGCTTGCGGTCACTCACATTAACTATTTGCAGGTAGCAGATCTTACCGGGACCAGCAGCGATAGTAGGCACCCAGCGATCTCCACGAGTGACCCATAGTTTCCGGCGATCCGACGGCACGATATGTAGCTTCACCTCTGTTGATCCGCCACCATCGATCTCACAGTGTCTACCCAAGGTTACTTGTTCCACTTTGTCCCCATACAGAGGACGTCGTCCAGCGAGTTGAATTCGGACTTCATCTGGCAGACAAACCGATCCATCCACCAAATCGAGACGGATACCGGCCGGAACCATGAAGTCCATGCCTAAGATCAGGTCTTGGCCGCCGGTCGGGGGACCCACCCACGCATCGAAAAAGTAAACTAACGATCCAGCAAGCGTGATCTTGAGACACGCACGTCCTTCAGCCATGTACGGCGATTTTCCCACTCCCTCCCATTCCAATGTTCGACTATTGTCCACGTAGCACCCCACCTTACGAGCAAAGGTGGCATCTAGAATAGACACCTCGGCACCACTATCAAACAACAAAGTCGCTTTCTCATTGTTGATCTTCCCCATGGCTTTGACCTGCTTGAACTTCTTGTCAGGCACATGGTATTTCCAATATCCTCGTGATTCTCCGTGCGCGATATCCAGCGCCATTTTCACGTTTGATCTGGAGTATTCATCGATCATGTGAAGGCTTGCCATCGCAGCAGTAGATTTCCCATGAAGTTCACATGTATTGTCGATCACCTCATTTACCGTCGCTTCCGACTGCCTCTCGACATATGCATAGATGCAGAACTTAGAACGCTCGGCTCGTACCGGATTCCAACCCGGCGAGCGTCCTAGTTTAACATCTTTTCCGCCGACTCCGGCAGCATTCCCCCGTGTTTGGTAGGATTATACCAGTGACGGATCAAGTTGTAAAATTCTTCCATTGGGCATTCGCCGGCTTCGTGAATCTCACCACACGCCTTGCATACGAATAGACATCGGTCTGATGGATGGCCTCTCTTCCCACATTTGTCACAGGTCAGTCGTTTCCAACATCCGAGATCGTCATGTTTCCTTGATCCACAATGCGAACACCGCGGAGGCGGCGTCCCCTCGTCCGTCGATCTAATGTTCCGTTCCGTCCGACGATCTTGCTTTAATGGATCTTGGGCTTGGTCACGTAGACGTTGATCGTGTGATCTTTCTTGTTGCGTAGTCGCCGCCAGATATACTCGGTGCAAGTTCTCGTCCGCCGATTCACCTGACTCTTCGTCAGAATCGCTGCTGTCACTGGGTACGTGGATCGCTCGTACCGCCCGCGTACCAGCGGCTGCAGCTGCGGTCTTCTGGCGGGGCTTGATCGATCCATACACGATCTTACTCTGTCTGGCTTTCGCGCGCTGGCGAGATCGCAAGACTTCTTCCAGCGTGTCGGCGTCAGGGATTCGCAGCAGGGCTAACTGGTCGGCCAGGTCGCGGTCGTCGAGCGTTTCGATGAAATGCTCGACGTGCTCGCGCCTGACATCGGGCGAACCATCCTTGACTTGCAGACGAGCACGAAGGCCAGCGACGTTAAGGCGGTGCAGATACTCCAGGGGCGACTCATCGGATCGTTTTCGGGCATGGTAGTATTGTCGTGCCACCGAGACTCCTCGACCACAATATTGGATCTGAAAGCTTTTATGTAGATCCTTCCACGAGCTACGGGTGGTGCGGCTCAGCTGGCGGTACCAGTTTCGTGCTAGCCCCGTGAGAAGATTTCCGATTACCAGGCATTTTCTTCATCTGGTGCTTGGTCGCGGACAAATGCCGATTTTACCTTGCTTATCCAAGATCGGGCTCGATCTTCATCGCCGTCTTTCCCAGAAAACTCATTCTGTTCGA
This sequence comes from Phytophthora cinnamomi, assembly GCF_018691715.1. NCBI lineage: Eukaryota > Oomycota > Peronosporomycetes > Peronosporales > Peronosporaceae > Phytophthora > Phytophthora cinnamomi. The sequence continues at coordinate 429,962 of NW_027150944.1, forward strand.
ACATCGCTGACACTCGAATACGTGGTGTGGACAGTGTCTGTCCGCTTGTAGTGGTCGTCGCAGTAGCGACTGCCGCTCGGGCTGGTTGGCTGAGATCAAGGTCGTCGGGGTTGTATTCCCCGTACGAGGCGGGTTGGTTTGGTGACCCAACCGACTCCATTTCGACATCTTGATCCCCTGTCGATCTTGACTTCGGCTGCCCGTGGGACACACGCTGTTCCTTCAGGAACCTTTCCATTGCTGCCTGGAAGAACGACTCCAGTTTCTCTGGCGAGTAACGATCTGAATTTGTCGATGCCTTCCTGAGTGTTCTGTTGGGAGTAGGCGTCGCTCGGTCTGCACGGTCAGCCAGATCTCGTAGCATGGCTGCACCAGAAGGTCCTAGTGTCATGCGCGGCGAGTCTTCCGAATTGTCTGACTCGATATCTTCGGTGGCGGACACGTAAGGCGATGACGTTGCGGTCCGTTCCCCGGGTGTAACCGGGGTCGATTTTGCAGGCCTCAGCACTACTTCGGTTGTAATCTGCTTTGACCGGGCCGATTGCTCCTGCGGTCGCTTTGCTTCTCCCACTAGAGGTGTCAGCAGGGTGAACAGACTCTGCATGGTGTGTTCGATCTCGCTGAGTTCCAAATCGAATAGATCTTCCGCTGCGAATGAACCGGCAACTATTCCACCTTCTTTTAGGAGATGCATCAGTGCCTTGGCTGCCGTAAGCTTGTTCGATCCAGGCACTGGTAGTGACACGGGTCCTCGGAGCTCGCCAAGAATCTTCGGTCGAAGGACACGCATCACGGTGTCCTGGATCAAGAAGCCATGCAGTTCCTTCTTGTAGTACGCGGCCGCCAACTGATCCTCGGACACGATCGACGTGAGATCACCACGGTCTTCTGGTTCCGAGTCTGGTGCCTTGATCTTCTTCCGCGAGGACTTCGGTCTTGCGGTCTTCTTCTTTGCTGTCGATTTCGCACTAGGTGGTTGGGTGGACGATCGTACTCCGGCTTTCGCCGGTGGACTTTCGTCCGGCGGGTCTAGATGTGAGTCTAGGCCCGCAGGGGTCCCCGAGGGGACCTGGGGAGGAGGTTGAGGTTTGTCTTCGAGGTCTGTAGCGGGACCTCCCTCTGTTCCGTCGGTAGAGCTCCTCCCAAAACTCTGCCGCTCCGCGGATCGATCTTGATTCAGCGGTGTCGTCGGTGATCCGATCTCCGTCGACACCTCATTCCCTTGTCCAAATTCGCCTTGCACATCCTCTTGAGGGGACTCACGGTGAAATCCCGAGTCACCCAAAGATCCGGGCACGCACACCGTTGTGGCGAAGTGGCTCCGCGAAATTTGCAGATCGCGGGGTTCCTCTTGCACACGGCGCCCGAACTGCCGACTAACGGAGGGGGTACTCCGATCTTCCGTGAAGTGCTGATCCTCACCTTGTGTACCCGTCGGTGGGCTGGATCGCTCTTCGGGTGATCTCGGAAGACGCGCTTGCGGCCGAGACTTGGACTGTCTGGCGGACAGCGGGAACTTGTGGCAGCAGCGGGGATACTTCTACGCGCTGCGCCGGTATGGGTTCGAGTCGTTGATCTTGGGTTACTTGGATCGAGACTCGTAGGCCGATGTTGATCTTGGCCTGGGGTTGCCTTGTGGTCGGTGTGTGACCTTGTCTTGCCTTTCCTTGCTTGCCGCTTCCTCTAGCGGTGGGTTGAAACGAGGGTTGACGGACGCTGGGCCAAGCAATCCTGGCGTCCGGGGTGATTCGATCTTGGTGGCGTCGCTGACTTGGCGGAACGTCGGGTGGGCCAAAGTATATCCCGTGCCCGGTAGCGCGAAGGCGAAGACCACTTGTGATGAAGAAGGAAAAATCAACTCTGTTTAATGTGTTACCATGTCCTAGTACTGACCCTGCTTGTTCTCCTACACCACTAATCTTGGCGCGTTATTACTGGCTCCTTGGACCTCGCTGACTCTCTCTATGGTGTTTGCGTCATCAGTGGGACTGAGATTCGGTGTCTATCTTCAAGATCAGCGTCATCCCTTTCGAGATCGATATCGTCGATTCTGATCAAATATGCCAGGTATTGGTCTCCGGCTTCCGTGGCATCTCTCTTGTGACCTTGACACTCTTCCGAGGTATTACATCCCTTGCCCTTGATCGATGGGTTGAGATCGCGGCATAATTTAATTCCCCGCTCCACCACACTGGCCTATCAGCTTCTTCGTAAGCAGGCGGGGTTCAAGGCTGCGGTGACGGCGTCGACTGCGCAGGATGGATCGCCAAATTTGGTGATACCCGTGTTCGTCCTGCTGCGTCCGAGACTTCGCTGAATGCTGCGTCTGCTCCGGAAGGACAAGCTTCGGGTGCTGCTGGTGGATCCGACGACTCGGGTCTGCTTAGTGTCCTGGCCCGGGCAGCGGTTGCCTTCGATCCTGAGTGAGTTGAAGTTGAGTTCAAGCGAGTCGTCGGCAGCGTCTTCTATCCATTGGCTTTCATTTCCAATCTCGCTTCTGAGTTGTCGTTGAGTTAGTTGTCCGTCTTGGTAGCGTTTTAATTTTTTAAATGCAAAAGATAATGCCGCAGTAGCTGTTTTCGTCTGTGGTCTTGGTCTGCGTTGCCCCAAGTACAGGTCATCATGGCGGTGACTCATAGCCACCTAGTCTTCGTTGGCGACTTGAACCATCTGCAGGCGCTGTTCACTTCGTTTTCGCCGTAGGTAATCATAGAGGAGCCCTCCGCAAGAAAGGTTAGCGGCTGGCTCCCACGTTGGTTCATCGTAGCCGACCCATTTGACTCTAAACTCGCGCACTGCTCTTTCAGTTCCCGTGAACAACGGCACACGGTCGTCGAGGATGACTTCAACTTCATATTCCCCTGCCACGTGATCTGGCTCCCAACTATCTTCAGGGAGCAGTTCTTCGTCAAAGTCTAGCCGCGTGTCGTCGACAAGTCCGGCGCGAAACGAGTCTTCGGTCGATCTCCAAACTCATCAACCAGCTTTAGTCGGGAGATATGGACGACTGGGTAGAATCGGTATCCACTGCGGTCCGGTAACTCGAGTTCGAAGGCATAGTCTTCGATCCTCTTTTTGATCCGGAAGGGTCCATGGCACCGATGTGCCAGTTTCTTGGTGAGGCCGGGCTTGACTCTCTCCATGTACAACCAGACCCTGCTGCCGACATCAAACGGGACCGGCAGCATTGATTTCCGACCTGCAATCGACTCAATTCCGCAAGTCTTCGGTGGATCCACCCTGTCCCGCAAACGGTTGGTTTGGGGCACTAGCCGACGACTCGCGAGTCGTCGGTGGCTCATGCGTACTTGGTTTGAGCGACAGGTCACTTGGGACGAGGGTGTCGTGTCCCGTAGACGGTTGGTCTTGTGCCGCCGCGACTCGGAATCCCGAGTCTTCGCCAGTATCGTCTTCTCTTTCCTGCTGAGTTTGGCGTTGTGTTCCTGTGCTCTGCGAGTCTTCGCGGTGGCTTGGTATTCCCTGATCATCTCCATAGCAATCTGCTGTTGTCTGTTGACCTCGCGGCGCCACGCCAGTGCGTCTGACTGCTTCGGCGTGTCGTGTCGGAGCGAGGATGACATGGCTTTCAGCGTTGACTGGGCATCCCACCCGTGCACCAAGTAGAATGGTGTTTCCTTCCGAGTCGTGTCTTGTGAATGGTTGATGGCGAAGACTAAGCGCTCCACGATCTCGTCCCAGTCTTGTTGGAGCGGGTCTTCGGCGTATACCGTGACGGATTGCATTAGAGTTTTGACTGACCGTTCTTGCTGTCCGTTGGCTTGCGGCCGGTAACTCAACGTTGCTCGGGACCTTGACTGCATCATTTCTGCAAACGCTTGGAACACTTCGCTCATGAACCGTGGGTCGCGGTCATGGCGGATGAGTGATGGCGCACCGAATCGTCCGGTTTATGCATTCTTCGAATGCTTGTGCCACCTTGAGTGCGCTCGTATCCGCCATGGCTTTCGCAATGATGAAACCCGTAAAAGAACATTGAAAGAGCAGCAGGGCTGTGTTGCCCTTCCGAGTCTTCGGCAGTGGTATCACAAAATCCACAGACACTATCTGGAAAGGCCGTTCCGCCAGCACGTTGCCAGGAGAGTATCCTTTCAGTTGGGGGCGGCTCTTGCTGGTGCTGCAATCGGGGCACGGTCTCACGTGCTTCTCCACGTCGGTGTAGAGTCACAACCAGTAGTAATCTCGTTTGACTCGCTGGTAGGTTCTCACCACACCCTGGTGGCCACCTTCCAGCGAGTCATGACAATTTTGGAGTACTTCTTGAATCATCGTGGTGGGTACCACCAGACGTAACGAGATCTCCTCTTGCGACTCAGCGTCATGCCGACGCCTTGTTCCCATGTACTGTAGCAAATTGTCCTCCAACAACACGAACTTATCTGCGATTTTCCATGCATCTCTGGCGGCTCGGTATCCAAGTTTCTCGACATCTCCTCGTAACAAGGTCTTCAGGTTAGCCCATCGCAATTCTTCGTCTTGTGCAGCAGCTATGCGCCGTCGTCTCTCTTCTTGGACTTCCACAGGATCAATGTCTTGTGCGTTAGGAGCTGCTGGTGGAGCTTGAGTTGGTTCTGGAGGTCGAATCTCGGGAGGTCTCCGGTTAGGGTGAGTCTTCGGCGGTGGCTTCGGCTTGTCGTGTGTGAATCGGACATGTTTTTCTTGCTCCTGGTCTGCGCCCGAGTCATCGCCAGTAGCATTCCAGGTTCTGGACGTACGAAATCAGCAAATGTTTTGCGTTTCACGGTTGTGACGCCGTTCAGAATTTGAATAGAGCCTCCTGGAGCCAGGTTTTGTGCTTCTGATCCTTGCGGCGGCGACTCGTAGATCACTTCATGTATCCGATTAAGTCCGGCCAACTCTGCTTTCCGGTTTTCACTCAGAATGACCTTGGAAACCTTTGACTCCAAGGCTTCTGTTGCCAACGAGTCCGCGGCAGCATTGTATTCGCGTACCACATGCAGGTATTTGACTGACCGCAACCGTGCCGTGATCTCCTTGTGATGATTCAGATGTGCCATCAGTGATTCCTTCCGGCAAGCTATCACCCCTAGGGATTGCTGAATCGCGAGTCTCGAGTCTCCCACGACCTCTAAGTCTTCGGCGCCGTGTTCGATCGCGGCGAGAACACCGTTGTTCATGCCGGTGTACTCGGCGATGTTGACCGTGGTTTTGTCGAGGTAAGCGTTCGCTGCAATAACTATTTTCCACTCCGCAAGGCTCCACACGATCCATGAACAACTGTCGTAACCACCGTACTTCTCAGTCTTCGCTGACCCATCGAAAGAGACCACGAAGCCTGTATGAGTCGTCGGTAGGCGTGCATAGAGCAAGTTTGGGTCCATGCGACTCGTCGGTGAGCCTTTAGTCGGCGGGGCAACCAGTTCCAGTGAGTCATCGAGCGAGATCCACGAAGTGGGTCATCGTCGACTGGAGCAGCTGGGTGAAGGCACAGTCCTTCTCCTTGACTCGTTGGACGATCAGGTGCCACGGGGAGAGCAATACCGCGAATTGTACAGCTCTCTCAAAGAGTGACTTCGACTTGGTAATCCATTCCAGTGTGGAGAAGCGAGTGTAGACTCGTATTGTCCGTCCCGCCAACTGGGTGTAGCAGGTCTTCAGTAGTAGCAACAACGCTAGCACCTCTTTCTCCGCCGCATGATAGTTCATCTCGGCCTCCTTCAATACACGTCCGCAGAAGCGAACAGGGTGCAACTTGTCATCATGCAACTGCAGCAGCGTGGAGCTCAATGCCCACTCATTTGCGAACAGCATTACGTGCAGTTCCTTGGTGCGGTCGAAGTGGCGGAGTATCGGCGCTGCCACAACCTTGTCTTGGAGAGCTTGGAAACTACGGCGGGCAACTGTGAGGTCACCCCCTGGGGCGAAATCGTCTTCTTTGAGCTGGTACAGCGCCGCGCCGTAGACAGCGAAGTCTTGGATGAAGCGGATGTAGTAATTCAGCGCACCTAGGAAAGACTGCATTCCCTTCTTCGTTCGTGGGAAAGACAGCTTAGTGATCGCGTCCAGCTTCTTCGGATCGGGCCGAATGCCGTCTTTTGACACTTCATGGGACAGGAATTCAACGCGTCCTTGCACGAAAATACTCTTGGTAAAGCTGACGCTGATCCGACACTCTTTAAAACGACTGAGGAGCCGATCCAGCGTCGCCAAACAACTGTCGAAGGCTTCGCCACCGAAACAGATATCGTCCACGAAGGATCGCCGGTCGAACACAGGCACCAGCGACGACTCGTCGGCTTCGTTGGTCGTAAACATATCGCCCTCTGGGCAGTTAACGAGCCAAGTAATGGGTTCGGTCGTCTCCGAGTCATCACGGGCGGCTGCAAACTTGGTTCGAGTCGTCGCTGTAGCGCCTGGTAGGCGAGGTGGCGACTCGAGTCGTCGGCAGTGCTCTGCCGAGTCTTCGGCGGCCTTCATCTTTGCTGCAAAGGCGTTCCAGCCGCCCTTCGGTTGCACAAATCCCCATAGCGCGTTGTCTATCATCCGTTGGTAGATCATCGGCGCATTCTTAAGGCCGAAAGGCATTCGTAGCCACTCGAAGTGCCCCAGAGGACACACAAATACCGAAATCTTGCGCGCACGTAGAGTCATCAGGATGGTCCAGAATCCGCTGGCCGCGTCGAGCGAGCTGTACCAAAGGTAAGGCTCCAGGTCTGTGAGCAATTCGTCGACGAGCGGCATGGCGTACTCCAGGATTGCCGTTACCGCGTTGACCATCTTGTAGTCTATGCAGAGGCGGATGTCTTGGCCATTCTTCTTGAGGACAATGACGATTGGCGAGGCCCACGGGCTGTCCGAGAACGCGATGAGTCCTGCCTTGAGCAGTCCTTTGTGGAGTTCGTACAATTTCTTGAGATGCTTGAATGGGATCCGTCGGGCCCGTTGATTGATCGGCGCGCTCCTCTGCACATCTATGTCGCAGACAACGCGATACGCTGACTGTGGGAGTGCATTCCCGCTTGCAATCATGATACTTTCATGGCGTCGGAGTACTTAGATCAGGCTCCCTTGTTGGTCTGCCGACAACTCGGGATTCTTGACGTTCGCCGCCGAGTAGTTGAGTGTAGTCGGCTCCGGCTCCGATAAATCGGGGAGGAACGCTAATTCATGCGCGTAGCCCTCCAGTTCGATGTCCGCCGCCGGGTGCTCAGTCGTCTCGTCGTCTCTGTGGACGGTACCTTCAGTGGCCAGTACGCGCATTACTGCTATGAACACGTCTGGTCGAGAATCGTTGAGATGTCTCCGGCATCTCGACTGGATGCAGTGTGAGTCATCGGTGGACGCCCCTGCGGATTGTACTCCAGTCCTTGGTCTTCGTCGCGGCGTACCGTCGACTCAGCGGTCTCCAGTCCTGGTCCAGCTGCCTCTGGAGTCATGGCGTCATCGTCAGTCGTCGTCACCCCCGTCGAGTCGCCGGCAGTAGCGTCGAGTCGTCGGTGATGTTCCTCCGCTATCCATTCTGAGTCATCCGTCACCGAAGAGTCGTCGGCACTGTCACGTTCACTGTTGATGGATAGTTTCTCGTCCGAGTCTTCGTCAAGTCACTGCAGGATACCTTTGGCGTCGGGTAACTCACTCGTTCCACCGCTGGAGGCTGCTTGGCCAACCATTGTTGGTAGAGTTCAGCCTCCCACTTGAGTAGTGTCTTGTCTCGTGCGGCAGCGTATGCGAGTACCTGCCACTCTTTGTACTTTGCGGAATCTAGCCGCACGTAGCCTTCCGTCTTCGGCAGCGACCCAATCGGAACCCAGACTATCACCGGGAAGTGTACCGGACAACTCGCCAGCCTATCCGTGGCGTTGGTAAGTCGAATCCTGACCGGACGTCCCTTGTAGAACCTGGTGACAGTCGGCATGAACGTCTCCGTTCGGCGAATCCAAGGCACGTGAGTCGTCGGCTCGGGTTGTCGCCGCTGTGGTTTGAACTCGTCCCATTCGTGGCCCGGTATTTGCATTGGTTCCGTCGGACCGTACACGACGAGGCTTCCTTCGGCCTCGTCCATCATGTTTTGTGTCTTGATCAGCGGGATCATTACCTCGTCCGGAAGCTTGGCCGTCGCGTTTAGGAGGTCTCGCCGGCTACCGGCCGGGATCATAAAGTCGGTGCCAAGCACCACTTCTACCCCGGCGCAGTGATCCATTATCCAGACTTCAAAGACATAAACGCGCTCCCATCCAAGGGTGACATTCACCTTCGCTCGGCGAGTCGTCATCATCTTGCCCTTGGTGTTCCCTTGTACATCCATGCAACGTCCATGCCCCACTACTTCGCGGAGTTTCAGTCGCTTGGCAAGTTTCTCCGAGATGACACTGACGTTTGCCCCAGTGTCCAGCAATATCCTCGTGCGCGAGTCGTCCACGGCTCCGTTCACCAGTGTCCGCATCCTTACGCGCTTGTCAATTTCTGCGCCGACCTCCATCCCATCCGTTCTCTAGCTAAGCGTCGTACTTCCAGAGCGAGTCGTCGGCGCGAGTCCTCTTCTACTGCGCTTGTCAGCCAGTCTTCGGCAGTATCTCCAACCTCTTCGTTATCGTCTTTTTCACACCATACATACACCTCCACCGAGGCAGTCGCCTATCTCCTTTCCAATTCCGTCATTATCATGTCATTATCTTGCTCAGTCTTCGTCCATTCGCACTCGCCCACAATGCAAAGATGCACTCAGCTTCAATTGCGGGCTCGGCTAACTGTGGCAGCCCGATTGGGACCAACCCAGTCGTAGTTGGCGGGCTGCCCAGTTTAAATGGTCCGAAAACAGTAGTTCTTGGAGCTCGGGTGTGTGGTCTTTCTTGTCCACCTTGGACTTGACGATCTTAGTGATTTCTTGGAATACTTCAGATTTTCCGGCGTCGTGCACTTGTTTGCACAGCTTGCACCGACGTCGGCAGTAGTGCGCCGAGTGATAGAGTCATCCGCAGGTTGCGCACGGCCCATACTGGCGAGGTTTCTCGTCGCGGTAACCGCGGTTCTGGAATCGATTGTCCCGGCCTTGGCTGCGGCCCGCTGAGTCACCCATGGGTTGTCGGTTGGCAGACCGGGCGTACGTGCCTTCAGCGGCAACTCGGCGTTCGTTGTCATTGGCTGCCGCAAGGTAGTGGTCGCTTCCGCCTGACGAATATGTGGCGAGGCGGGTGAGCGCCTTTTGCCGCCCAGGCGTATAGCACGATGCCACGGGGCCGCCCGTCCGGAGAATTACTCCTCCTTACGGATTTTCCCAATGGGGTCAGACTCCGATAGCAGCACTAGGTGCTCCCAACGGAGGTGGCGTGTGACCTTGTGAATCCCTGTAGGTGTCGTTTATCTTCGATAGAACGAACTTCACCTGATGAGTTGTCTTCACAATGATAAGGTCTTGGGTGTAGAGCGCTTACGTTACTTCAAACGTAGGTCTCCACGACTGGGGTTGAGATCACAAGCAGATCCTTCCAGCCAAACCTTCAAAATCAGAGAGTTAATATGCAAATATACAAATATACAGCCGCTACTTATTCTTTGGGGGGCCCTTGAGCGGGGGGCCCGTACACCGGTCTACTGGAGTTTCTTCCGGACCACCGGTCGAGTCCGAAAGCACCCTTCACTCACGCGCACCAGCTCCCGCAAGGAGATAATTAGCTCCAGGCGGAAGACTTTCTAAATGTTCAACTCCAAAAAAGGAGAACAACCTCCGGTCAGACAATATACAATCCTATCACACAGTAGTCAATCAATCGGATCTAGGGGTGACTACACACAACCTCCTAGAAACGCAGTTAATATGAAATGGGACCTCCGAATGGAGGACCAACAACTGGAATATGAAATAGGACAGATCACCTCGGAGCGCGCGTCGCCCGATCACCGCCTAACTTGGTCTTAGCCTTTGGGAGAGTTCCACGGCGGTATCGCGGTCACGACGCGTCCAAAGGCAGGTCTTGTAGCTTAGGGCCGCCGGCAGGGTTAATCCCTCCGGTCGAGGCTTGTTCCTTTCGCTTACTTGACAGCACACCTCGTCCCTGGGGACGGGGAAGCACTTGCACCCTTCTTGGCAAATTGAACTCTCTGATTATCTTTTCTTAGGCTTCTGTATCCACTGTTCTCTCTGGAATCAGCTCTTTTATCTTGGTTTCACTATAGTCGGGGCGTGGCGTAATCACGTCGCATGTCGAGCAGGTCATGGATAGGGCAGGAATCTGGTCAGTGCATAACATATCATGGTCGGTCGTCTTGGTCGGTCGTTAACATCTTGGTCGGAGTATACTTGAAACTTGGAAGGCCTTTCTGGGTACAAATCAGGCTGGGACAGGGCGCGACCGGTCGCCCATCGAAGATCTTCGTCCGGAGCCTGGTGTCTGGAATCCTGCGCCCGGGGTCCGGAGACCAATGAGTCTGGAGTTTGACTTGACTTTACTATGGCGGGAGTCTGGACGATCTTGAGCAATCTTCTTCGGCTCTCTGTCTGGACTTGCTTGAGTCTTCTTTCTCGCTTGTGTCTTCGCTCTTCTCTTGTGCTCTTCCGTCGCGTGTCTTACGGGCCTGTCGCTGGCCGGGTCACTGAGCAGAGACTTGGGCAAATTTTCTGGAGCCGCTTCGTGTCAACCGTCCCTCTCATCCCAATCTCTCATAGAGGAATTTACTCCCGAACTGATAGGTTGCGATGAGACTACGCGTAGCAAGGCGGACGAAAATGTCCAAACGTCGGAGTGGTCCGGAGGGCGGCAAGGTAGCCCAGCTCGCAGAGGTGGCCTCCCTTCTTTGTCCCATGTCGCGTCAGCCAATCGGGTCGCAAAACATCAATCGGAAACTTCTTTCGTCGAAACGCAGCCAAATCGCGATTTCCCATCAACCAAACAAGACGATGGTGGTCGCGCCTGCAACGAGCGCCGCGAGTAGCGCCCCGGCCGGGGCTGGCTCCGCCACATCAGGCGTAGGCGATGGACCTCGTCCGAGCGCCTCTCGTAGCTCGAGCGATGAGAGCGAGGCGGAGGAAGAGGAGGAGGAGGAGGAGACGGAGTGGCAGCCGCCCGCCCCGAAAGGGGGGACTCCGGCCTCCGGATCCAAGAACAAGACGCCCACGCCTCCACCCAGCATAAGAGCCTCGAGCCCGGCGACTCAGCCACAAGGGTCAGGTGCCGCGGTCCTCAAGAGCCTTCAAACGCTCGACACAGAGCAAGCGAAGGTTCTCCAAGCGCAGGGTCGGCTTTCGTCCGGGCAGGGCTCCACGCCTAGTCAGCCTGCGGCGTTTGACATCGCGCCAGGGTAGGCCCCAGACACCACCGTCCGGGTTGTCGGGATTCCGGCGACCGAGAGACACAACGACGGCAGGACCTTCCTGCGAGATGGCTTCGGCGGTCTGGAGGCATTGGTCCAGATGGAGAGTCTGGGGGCTACTGAGTTGGCCCACCTCTACGTCTTTTTCGAGGAAGACGATGTCATCAGCGACTTCATCCTGACTCCGCGTGAGGATCCGCTTTCGGAGCCCGAGCTCACGGCCCAACTCAAGAGCTTCCGGGTCAAGCGCGAGCTGGCGAGCATCCTGTCTCAGTTCGACACCAAGCAACTGGCCTATCGCACATTCGGAACGGTATCCCTCCTTCGGAAGGTGACAGCCAAGTACGACATGATCAAGCGTCGACTGGGACAGGACGCAGCAGTGAAGTCGGAGGTCGAACTTCAGGAGGAAGTTCTTCGGCTCAAGCGCGCGCAGCAGTTCCAAGCGGACTACTGGGTTTCCAAAGTGGCGGGGCTCCAGAAAGAGAAGAACGCGGCCATGGCTCAAGCGCGTGCTGACTTCCTACTTCTGATGGAGGAGCGTGAGAGCGACGTCCGGGGCTTGCGCGCTCAAGTCAAGACTTTGGAAGCGGAGTTGAAGGTCGCGCGGGCGTCTCGACCGCCCCTGGCTCCACGGTCCCAAGGACCGCGTCTCCGAACGGCTCATGTGATGAATTTTCTCCACGCGCACGCGGCAGTCATGATGAATTGGCCTAGGCTCCGGGACCTCCTGGATCATCTGGAGTCTGGAACCCCAGTCCCTCCAGAGTGGCAGACTGGCATTACGGTCATGGCCAACGACAACCTGGGTTTCCAGGCACCAAGCTTCGTCCGGCTGGACCCGCCTGCGGACGAGGACGAGGAGACCAAGGAGAGTGAGCCGCCTCCGCCGGGTCCTGTCATCGACTTGTCGCAGGGTTCACCGTCCAAGGCGTCCGGGTCCAAGCGCAAGCGTTCGAGTCAAGCGGAGTCCCTTCCCAAGTCGAAGTCCAAGTCGAGCAAGGTGGCTCCGGACCAAGCGCAGGAGTTCCCAACAGACTGGGTTCCGGACTCGAACTCTCGGTGCCGTCCAGAGGAGTCGCCTCTGCCTTTGTCGAGCGCGAAGGCCCGGGCGCACTTGGCGGGCTATCCGGTCGTCTGGAAGGACTTGCGTCCAGATCTCCAGCTCCTGATGAAGGATGGTCTGGAATTCCCGGATGCACTGGACTTGATCAATCAGGACAAGTGCCTCCACTCGAGGTTCCCCCTGTATCACCTAGTGGCCATGCTTGTGTCGATGATGCGCTGGCACCGTCTGGATACTGCGCTGTGGACTAAGCATCTACCGCGTCGTTACCTGTCAGTCGCCTCGGTTGCTCTGGACAGTCTGCGCAAGGTCGACGACGATGTTCCAGAGTGGGATGGCTCACTCCCGAGTCTCAATCCCGACGCAGCCGAGCTCGAAGATGACGAGGACGACGATGATGACGAGGCTGAAGACAAGGACGAAGAATACGACCCTCAGCAAGATCCGGACGACGGTGTCGACGACGAATATGACGGAGGCAACGGGGATGATGACGCAGGCGAAGTATCCGACCACGGTGAGGCAGACGATGATGATGATGGCTCTCCGGATGGCATCCCTCCTAGCATTGCTAAGCGAGCCTCCAAGCGTCGACGTCTGAGTCAATCCTCAGCTGAATCGGGCACGCCCAAGAAGCTCAAGCCGGAGACCAAGTCCAAGTCGTCGTCCAGGAAGAAGTCCAGATCCGGGATCAAGGCGGAGGCCAAGTCTGGAAAGTCGAAACGTCGCAGCTCTGGAGGCCCGACTGCACTCGCGGCCAAGCGTCCGGCCAAACTGACGGCGAAAGAGCGACGACTGATTGAGTCACCTGGCCCGAATGAAGTGTCCTGGATGTATTTTGGCGTCCGTATGAAACCTGGTAGTCCGACCGCACATGCACCGTTCCAGACGCTGGGTTTTCCGGATTTCGAGCCAAATCGACATGATCTGGACATCTTGAAAGACCGTTGTCAACCCGACGAGCTCAAGGAATTCCTGGCTACACGCCCCTGGGTCAAGATGTCCGGCGAGCGCCGAGCGGAGTTCTTCTTCCACCGGCGTTCCAGTCTCAGCACAAGTGCGATCAAGGCAATCGAAGATTGGATCGATTTCATGGAAGACAATGCAGAGGCGTTTTGGCATGCGCTCCATTGGATCGTGCTGGATCGGGACTGCGACTCCAAGTTTGTCCGGAAACTCAGCCTCCGGCGTGGCAAGAACCATGAGAGCGTCAGGAAACGGGCTGCCACCAAAGAGAAGCACATTGACAAGGTCGTCCCGGCTTCCATCTGGAACGAGCCGGGCATCTGGAAGTTTCCCAAGCGTGTCGGCTACTGGATCCTGATGAGTCGGGACCACACCAAGCTTGGAACTGATGTCCGCTACACTCTGAAGGAACAGATGGAGCTTCTGGATGCTCGCGAACCGGCTCGTACGGAATGGGGACTCTGCTCTTCGGACGACGAGCGCATCGCCCATCTGCCGGAAGATGTTCGCCGCACTCTGATTCAAGCCGGACAGCGTGACTCGATCGAAGATTAATCTCCGGACCAAGTCGCAGGCGTAGCGTCCGCACTCATTATGCGCAATTCCTCTTGAATACATCTTCTCCGTTTTCCTCATTCTTATCTCTTTGTCACCTTAGTCCTGAAACTCCAAACTTCTCAAACTCCAAGCTTCGTCTTTCCGAAACTCTCCACTCGTTCTCCACTTGACACTCCGAAATATCATATCTGAACTCACAACGCAAATCTATCGATTCAAAGCACATTCCGTCGAGGGGCACATCCGCGCAGTCGATCCAGTTCAGACATGTGCTAGGCTCTGGGGTGATCGTCCCCAGCCTGCATCGTCTGGAACCGGGCTCGTGCACGTGCACCTTGATTGAACGCGTACAGCAATGCTCCACAACTGAGCTGAGACACGGGCAACCATTCGGGGTCGTCGTACCCTTTCCACTTAACGAGGTACTCTCGAGTGCGTCTAGACGTTCGGGTCTGTTTAGACCACCGGAGGTCCAGAATATTCTCCACTTCATACTCGTCACGCTCTGAGTCTGGCTCCCAGCTGTCCTCCGGAAGTAAGGCCGCGTCGAAGTCATCGTCTCCGGACACTTCGACCTCTCCGACTGGACGCTTCGGGAAGAGGACACGTGGCTTAAGTCGACTGACATGGACCCAGGGATTAACCCGGTACCCCGTGTCACCAATCTTGAGCTTGACTCGGAAGTCGTCGTGCATCTCTTCAATCCGGAAGGGGCCATGCCACATGTGGGCAAGTTTACGGCTGAGACCCGGCTGGACTTTCGGAATGTATAGCCAGACCGAATCTCCCTTCTCGAACCCAGACTTCAGTCGTGCGGACCGCTCTCTCCACCTTTGCGTCTGGACCTCAGAACGCTGGTGTTTCGCCTTCTTCTGCAGATCCTCGGCACATGCTTGCGCATAGCTATATTGCCGCTGAAGCTTCCGACGCCACTCATAGGCAGTCCGCTCCGGAACGCTAGAGGGTTTCGGACCTAACATTGCAGACAGCGTCCCTTGAGCGTCCCAACCATGCACCAGGTAGAAGGGTGTATCCAGACGCGTGGCATAGAACGACGTGTTCAGAGCGAACATGAGCCTCTCCGCGTGGTCGTCCCAGTCACTTTGGTCCGCCTCAGCAATGTACGCTCGGATACTTCGAACGACAGTCTGGACGGACCGCTCCTGTTGACCATTAGCTTGCGGACGATAAGCGAGAGTGGCTCGCTGCTTGCTTCCCAGAAGTTCTCTGAACCGTGTGAAGACCTCACTCATGAAGCGGGGGTCCTGATCATGTCGGACCATGGAGCTCGCTCCGAACCTCCGGAACACACATTCTTCGTAGACCTCGGCGACGTCTTGAGCAGTAGTCGACCGCATGGGCTTGCACATCACGAATCCGGAAAACGCATCCTGGAACAACAGCAGAAAGGTGTTTCCACGTTCGGACTCCGGCATGTGAGTGACAAAGTCCATCGAGACAACTTCGAACGGACGTCTGGGCTCAATATTTCCGGGCGACGGTCCTTCATTGGGCGGTCGTCCCTTGCCACTCGCACAGTCGACACACTCCTTGACACAGCGCTCAACATCAGCGTACATCCCTGGCCAGTAGAATTCCGAACGAAGTCTCTCGTACGTCCGGGAGATGCCTTGGTGACCACCTTGGAAATCCTCGTGTGCGTAGTGTAGCATGTCTGGCCGCAGGGATTCCGGGATCACCAGTCTCGGCTCATCTACAAAGTCGCGAGGGCGGTCTCGAGTCGATCGGGCCAGACGGTATAACACGTTCCGAGCATCTAACGCAAACAAGTCCGCCACCTTAGCAATCTTGCGGAGCCTTCTCGGCGAGAATCTGTCGATATCCCCTTTCAGGAACGACTTGATTTCGGACAAGTAGGCATCCTGATCCTTGTGCGTCCTGATACGTCTCCACCGTTCGGCCTGATACTCGAGGGGACCCATGGGTCGCTGAGGTTCACCATCACCAGGAGGAGCAATGTCCTCAACTCCCGGATCCGGATGTACGGCGTCCCTGGCCCTCGACCTCGTCAACGCAGCGAATACTCTTGCCGCACGAGAGAGCGGCGCGGACTGTGAATCTGCAGCCACTGCGTCACTTTCCATCCGGGCCGAAGTCTCAGGACGCGGAGATGGGTCTCCGTCCAGATGGACCACCTTTGCCTTCATCAGCTTCTCCGCAATCTTCGACACTCTTTCCAGGTGTGTCCGCTCTTCGGAATCCTGAACAATCCAGGACTCTCCGAGTGCCAGCGTCTTCGACGTCAGGTAGTCGGCAGCTTGATTGTACTCGCGCTTAACATGGACCAGTCGCAACGTCCGGAACTTATCCCTGTGGACTTCACACTCAGCCAAGTGTTTCTGGAGGTTCGGCTGGTGACAGTTGATGAGACCTTGGACTTGTTGAATCACGATCCGAGAGTCTCCCACAACCACCAAGTCTTCGACCTGACGGTCGAGCGCCATCTGGACTCCTTTCAGGAATCCATGATACTCCGCATCGTTGACTGTCACGTCGTCCAAAACGAAACCTCGGGCTTCGAGCACCTTCCAGCCGGGGAGCTGCCAGAGAATACACCCGCAGCTTCCTCGCCGAGTCGACGTCTTGGCCGCACCATCGAAACTCAGGACGACGCCCTGATAGGTATCGTCGAGCATCTCCACACTGAGAACTGGGGGCTTCTGAACGCGTCCCTTGGCAGGTATCAGTGCTTCTGCGACTTCGTCCAAATGCTCACGCGGGGTCATCCCAGCTCCCATGATAGCCGCCAGACCGTCTTCATCCTTCTGGACCTTCCGGACGGTGATGTCCCAGTGTGAGAGCATAACCCCCCACGGAACACAGCGTCCGTCAGCAGACTTCGACTGGAGTATCCACTTGAAGACTGAGTGCCGAGTGTAGACTTCCAGGTGACAACCCTCGAGAAGTGTTCGGAAGACTTGAAGGACTCTTAGCACAGCAATCACCTCCTTTTCAGCTATGTGATAACGGAGCTCAGCATCATTCAGAACTCGTCCAGTAAACCGCACCGGTTGGATTTTTCCATCGTATTCCTGACCGAGGACCGCGCAAGCAGCCCAACGGTTGGCACGTGGGATGATCACGAACGGCTTTGTCCGGTCTGGATGCCGGAGCAGTGGGGTTGAAACGATCTTCTTCTTGAGAATCTCGAACGCAGCCTTGGCCCTGGTGAGATCTCGTCCGGCTTGCACTTGGTCGTCCGAAAGCTCGTACAAGACTGCAGCCACTACCGGAAAGTCTTCAATAAACTTGTGATAATAGTTCAGACTTCCAAGGAAGGACTGCACTCCTTTCAGAGTCTTCGGGAATGGCAGGTCTTGAACTCCCTTAGCGATTTTCGGAACTGCCCGAATCCCCTCTGCACTAATTTCGTGCGACAGGTATGGAATCGACAGCTTCCCAAACTCACTTTTCGGGAGACTCACAGAAATATTCCAGTAGCGCAAGCGGAATAGAAGGGCATTCAAATCCTCACAAAGCTTGTCCCAGGTGGGCGCGCCATGTGCGATGTCATCAATGTACGAGCTCCGTCCCAAAACCGGACCCATGCTGTCTGGAGCAGGGATGTTCCTCTGGAACACCGTCGCTGTATCCGTCAGTACCAACACTTGGTCTTCGGAGTCACTCCTGGACGGGTCCAAGCTCAGGAAGGCCAGAACATCTTGGTCCACCTCCAATTCTTCTTCCGGGGACAGTCTCACGAAACCCCACAGGCAGTTATTAATCACTGCCTGGTAGACGAGAGGGGCATTCTTGAGTCCAAACGGCATCCGAACCCACTGGAAGTGCCCGAACAGACAGACGAAGGCCGAGATCAGCTTCGCACGCTCAGTCATCCGGATGGCCCAGAATCCACTCGCCATGTCCAGACTCATAAACCACATTGCACTTTCAAAGCCAATCAATAGATCGTCGATCAAAGGCAGAGGATAATTGGACAGTTGAATGAATCCATTCACCACTCGGTAGTCGATACACATCCGGATGTCCACGCCGTTCTTCTTCAGGACGATGACGATCGGGGAAGCCCCCAGCGATTTGGAGTGTTCTATCAGCCCTGTCTCTAAGATCTTCTTCAGCAACTCGTAGACCTTGATCGCTAAGTGTGGGGCGATTGACCTCGGACGCTGAGCAACTGGTTTAGCATCACCGACATCTAGATCACACCACACTCCACGAGCCGGCGCGGGGGCAGCATTCCCGTCTCCCAAGAATATCTTGTGGTGATACCTTAGGCGCATTCGAAGTTTCTCCTCTTCGGCCGAAGTAGTTCGTCCAGGTTCTCCAACGTCGGCCTTCTCGATATCACACCTTGGACTCAACTCTTGGAGTTCCGGAAGCATGGCCAGTTCGTCGCGCAGCTGAGCCAGCAACTCACTACCTTCGTGGATGTACACGGCTGGTTCCAGGTTCAGTTCTTCCGCACTCATCTGCATGCATCGTTCGTACTCCACTTCGAGCCTTCGGACCGGAATAGACGATCGTTCAGGGCTCCGTTCAACATTCGACTCGACTCCAACGGGGATTTCCGGAAAGCACTCGGTCAGACACTCATCGTCAAAACTGATCGCGTCATAAAACTCGTCCAAGTCCGAACCGGAGTCCTCATCCGGGTTCCTATCAGGATCTTCGATCGTTACCAGCTGGACCTTCGCAACTTCAGACACCGAGCTCGCATTCTCAACATTCTCGCCTGGTCCGGGTACCTCACCTGGAGCAGCCTCAGGAACCGTGCATCCTCTTTCGGACGCTCCGGATCTCTCGGTTTCCGAAAGGCGAGGAGTCTGATCCGGGCAACGACCTTCCGCCTTCACGCCAGTTTTAGGCTGCAGGCGCACCATGTGCACCTTCGCCGAGTCAGCCGGTGACCGAGTGAGTAACTTCGTGGGCCACGGGTAATCGGGAGTCTGGACACACGGCGGTTCGGAACTCTGCTGCGCTCGAGCGAGCCGTTCCTCACGCTCTCTGAGCTCCCTCGAGTTGGTACTTTCATAAATCATCACTTGCCATTCTCGATACCTCCGTAATCCTGGACGGACAAACCTTCCGGCTGTCGGAAAAAAATCCAAACTCCACAACCCGGGCCACCGCCGTTCGAGGGTCAATCCAGACTGTCTTGTCCGAAATGTTGACCACCTTCACAGCAACTGGCCAGGACTTCGCAGCATAGATAATCTGCGTAACCCAGCGGTCACCTCGACCAGCCCAAATGACTTCGCGTTGCGGATTGCTCTGACCGTAGTCAATTCGGACGACGGCCGCCTCACCTGGGGCTAAGTACAGACTCTCTTTCGGAGTGACGGCCAGGTCCAGGCCACGTCCCATGTGGTCCGCAGTCCGGCCAGCTAACAGTACCGTCTCTTCGTCCGGCAGCTTGACCAACCCTTCCTGAGCACACAATCGAACCCCAGCCGAGTACATGAAGTTCATACCGAGAAGCACATCCACACCTTCGCCAATGTTCGCGACCCATAGTTCCATAATGTAGACCACGCGAGGTCCTAAGGTAATCTTCACCTCGGTAGTAGCCGTGATAATCGTCGGGACACCACCCAGTCCAGACACCCGGAGCTGTTTGCAAAACTTAAGCCGGAGTTTGAGCCTACGCGCAAGGTCCAAACTCACCATGCTAACAGATGCTCCGGAGTCCAGGAGGATATCCGTTCGATAATTGTTCACAGCACCATGCACCATCGCCACTTTCTTGGTGTCCTCAGGGTTGTGCTCTTTCCACCATCCGTACCTTTGGCCGGGCCCCAGTCGGAATTCGGGAGGATCGTCTGAATTATTATCCCCCAGACGACCTTCTTCCAACCGAGACCGCTCCAAACGCTGTTGATCGGATAGGTACTTGTCGTTTTCCTATGAAATCACAGTCATGCATTGATGGTTATCTTGGTGCTTGTTCCTCAACTCTGGTCCAATATACACTAGGACACACAATTCCGGGGTAGTCTTGAGCCCGACGCGTTCTGGATCCCCATCCAGCGGGCTTGTTAGTTTAACTGTTGTTCCCCAGAATCGATGTCCCCATCCAGTAGTTGATTCCGGATAGCGGACGGAAGGTCCAGTGTACCTTGACGAGCGAGAGTCTTCACAGCTTGGAACTTCTTCCACTCTTCACATTGGTCTTCATGAAACTTCTTGCAGAATAGGCAGGGTCGAACTCTGCACAGGCGGGCAGGGTGCCCTTTCCGGCCGCAGCGATCACACTTGAGGTCGGTCCAGCAGCTCTCCGTAGAATGTCCAAAATCATTGCAGCGCTCACAGAACTTGGCGCGGTTCGCAGTGTCAAAACGAGGGGACCGAGGTGGTGTTCGGAAATCTCCGCTCAAAGGAGGTCTCCAACCTGAGTTTTCCATAATCCGGAAGACAGTGCTTGAAATATCTTGCACGCGATCTTCGTCTCGCCTGGAATCACCTCCGGTTGGCGCACTTCCAACAGCCGAGCTTGCCGTCGACGGAGTGGCAGGAACTTCTTCCACCGCATCTTGGAACCGCACTTCCCGATCATCTTCACCTTCATCCGACACATCTTCGTCCTGAACCATATACGCGCGGCCGGCACGCTTCGACTGGAACCGTCCGTGCGGAACATTGTCCGCCCGGAAGTCTCGCTTGGCCTGAGGAGCATCGTAGTCGTCGCCTTGGGTCATCTCTTCGTGCTGCTTTAGGACGTACTCCAAGTCACGTAGTCTCCGGATGCGTTGGCCTTGCAACGTCGATCGAAGGCGCGAGTCCAAGAGCTTCTTCGTGAATACCTTCAGATGACGTTCCCGCTGCTTGGACGACGAGTCGAAATCGATACCCGCCTTATCTGCCACCTTGTTCAGGCGATAATAAAACTCTAGCGGGCTTTTTGACTTCCTTTGAACCATCGTGTAGTAGCGTTCGGAGTCTGAGGTCTTTGCTTTGCAATACATCTCACGGAACTCCTTCAGGAACTTCTTCCAGTCTCGTCTCACCTTCGGACGAAGGTTCGCGCGCCAGTTCCGGACAGCGGCGGACAACTTGAGCTTCATCTCGTATATCTTGACCTTGTCCGTCCATCCGCCCTGAGCCGCAATGCTTTGGAATCTCTCCAGCCACCTTGTCCGGACCGCCAGCGACGCCTTCTCATCGAAATCCTCCAGGCTGTTCGCATTCACATATGGCCGGAACGTGAATAGAGTTCCTCCGGGCCCTGCAACAGTCGGCATGTTCGGGGCGACATCTTCAAACGACGAGCTATCGGAGCTGTCGGAGTCCGAAGAATTCCCGTCGGGGCTTGAGCCAGAATCGGAACTATCCGGATCACCACGGTGCTTGGGGGTTTCTTCGATTTCTCTCCACGGGACGAGGCGTCCCTTCCCCCTCGCTCTGTCGACTTGCCACTCGCAGACTTCCCCCGTCTCGCCGAGCCAGCTTGTGCCTTGCGCTGTGGCACGCCCTCCGCCTGCGCCTTTCGTTCAGGGCGCGCGTCGGCGTGTCCTCGTGCGGAGGCGTCGGGGGCGCTCTCGGTCTTGGCGCGCGTCGGCGCGGCGTCGGCCTTGGTGGCGGCGCTGAGAGTCGCCCGAAGCTGGGCCGCCAGGAATTCGTCGAGGTTCGTCGAGGTCCGTGTGACATCTCCTCTGATTACGTCATCACTGATTACGCCACTGGATTCTGGACGCCTGACCTGACGACTGGTCGCCACTGGATTTTCCGTTGTCACATGAGGGTCCCGAGTTGCCGAATCAGGTCTGAATGCGAATGGTCGCGGCTGCGTCTGGGCGGATGTTGCACGAAGGTCGCGCAACTGTCCAGTCAGAAACTTCTGGACATTCTTGGCCGCCTCTCGCTCCTGGGCCCGCCCCGCGCGCATGTCTTCTAGCTCGCGCTGCAAGGACTCCATCATGGCTGCCACGCGCTGCGCTTCTTCGGCCTGACATGCCTCCGTCTGGGCACGATACTGTGCCAGGAGTGCGCTCGCTCGCTCACGTTCCAGACGCGCGTCTTCCAGTCGAGCGGCTTCCCGGGTCTCCGCCTCGCGGCGTGTCCAAGTGTCGTCGGCCGGGCTCTGGGTGAACTCCACCTTCGCAGGTGGGTCCCGAGCCGGGGGTCCGAACCTCCGAGCGACTTCCAAGTCCAGCTTGGTGTTCAGCTTCTCGAGCGCGGAGTCCTGGTGCCTCTCCATCCGGGCGACCGCCTCCTGCACCTGGAACATGGCGTTCAAGGCGACTTGCGTGCTTCCAGAACTGGCTGAATCATGTGATCGTCCCGAGCGGCACGAACGTTCCGACTGGGAGCGTCGGCTGGACCTGCGGCGGCGGCTATCATCGTCGCTGCTGGAACTTTCGGATGGCGACGGACTTCAACGCTTGGAGCGACGCCGGAATGCCTTCGACCCCCGTCTCCGGGTGTGCGATCGTTCGGACTCCGACATAACGACATCGTCCTGATTCACGCGCACCGGGTTCGGGGGGAGAGCTTCCTGGGTGACGTACATGGCCATCGCGGATTCGACCGGAGCCACTCCACCAAGCGTCTGGGCAGTCATCGCCATCGGAACGGCCGGCATGTGCGATCCAGCGTCTTGACCCCAGCTCAGTCCCGAAAAACCGGACGAGCTGTCCCTCGAGGTTCGCGATCCTGACGTGGCGCTAGCAAGCGACTCGTCCGAGCCACCTGACGTTCCGAAGAGACTTGACGATGCTCGAGATTCCGACTTGACCGAGGCATCCAGACCGGACGCCACACTGCCAGGTCGAGCGCCTTCCAGACTTCGGAAAGCAGACGACGACACAGACTGCGGGGACTCAGGCGTCGGGATGGACGACGGAGGTGCGAGCGCCGGCACACGTTGGACGCGCTTGGGTCCAGGCTCACTCACCGCGGGGCTCCTCGGACTTCGCGGCGTCTGAAGTCCAGACACCTTGAGCATCTGGATGTAGCCGCGTCCCAGCAACTCGACTTCGTGGTCGGTCATCTCCGCGTCAAGCTCCGGTGCAGCCAAGTCTGGACGCGATCGTTCGGGGCGAGCCGTCTGCGCTTGGACTTCGGTCGCCTTGGTCATCAGCTGCTTCAGCTCGGCCATCTCGATGGACAGCAACAGGAGCATCTCTTCGACGACGTGGCGGACCAAGTCCGGGTGCGCCTTGTTAGCTCGTGTCCGGAACCAGCCAGGAACCAAGTTCAGAAAACTGAAGCCGGACTCGAACAATTGCGTCTGAAGGACCGCAACACACTCGCGTGGGGAGAAGTGTCCGACCGGAATTGTCGCAGCCGTCCAGTCTCGGGTGACCCCAAACGTCCGACGTGTCAGTTCCATCTCGGCGATCCAAGCGTCCGCCTCCACGGCCATCGACGTCCGCTTCCGTAAGTACTCAGATGTAGTCAGGATAGCAGACATGTAAGCCGTTGAATCCAAATGAGCTTGAGGCCATTCATACTTGATGTTCGGAGGAACACTTCTTTCGGAGACGTCCCTCTCCCATCGTCGCACTTGGTCAGCCACATACGCCTTCACTTGATCTTCCGATGGAGACACCGGTGTCGGTCGGACTTGAGTCGGCATTCGGGCAGAAGCCGTTGCGGAGGACTTCGGCGAAGACACTTCTGTGTCCTCGAGCACTTGGTCTTCCTGAACCGTAGACAGGTGAGCTTCCTTCTTGACCGCCGGTTCGATCTTCACCAGCTGCACTTCGTCGTCCGGCTCGGAGTCGACTTCGACAATTTCGACGTCGTCAGCCGGACCTTCCAAAGGCTTCTTCGTTCCAACGTATTGGACTTCGTCGTCGACGTCCGAAGCCTCGACCTCATGTTCCGGTTGGGGGGAGTCCGAAACTCGACCACCCACCGGGGGCTCAACCACATCGGCGCCTCCCGCAGACGCCTTAGCGGACATGTCCGGAGCGGACTTGTCCTCGTCGTCCGGACCTAGCTTCGAGTCCGCCGACATGGAAGTGTCAGCATCTTCCAGAGCCGTCTCTTGGTCGCCGTTCTTGGACACTTGGTGCGCGTCTGGAACAGCGGGTCCAGAAGTCGTCTCGCTTGGAGCTGACGCTTCCTTCGCTTCCTTGGCAGCCTTGCGTTTTGCCGCGTTGGCCTTCCGGGCGTCACGTTCGACGTCTTCCAGAGGTCGATGCGGCTCGACTCCCAAGTTCGCAACTCGGCACGACTGCCGGCTTGGTTCAGACTCCGCCGACTGCCGTCGCCCTTCCTTCTTCCTGCTTCCACTTCCAGCCATATCAATCACGGTTAGAAGATCGTTAGCAGTCAACACCCTAGATCTCAATCAATATAATATAAAAACAACTCGGTGAAATTCCACGGACTACCAAATCCGGGCACGCGCACCAGCTGTGGCGAGGCGGGTGAGCGCCTTTTGCCGCCCAGGTGTATAGCACGATGCCACGGGGCCGCCCGTCCGGAGAATTACTCCTCCTTACGGATTTTCCCAATGGGGTCAGACTCCGATAGCAGCACTAGGTGCTCCCAACGGAGGTGGCGTGTGACCTTGTGAATCCCTGTAGGTGTCGTTTATCTTCGATAGAACGAACTTCACCTGATGAGTTGTCTTCACAATGATAAGGTCTTGGGTGTAGAGCGCTTACGTTACTTCAAACGTAGGTCTCCACGACTGGGGTTGAGATCACAAGCAGATCCTTCCAGCCAAACCTTCAAAATCAGAGAGTTAATATGCAAATATACAAATATACAGCCGCTACTTATTCTTTGGGGGGCCCTTGAGCGGGGGGCCCGTACACCGGTCTACTGGAGTTTCTTCCGGACCACCGGTCGAGTCCGAAAGCACCCTTCACTCACGCGCACCAGCTCCCGCAAGGAGATAATTAGCTCCAAGCGGAAGACTTTCTAAATGTTCAACTCCAAAAAAGGAGAACAACCTCCGGTCAGACAATATACAATCCTATCACACAGTAGTCAATCAATCGGATCTAGGGGTGACTACACACAACCTCCTAGAAACGCAGTTAATATGAAATGGGACCTCCGAATGGAGGACCAACAACTGGAATATGAAATAGGACAGATCACCTCGGAGCGCGCGTCGCCCGATCACCGCCTAACTTGGTCTTAGCCTTTGGGAGAGTTCCACGGCGGTATCGCGGTCACGACGCGTCCAAAGGCAGGTCTTGTAGCTTAGGGCCGCCGGCAGGGTTAATCCCTCCGGTCGAGGCTTGTTCCTTTCGCTTACTTGACAGCACACCTCGTCCCTGGGGACGGGGAAGCACTTGCGCCCTTCTTGGCAAATTGAACTCTCTGATTATCTTTTCTTAGGCTTCTGTATCCACTGTTCTCTCTGGAATCAGCTCTTTTATCTTGGTTTCACTATAGTCGGGGCGTGGCGTAATCACGTCGCATGTCGAGCAGGTCATGGATAGGGCAGGAATCTGGTCAGTGCATAACATATCATGGTCGGTCGTCTTGGTCGGTCGTTAACATCTTGGTCGGAGTATACTTGAAACTTGGAAGGCCTTTCTGGGTACAAATCAGGCTGGGACAGGGCGCGACCGGTCGCCCATCGAAGATCTTCGTCCGGAGCCTGGTGTCTGGAATCCTGCGCCCGGGGTCCGGAGACCAATGAGTCTGGAGTTTGACTTGACTTTACTATGGCGGGAGTCTGGACGATCTTGAGCAATCTTCTTCGGCTCTCTGTCTGGACTTGCTTGAGTCTTCTTTCTCGCTTGTGTCTTCGCTCTTCTCTTGTGCTCTTCCGTCGCGTGTCTTACGGGCCTGTCGCTGGCCGGGTCACTGAGCAGAGACTTGGGCAAATTTTCTGGAGCCGCTTCGTGTCAAATAGCTATCACACCAGGCTTCGCCGCAACGCTGTGAGTCGTCGTTGCCGTGTTCACTTCCATTTTCGCTGTTGCTGTCGCCATTATATCTATGGCGTTGTTGCTGCAGCTCGCTCCGAGTGTCCCGCGTGTCCCGTTCACGAAGTTCGGCGACGATGTCGGCGACAGATGCTTCAGCTAAGTTCACGCGAGGCATGTCGCGTGAGTCTTCGCGACGACGCTCATAATCTCGTTCGCGTCGGTCGCGGCGGTAGTAAGCATCTCGCGAGTCGTCGCGACGGCGGTCATCACGTCGGCCGGTGTCTTCCGAGCGCTCGTGGCGGCACGAGTCATCGCGACGGCTGTCATCACGTCGTCGGGAGGCATCCCGAGCTCGAGAGTGATGCAGCGGCGACTCGCGGGACGAATTGTGCTCGTCAATCTTCAATATCTCTTGGATCATCTCTTCCAACTCATGTATATCTGAGATGCGTAGGTGGAACAGGCGCCGTTCGAGCCCTCGGTCGGCGCAAGTCTCGAGGAACTGCTTGACGTGGTCGCGTGCTTTGCGGTCGTTGCTCTCAAACCGAATTCCGGCGTTCCTGGCATAGCCATTGAGCCGGTGTCGTCGCAAACATGTTCCTTGTCTTCGCGCTTGGCTGAGTAGTAGCGGGTCTCGGCTGACTGGCTGAACTGGGAGCAATAGTAGTTGATGGAGGCTTCGCTTAAGAGGCTCCACGTTCGCTTGGTCTTCTTGGGCAGTTGTCGGTACCAATGTAGAGCGCCGCCCCGAAGACTCAGCTCGAAAGGCATGCACCATTCGTTGGGCGATGCTCGTGTTCCTTTCATCTCGTAGACAAAGGCGCGAAGCCATTGCATCGCGTTCTCGCTCTTGTTCCTGGTGCCAGAGAGCGCCTTGATCTGCCCCAGTGGGCGATGCGTTGCCACCTCGATCCTCGGAGTCGCGTTAAGCAACTCGGATTCGGTCACCTCACGGATTTGGTGCAGGTATTCGCCCATCTGCGCTCCTCCATCACCGGTAAAGTCCCCTTCTTCGTCCGACGAGTCGTCGGTGGGCTCGTAGCGGCGGCCCCTGCTCCGTCCTGAACTGCTTTTCGTGCTCCTGGCCGATTTTGAGTCATCGGTGACGTGTCCAGCGCGGTCTGAGTAGCCCGTAGCTGGTGGAGTCACCATGCGGGATTCTTGAAAGTACGGGAATCGCTCCCCTGACGCGCTAAACACCCCTCCGGTGGGTTTTCGGCTGGGGTTTTCGCGGATCACCCTCTTTGGAGTCGTCAGCAGCGGTACGCTGGCCGGGTCGACCACTTCGCGAGCCGCACGAGTCTTCCGCGAGTCGTCCAGAGTGAACGAGTTCACGCCGAAGGCTGTGCGAAGTCGCTTCTTCCATTTACAGAGCTCCGCGCCTGCTTCGGCCGGTACCCAGCACTCCAGAGTCGACGGCGAAGGGTACTCCAGAGGCCAAAGACCTAATGCTTTCCGAAATCGTTCGGTTTCCTTCACCACTGGTTCGATTATTACGGAACTCACTGGGCGAGCCAACTCGTGACACAAATCGGCTCAAACTGTTTGGCGAGTCATCGTTGGCTCTAATAGCTCACCCCAGTCGCTCTTCTTCATCTCTTCGTAAAGTCGACCGAGAACCTTGTTGGCCGCCGGCGTGTCACCGTTGAGTGGCGGCCGGTTGCCGGAGGTTTGCTCGGTCACTTGAGTCGTCAGGACCGGCGACCTCGAGTCGTCGGCGGCGTCTTCAAAGTCTTCCAAGTCGTCATACGCTGGCCCTGGGCCATCCACATCATCCAGTTCATCCGCGAGGTTGCGCGTCACGGAGCGCGTGTCATCGTCAAGCTCAACCGCGAGGTTTCGCGACAGCAAACGCGTGCCCGCGCTGCGTCCCGCAGACAGCACTGCATCTTCCAGAGTCTCGGGTGTCACCACCACTGGCGCAGGCGCCTTCTCCTCCAGGTAATCGTCGTAGGCTTCATCCATTTCTTCGTCCTTGGCGTCGGATCCAGTCATCGAGTCGTCGAAGCGGACGGTCCGCTCAGCAATCGAGTCGAGGTGCGGCGTGATCAGGGCCGCCGTCGAGTCGTCGCCACGCGTTCCGCCAGTCTTCATCGGAGTTGCTGGTACCGCTGAACGTGATCCTTTCGCCATTTTCTTCTTTCTTCGTCTTTTTTTTCTTTTTCTTGTTCTTCTTCTTCTTCTTGGTTGCTCGTAAAGTCGATCGACCTGCCGTTGCACGAATCACAGAAGGTCACACCAATCCCGGGTCGCGGCACCAGTTGTCGTGTAGGAACACGCGCTAAATTATATATGGCACACTTTCCCCACCAACAACGCCCACCGAGTCACCGAAGACTCAATGGGCTTGTTAGGGTTAGAACCTGAAGGCCCAGGAACTTTCCCTTGCACCGGGTTGATGTTTCCCCTGTGTACCGAGCTTCCGCTAGTCGACCGACGGAAGACTCAGCGTCACTAGCCACGAGCAAAGGTTAGCACGCTCTCACACACAAAATATACCTCGCAGGCCCTCAGAAGGAAGGGTCCCGGCCTTTTACGGTGTGATACGAGGGTGCCGGAGCTATACTCCGGCGGGAAGAAATAATTGGAGTGCGCTCTCGCTCCTCCAGTTCCTGGCAACGACTCGTCGCTACCAATACACCGGCCACTAACTCGTGGCCCTGCCAGGGATGAACACACGCTACACTAGTAGATGTGCCCACCGACAGTCATAATCCTACCTACCAGGTTTACCTTGAGCTGCAGGTCGTTCACTGCAGGCACCGGTGTCGCCCTTGCGTGGTTGGGAGGAAAAGCTGTTCTGTTATTGTTGCCCGAAGGCTTATCTGGTCTTCTCTTAAGTTTCCTATCGATCAATACAAATATCAAGTATAAACGCGTCTATTTTTGGACCGCCAGTTGTAACTCACGACTCTTCGGCGCTTTCTCTGCGACGTGGCGGCGTTACCGACGACTCAAACGGCCGCTGAAACGCCACCGACGACTCGGGACAGGCGCCGACGACTCATAGGTTCGGATCTTGCCAGTAGGTTCGCACCGTACTTAGCTAGGTGCAACCGCCCGCGCTTGACTTGGGACCGTCGACGAGTCATCGTCACTGACCAATTTAGGCCAATCAGCTATCGGGGGGGGGGGGGGGGTGATCCAATGACTGGCGGTGAGTTGTGACTTGCCAGTTGGCATTGACGCCTCGAATCTTGTCTCAGCTTCATTTCTCGACACCACAGTTCCTACATTTGCAGTGCGGTTCACGACGTGGCGTCTGTTTCACAACCACGCGCTAAGTGAGCACACGTTTCGGAAGTACCCGCACAACCGAAACGCACTGGAGGCGCAGATTGTATTGTTTGTAAATTGATCTTCCTTCTAAAAACTGCTAAGGGGACTCGGTGAACACGCTTCAGAAGGCTGGGGCACCCAAGAATCGAATTCTGCTGTACATCCACGAGAACTGGGTTTTCAACCCTACCAATCAGGACGTGCATAACCTCGTGAGACGGCTCAAGAAGCAGGATCATGCTGTAGTGGGTCTAACTTGACTCACTACTTTTGCTTACACGTTGCGCTACGTGTATGAGGAAGCGTAAGTACTTAGTAATTACTTGAATTAATTATATTTGAATACACAAATATAATTTAAATCCGATAAGACTCCAAGTGACTGAGAATAGGTAAAATGAGAACTGTATTGTTTGTAAATCGATCATCCTTCTAAAACTGCTAAAACTGTTTATCATCTATGAAAGGGGTTAACAGCGGCTGGCTGTCAAAGCCACGCCAATCATTGTGGTGGCCCACTTCAATGTATCCATTGGTGTGACTTACACCAAGGTGAGGAAGTATCTAAAACTTTTAACAGATATCTTATCTGTTAAAACCACAAATGGCTTGTAGCCACTTGTACGTGTACCCCGTTACACCATCCCCCCTTAAGGCTAGACGCGCGGGGTCCCCGCACGTTAATTCTCCGCGTTTTGAAAAGAAACCCGCGCTCATTCAACGATGAGCACGCCCCAAGAGAAGAAGAACCCGAAGTCGGTGGAGAGTCATCTCTCCATCGATGACTACTTCGAGCGCCAGAAGGCGAAGTATGGCGACGTCGTCGACTTCGACGACGATGATGAAGACATGGAGGACGAGAAGGACTCGTCCTCAAAGCGCAAAGACTCAGTGTCGAGCGAATCACTCGACCCCCACGCTAAGAACGTTCGCCCGCGTGAAGGGGACGAATCGGACGCTTCGGGTTCGAAGCGTTCGCGAACTGAGCGTGATACCCCACTCGCTTCCGCTGGGGCTCTCAGTTCTCCGCGCGCTGTGCCTGCAGCGCGCGATCCGTGGATGCCGTCCGCGTCTGAGATCTCGGACTGGTATGGGAACTCGGTACCTCCGAATGAGGTGCCGCTATACGTATGCAGCGCCATCAAGGATGACGCCGTGACTGCCGAGCTGCACTTTGATGCGGAAACGCATCAAAGGCGCGATTATTACATCGGACTCTTCCATGAGCTCCGATGGTTTCAAAGCAAGAAGACATCTTCTCGCGGCAAAGTGCCCGAGTGGCAGGCACTTTGTCAAAGTAGGAATGCTTTTGTTGAGAACTTCAACAAGAGGCCGAGTGCTTAGCGTGATCGGATTAAGCAAGCGCGTGATCGCTTCGAGACGTACTCGAAGCGTGGAAAGTTGGAGCAACTCCACGTTGCTGCGGAGGAGGCTAATGTGCCGTGCGCTGTGCCCGAGGGCTTTCAGTGCACGAAGTGCTTCCCAGGCGCGGTCCGCTTGAGCGACCGCGACCTGAACGGGTACACGTCATTCCGTGTGCCCGAGAGTCTCAAAGAGCTCCGTGCTAAATTCATATCCAGGCCGAGTTGGGGACCCGGGTGAAGGAGTTGCTCCAGCGCGTCCGCGCGCTGGAGGAGAGGCTGCTCGTCGCCGAGGCCGAGGCCAAGGCTTCCGCTTCTGCCTCGGCTGCTGCCGAGGCTTCGGGTCAGCCGAGCTAGATGGCTCGTGCTGCAGGTATGACTTCAGCCGTCCAACGTAAAAGGTCGGATGGAGGCGCATGCTAGACGGTATGTCTAGCGTGTAAGCGTTGCCGTGCCGTGTGACAAGTAGCGGCCCCAGATTTTCGCTGACGACGAACCGTCACTGGTTTGACTTGGAGTCTATATTGAGTTGTGATTGGTGGAGAGAGAGGATGCGGCGCGGCCGTACCCGTGTGACATGAGTGGCGACAGTGATGGGGCGTGTTCTTGTGGAAGAAATCCCGCGCCTGACCGTAGATGGGCCCAACCGGCTGGAAGTGTGAAATCCTGGGCGTGCACACCCAGGATTCAACAAGTGCATTCAGTCCAGCCACCGGACTTTCCCTTACGACGAGTGCCTAAAGGCTGGTGGAAAGTGTCTCTGGAGAATGTATCCCAGAGTAAACCTCGTCTTGCTGTGGTCCAGAGCGACAAGATGGATCAAGTACCAAGAAACACCCACTACCACCACCATGATCACGCGCTGGAAGCCGTACGAGTTGATGTTTGTGGAGATACACGCTAGTCTGTGATGAAGAAGAGTTTGCACCCAGAGTGCAGCACGGAAACCCAAGATTCACTTGTGTGAAGACAAGTGCCCAGGATTTCAAGATGGAATCCTGGGATTGGACCGTGAACCCAGACGCCCTATACTAAAACCAAGTATTTCCCAAGCCGACATCCAAGATTCACCAAGTTACGCCAAGATTCACCAAGTTACGCCAAGATTCACCAAGTTACGCCAAGATTCACCAAGTTACGCCAAGATTCCAAGAATCACCCAAGATACCAAGTGGAATCCTGAGTGTGAATGCGAAGCAAGTTTGGAGCCAGTTTGAGGCCAGTTTGCAATCAAGTGATGTGTGGCTTGAAGAACAGTCGAGAATCCACTAAGACCTGTCGACTCGACTTTTTCGAAGAGAAGAGGGAGAGTGCTCACACTATACTGTAACCAAGACAACGGACTCGCTGCATGGTGAAACCAAGTCATTTGTTAACCCACGACGAAGGTGCGACGACCAAGTCGTCACTAAGCAGAACCTCTGAACCCAAGGTATACTGAAGCCAAGATATTCGACCCGAAGCATAGTTAACCGAAGACATTTGCCCGCAGAAGAGTGCAGAAGAGAGAAGTGATAGTGTAGTCGATAACCAAAACAGAGTTCAATTTTCCCTGTCACGCGCAAGTGACTTCGGCCAAGCCTGCCGACGGAAATCCGGAGGACCCGAGACTATGACCGCAGGACATTAAGGGCACATCGACTACAAGGACGAGTCGACTGTGTGAGCTCCACCTACTCTAAGTCCAGTTAGGTGGTGACCAGAGACGCCTTGTGCTTCCTGGGGTGATCCATCTATTTCATATCCTAGTTGGGTCACTTGCTGTGCTCGTGGTAGCCCATTTCATGTTCCCGATTGTGTTCTGGAGTGCTAAGTAGTCGCCTCCAGGATATTGTATTGACTGCTGCGTGTGACGGGAAGGTTAACTGATAGTGATTGTATTTTCCCTCTTAATTGAGGGTGGTGCGCGTATTGGCGAGTATTCAGGCGAGCTAGGCGCCTGGATCTCAGACTCGAGTGAGCCTAGTGTGCGAGTGACCCACCGTCCGAGGGTCCAAAAGAATAAGTGACGGTTAGTTGTAGTGTTGTATACTCTGTATTTGTTGGTTATCGGGCTAGAGAGCACTTGGGTAAGGTGCCTTCTGAGTTCCAAGCTTCACCCAGAGTGGAAGTGAAATCCTGGATCCTGAATTCGTGATATTCTGGGTTCGGGTGATCTGAAATTCTGGGTTGCCTTCAGCATCGAGGACGCGTTCTGGATTAGACGTGCACCTCAGCGCTTCTTCAAAGGCTACATTTACAACTCCAGTGAAGTGCCGTTCCGTCGAAGATAAACGAGCCGACAGGGATTACGCAAGGTACTCACGCCAAACAAGGGAGGGTGAAATTCAGGGTTTGCTTTGCGGCACTCTGGGTTTTATTCTTCTTCTGTTGACTCCCAGTATTTTCCTGGGCTACGCTATACAAAACACCCCTGGGCGATCAAGGTTTCATCGGCCTCGCCTCACGTGCCAACACAGTGAACGGCCCGATGAAGCGCGGAGCAAGCTTGATTGTTCCGAAACCCGAAACGGCATGTTTAGCATGTTTTGAGTAGCTAACAAAACCAATGAACTAACTTTGAATTCATTTGTGTTGCCTCTGTCCACATTGTCTGCGTTCAGCTTCTGTTGATCAACAGAAGCTACTATTGCATCTTGGACAAACCGAATCACGGCTTGTCTTTTGGTAAGGAAGTTGATTGCATCCGAGCTGAAGTCATTCAGCTCGCTCTCCACTAGAGGCCCGGCCTCTGCGTGGTTCTTCGCGGTGTCTGCGCCCTGCGCAGACTCGTGGTCTTTGTCCTTGTTCTTGGGGGAGTCTGCGCCCTGCGCAGACTCATGTGGTTTGTTCGTTGTTGTAGCTGACACTATACAAGTGTCAGCGGTTCTCTGCGGCTGCTGTATTGCAGTCGTAGAGATCCTCCCCCACTTAAAGTGGGAGCCATCACTCCGAGTAAACTCGGTAGACGTGGATGCCGCATAGCATTCACGTAGAACGATGTATGCCCGGTCGAGGCATGCACTGAGTTATTGATGGCAAACTCTGCCATCGATAAGCACTCGCTCCAGTATTGGAACGAGTGAGCGTAGTTCTTCAAAATGTCGACGAGCACGCGATTCACGCACTCGGTTTGACCGTCCGTCTGCGGATGATCCGCAGTCGACATTGAAAGTTGGCTCCCAAGACGTGTAAACACTTCTTGCCACAGGTGCGCTGTGAAGCGCGGGTCTCTGTCCGACACGATGTCAGTCGGCATGCCATGGTGTTTGAACACCATGTCAACGAACAGACGAGCCGTCTGCTTCGCAGTCACTTCTGCCGGCACCGCAGCAAGATGTACCATCTTGCTGAAGCGGTCGACGAAGACCACAACACCGGTTTCCCTCCGCTGTCCGGCGGAAGACCAAAAATAAAGTCCAAAGACATGGACTTCCAGCACTCCAACGAAGTTGGTAGTGATTGTAAAGGAGCCTGCGCGAATGGCGCAGGCTTTACGCGTTGGCATACCTCGCAAGCACGGATGTACTTGCGCACCCACTTATACTGGTGGTGCCAGTAGAAGTCGCGTGTGAGAAGGACGTATGTCTTCTCACGTCCGAGATGTCCTGCAGTCGGGGCATCATGATATTCGTACATGATCCTGAGTCGCAGGTCATGGTCATTTGGCACGACAACGCGGTCCGCGTTGTCGTCGACTGCATTATAAAGAAGCAGTCCGTCGTGCACCCGATATCGGTGTGCACGCGCACGAAGGTGTTTGGGTAACTTCTGACGAGCCTTGCCAGAAGGCGCTGTACCATAGGCCAGCAAGCGTTTCGCGTACGTGGCCTTCACATCGTCCAACAGAGACGATGTGGGTTCGCTCGATCGCATGACGTCAATGGCATTGACGTCAACAGCTTCTGAATAGTCCGGCCGACGTGATAACGCGTCGGCCACTACATTCAATCTTCCGGGTTTGTATTCGACCCGGAAGTTATACTCCGCAAAGAATGAGAGCCATATCGCCATTCTTTGTGATATGTGTGGCGACTTCACTGCGGTGCGCAGTGATGCATGGTCGGTGTAGACCACAAATGGTCTACTTCCAAGTAGATACACTCGGAACTTGCGAGTCCATATTTCATGGCAAGGAGTTCCTTGTCATGCACCGGATAGTTGCGCTCAGCTGGCTTCAGCTGACGCGATTGGTAGTAGACGACACGATCACGGCCCTCGTGATCGTGCTGCATCAACGCGCATCCGATCGCGAAGTCGGATGCGTCACACACTACGTGAAATGAGCGATCTTGGTCAACCACTGCCAAGCTCGGTGCCTCAGTCAAGCCCCGCTTGACTGCATCGAATGCCTTTTGGCAATCGAGTGTCCAAATCCACACAGCTTCTTTCTTAAGAAGCTGAGACAGCGGGCGAATCTTGCCCGCATAATGCTCCACGTACTTGCACAAGTACGTGGCCAAGCCAAGGAACTGCCTCAGTTCCTTGACACTTGAAGGCGTTGGCCAATCGTTATTCACTCTGACCTATTCCGGGTCAGGGCGAACGCCATTCTTTCCTACGAGACACCCGAGGACGGGTATCTCGTTCACCCCGAAGATGCACTTCTTCAGGTTCGCGTAGAGCCTATGCTTTCGCATAAGCTCAAGTAGCTTCCGGAGATGCACCCGGTGCATCTCTACGTCGGTCCTCCCGTCCACAGCTCGGCTGTGGATGAATACATCATCGAAGTAGCTCGACGCGAAGTCGCGCACCGAGCGCAACAAGTGCGTCACGCACCTGTTGAAGGTCGCAGGGTTCGGCTTCATTTCCCGATACCACAACAGTCGCTCGCTCTCTTCGACGTTACCTTCAAGTTGACCAGGTTCGGCCTGTCATCTTGTTTCTTGCAGCTAGAGATAGTCTCACTAAGGGCTGCAGTCCTCAGTGTCGCGTGCCCGATGTCGGCACGCGTGACTGCATTACCAGTAGGGCGCCCCGCGCCTACTGGATCATCGCGTTTTTTGCTGGTCCGCGGCGATGCCTAGCATCGCTAGGACGGCCACCTCCAGGGGGCATGGGAGCTGTGCACTCCCGTGCAAAGTGACCGATCCTTCCGCAGCGGAAGCATCCCGCGTTGCCTCCCTGCTGCTGGTAACCAGCAGTTGTTGCGTTCGAGAGGTCCATTGGCTCCGGACCTCCCGTCCTCGCTACCGGGCGCGGTTGCGGCCTCGGTGCGTTTACATGGAGTTTAGCCTGCCGCAGGTTAAACTCTTCTTGCATGCCAAGGGTGATTGCAGCTTCGAGAGTACTCGGGTACTCTCGGAAGAGATAGGTCTTCATGGGCCCATCTCTACGTCTCTTCATGAACGTGATGACCTTGGTAGCCTCGTCAATCGGGTTAGTCACGATATTTGAGACCACGTATCTTGCACGCTGCGCGTAAGCATGAACGTCATGCTTACCCTGCTGTAGGTCGAAGAACTCCGCCCTCGGCCAGAACACGTTTTGCGGGGGCTCAGACGCTTGTCTGAGCTCCTCTTTGAACACTTCATACGTGCTGAAGTACGTAGGATCAGAGAGTCGGCGCCCATACGCCCAACTCCTTGCGTGTCCACCAAGGAAGACATCGCGAACGCGACCTTAGACAGGGGGTCGACGATGCATCGAGCCGCTATGGCTGTGTCGAGCTCGACAAGCCAGCGGAGGAGAGGCTCGCCCTCTCTTCCCACGTAATTGCTTACGCTCAATTTTAAAGATTGAGCACGCGGTGTCGTTCCTGACGACGCCGTCACTGAGGAAGCAGCATCACGCTGCTCCTTCATGATGAATCCCAGAGGAACACCATGTTGCTCCGTCGGCGATAGCGTACGCAGCATTGTGGCTATCGCCGCTTCTCCAATGACTGTTGACAGTCGTTGGAGGGCCTCCCACTCTGGGTCAGACAGGTGGGGGCAGTCAGCGCGTGCAACATGCGTTGCAGGCGTGTTGGAGCTCTCCACGGGCACCTCCGTGCTCATGTGGTTCTCGGCTCCGCGTTCGTACGCCGCGTACGAACGTCAAGCAGTCGGTCGTTGGACGGACTACAAAAGTGCTACCAGGTGTAGTGGGTCTAACTTGACTCACTACTTTTGCTTACACGTTGCGCAACGTGTATGAGGAAGCGTAAGTACTTAGTAAGTACTTAGGTTAATTATATTTGAATACACAAATATAAGTTAAGTAAGATAGGATTCCAAGTGACTTAGATTAGGTAAAATGAGAACTGTATTGCTTGTAAATTGATCTTCCTCTAAAATCTGCTAAAAACTGTTTATCATCTATGAAAGGGGTTAACAGCGGCTGGCTGTCAGAGCCCCGCCAATCATTGTGGTGGCCCACTTCAATGTATCCATTGGTGTGACTTACACCAAGGTGAGGAAGTATCTAAAACTTTTAACAGATATCTTATCTGTTAAAATCACAAGTGGCTTGTAGCCACTTGTGCGTGTAACCCCGTTACACATGCGGCTCCAACCAGCGCAAAGCGGTTGAAGCAGTGGATGCTTGAATTTACTGAGGAGGACGGCAATGTTGGCCATATTTTTGTTGATTCGGTGAATAATAATGTATGAACTGTATGGAGTGGCGATTGAAGGATTTATCTAACAATTGTATATACTTGTTTGTAGAGTATCGCTACATGCATTACACTTCAAACAGCACACACGAGGCAGTTGTTTGATCTTTTCCCTGAAGTTTTGACGATTGACGCCACTCATGGCACCAATATTTCCAAGTACAAGGTGTTCTCGATCATGGCTCATGATGCATTTGGCAAAGGGTAGTTCGTACAGCATGTTGTTCTACAAAACGAGCGGCTTCCTACCTTACTCACTGCGCTAGAAGATTTCAAGAACAACAATCCAGCCTGGATTCGGATTAAGTGTATCCTAATTGATAAGGATTTCACTGAAATCACGGACCTCAAGTTGGCTTTTCCCGACGCGGTGATTTTACTCTGTCAATTTCACGTCATAACATATCTCCGGGAGGAGATTTCTTCAGCCGAATATGGATTCAGTGGATGACAAAAGCAGCAATTACAAGGCCTTGTGAGTCTTGTCGTGTATGCGAAGACGGAGCGGAAGTACAGCCAGTATCGAGACTACATGCGGTATATAATGGCTATTGGGCGTCACAATGCATGCGTTGGGCGCAATGACCGAGTTGGGGGTTGAAAGTACT
The DNA here is from genome assembly GCF_018691715.1 of Phytophthora cinnamomi. Taxonomy (NCBI): domain Eukaryota; phylum Oomycota; class Peronosporomycetes; order Peronosporales; family Peronosporaceae; genus Phytophthora; species Phytophthora cinnamomi. The sequence continues at coordinate 467,482 of NW_027150944.1, forward strand.
GAGTTGGGCACAAGTGTTGAAGTGGGAGCTGGTTGTGCTGCGTTGGGCGGATATGCAAGAGTTGATGAAGATCCAAAACACCCCTTTGAAGCCTATTTCGTGACGAATTGGGACAAGTGTCGGCCGATGTGGTGCTCATTTGAGAGACAAAACGCTGTTACTCTTGGTAACAATACAAACAACAGGATTGAAGCATCATGGAAGCAACTGAAAGGTCTGGTGAATTCATTTATGGAAGTAGATGAGTGTATTGCGTCAATTATGTATTACCAGGTACAAGAGGAGAAAACGTTTCTGTATTGCTTGTACAAGTTGGCAATTGTACGCGACCCAAAGTACGATCACGAAATGCGATGGCTTTCGAACCGGATTAGTGAGTACGCGTGCGAGGTCATTTACGAGCAGTACGTTTTTGCAACTACACGAGGCAATAACAAGTTTCACGATGCGATTCCTGGTGTATATTTGATCCAGTATGATTCTGATGACGAAGACGCCCTCGACCAACTAAGGAGCGAATATTCCGTTACGAAACGTGACTGATCGTGTTCGTATATGTTCATGACGTCACGGCTGCTTCTGTGTCGGCATGTCTTCTTCCTTCCGATGTTCCTCAAATTCGAGAACATAATTCCTACACAGCTTCTACATCACCGGTCGCTTCTGACGACGCTGCGGTCAAGCACCGACATACCACTATTGTCTGGGGAACGATTTGCTGTATCTCGGATTTTGCGAGATTCTAATCCTTGCTGGGATTCGAATCGTAAGTGTCGGGAGGCAAACGCAGTCACGTCGTCTATTAGCGAACATTTGAGTAGTTTGGGTATGCAAGAGTACAAGGTGGCAAAGGAAGTCCTGCATGGTGTGGCCTCCCTGTTCAAGCATGGAGAGTATGCTGCATATCCAGAATGATAGCACTGCATCAGTCTTCGGATGCATCGCGCTCTACTGAAGCAACCCGTGATAAGTTGGCTCTGCTTACAGGAGAGGTGGACCCTGCCAGTTCTAGCGAGGTCCAAGCGGCAGCCAAATCAAGCCACGTATCTTGTGGAGAGGAGGAAGGTGTCGGAACGGGTCCTGATGATGAGTCCTCTGCTAGCGTACAGACAACTCAGTTGGGCACGGATGGTTCCCAGTTGGGCGTGGATGGTGCGCGGTTGGGGATGGATGGGTCACAGTTCGGCTCTGGAGGAAGAGAGGTGAACGCGGATGACGTTATTTGTGATCCTGCAGAAGATGCGTTACTTGCGGAGAGCGTGCATCCGATACCTGTCACCGAGACGAACGCAACACGTGAGCAAACTGTCGTTCTTGACCAAGCCAGTGACTAATTTGAAATACAAAGTCCACCTCGAGCCCGAGGACGACCTAAGCAAAAACCTCAAGTTAACAAGGCAAAACGAAAACAGAACTTTTGGGGATTCAGCAAGATATTGAGATGCACGAAAGTCGCCATACCTGGCATCTGTCTTTGAGGAATTGGAGAGCGGCCCAACCTTCGATTCAGCACACAAAGAGTTGTCGTGTAGGAATTCACGATTTTACGAGTCCTCGTCCCTCAGCCTCGACAAATGGGACGAGTCCTACCAACAACACACGCTTCCCTCGAAAGGTCATCGAAGATTGTTGGGATTAAACCTGAAGACCACGTCCGATCCCTTACACCGGGCTGGAAATATGCCTTGTGTTGAAGTATCGGTCAGGTAGGTAGAGCCCACACACAGGCACCGCCAGCCACGAGCAACGGCTGGGGTGCGTAAATATAAACGCTTTCGCGCTAAACCCACTGTGGTCCCTCAGAATGGAAGGGTACCGGGCTGGTCAAGGCCTTTGACAGGGGCGCCGAGGTGAAACGTCGGCATAAGAGTCAAATACATTGGGGGGCCACGCTACGCACCCAGGTCAACGTACAAACGTACAGGGAGGACTCTCTACCTCCCAACACTCGGCCACTATCCGCTCTTGGCCTTACCAGGGCGAACTCTCGGTCAATGTACCTTAAGCTCACCGGCAGAAATACCCCGCGTCGGCCGAGCGTTTCCAGACCCTACAGCTAAGCTAGCTAGACTTACCGTAGACGGACTTGACCCTGATGGCTTGGGGGGAATATTCTGTTCTGATTTAATAGTTAGAGGTGGTACGGCCTCGACTATAACTAATCCCTAACGTCTATACAAATATCTAATATAGACCGAGCTTTCGGTTTAATCCTACAACCGGACGAGCCTTCGTCTTAAGTCCGGATTCCTAATAAGAGGCAAAAGGTGTATCCACTATGACTATCCGGAGAGATCGGCGATAATTTATTAGGACCCGCCGAGCCTCACAGTCACTAACTAGCTTCCTGTCACTCTGGCGCGGTAAATGTGAGTAGCCAATAGGAGACCTCGGTCATCTTCTCTCAAACTCTCGACGCCGTTAGACCTTGGTCTGGTGACTCCACTCCGAAGTCAAAACCCAATCTCACAGAATTACACCAGTTCAAGCTGTGTATATTTGCAAACAAGTTGAAACCTCCTATCGCTCACGAGATAGCCAAACTTCCTACAAGCAAACCATTGATGAGGCCCGAAGAGATTGTTCGTGTATTCCCGTTGGACTTGATAAAGAAGTGCGTGGCTAAGGTATCGGCCTATCAACGAAAGCACAGTGGTGTTCGAGGACTTGATATTGCTCTCGAGATCATTGGGGTCGGAGTATTTGCGAATTCTACGGTAGCGCTCATGAAAAAGTGGCACAAGGCTTATAGCGTATTGGAGAAAATGGAGAAAGACTATCGTGGATCGAGCAGCTTGATCTCTCCCGCCTCGTCAACCAACGTTTTAAAGTTGAAAAAGATCCTGAGCTTCCTGCCAAGACAAAAAATATCCCCATTCTACCTCCTGAGGTAAGTTGGTTAAGATATATTTTGGTTATGTATTGTGCGAGTGTTTATAATGTTGCTGACAACACTTTGTGTGCCACGGACAGACTGAAGTCTTCGACCTTGTTGCAAAGGAATGCCTAAGTGATGAAGTCATGAAAATGGTACTGACGAAGAAATTTGGGCCTGATCCTAATGTCGTGGTGTTCGACGCTTCAACACTCGGTGTTACCGTAGATGGAAGCGTCAGTGCGGACACTTCAAACATTCGGCGGGCAATGGAGGGACTGTCAACAGAGATGGTACTCTTCCCGGTGAACTGCAACAATAACCATTGGTGCTCGATCGTGGTGAACCTTGCCAAAGGCAAGGTCTACATCTATGACTCTAGCTCCTTCTCCTACCTTCTAGGCGTCCGTGCAGTTGCCCACACATTAATGCCACTTCTGCCAGCTACTGTACAAAGGAGCTTGCGCGTGCAGACGTACGAGTCTGGACTCGGAGTACAGACAGATAGCTACAACTGTGGCGTCTACGTGCTGATCGCGTTCGAGATGTTTTGCGGAGCTGAGCCGCTTGGCCACCTTGACAAAAAGACATTGTAATGTCTCCGATACCGCTACCTGCGTATCTGCCTACAAGACTAAGGTAGCTGTAGCTAGCACGTGGTAACATGTCTTAATCAACGCATTTCTTCGTTTCTTAAGATACTTGCTGGTCTCTTACTTTGCCAAATAATCGCTTGTGTCATCGCACCATTTTTCTTCTGGTCATCCCGGAGCTCGTAAGTTCGCTGTTGTAGGTTCACAACGTGTAAGTTCGGTTCCATAAGTTCGAACCTCTGCATGACGCGCGTCAATTCGCCGAAGTGCTCGTCCATCCGTGGCGATCTGACTTCATCGCCTTCCGGCTATACAGCTCAGGTGTATACAAAAATGCACTGGCTTGATCGAGTTGGGAGTCCGATGGGTGCTACATGGGCGCTGCTAGGGCGTGTTTGTGTTTGGTTGGTCATGCTTGGTTACGGCTGGGTGCTCGTAGCATGTCACACATTTTTCAGTTGGGTACAGCAACGAGTGCCATAATACATTTTCCGCTGTGTCAGAGAAAGTGCAATATCTTACAATCCGACTTTTTACAAAGTATGTTTTACGGATTTAAAACAGCGCTTTTGCGTAATTATGACTTTTGCCGCAGCTGTTTTTCTTTTTCGTCTAAAGGACGGCTTCTTCATAGTTGGCGTTGGCGTGTTAGCGCGTTCGCGACTCTCTGCTAGCATTTAAGCCTCATTTCGAATCGAGATGGCAACAAGCAGCCCCTTTTGTCAACGCGTAAATTGAGAAGGTTTCTCTTAACTACAAATAAAAGGTGTCATTTTGTACTTAAAATTATAGCAGTATATTGATTTTTTATTTTCAAGGTCTGAAGCCCCGCGCAACAACGTATTGCGGAGGTAGGTCAAAATGGTATTGCAGCGCGCCTGCTCTGGCCTGACCTAGTTGAGTATAGTTGTCACAGTGAGCAAGTGGGGTCGAAGCGATCATTTTAAAGGCTAAGGTCTTACATCGACACCAGCATGGGCAAGTGATGGTACAGTAGGCTTTCAAGACTTTAAACCCAGTATAAGTTAAATTCGACGAATGATGTGGCTTCAATGTTGAAAATTGGGTTCGCGCTGCTGTACGCTGCAAACAATGTCTCGATCGCCTCGAGGCTTTGTGTGTCAGCGCTGCCTCGTTAGGAAATAGTCCCCGCCGTGCTTCCACGCTTTGTGGTGCGCCTTCATCAACTTACACCGCATTGCAACCTCGCATGTTCATGTGGAAGCGATGCGGGCGACGCTCGCGTACGACATGATGCTGCGGAAGCGATGGAAGAGATGGTCTACGGGGCGCAGGCCACGACCAAGGGCAGACGTTGTATCGGTTCGCTTCGTATGAAAACATTATCTAATTAACGACCAATAGTGAAATATTACTGGGATAGGAAGCTGTCGAGTATTATTTCAGACGACTGCGACGTTGGCGGCGATGGTGATAGAGCCGACGACACTGCGCTGTCGCCGACACCGAGAGCCCGACCGACACCTGAGGACCACGTCAACGTTGCCACTGCATAAACTGGTGCGTGAGTGCCGCATCAACAGCGAAACTGCATAATCAAACGCCCGTAGAGTTCTTTTGGAATCGTATACGGATCGGGTCGGGGATTAGGTCGGGCATCAAACCCCGACCTAATATACCGACCCGATCAAAAGTAGGGTTTTGAATAATCGGGGGCTCTTATGTGAATATCTTAAGTGAAATACATGTTCGGCGCACATTTGTTAGACGCGCGTTTGGTGCTGGTCCTACATTAGTGCTGATACAATCATGTTTGGCTCGGTGTCGCTTGTCCCAGCGCCATCTAGATCCTCCTCCTGGAACTCGAACGAGAAGTCGGGCATAAAAATCATTGTCGGCAGTGTTCTCATTGGTATCTCCAGTTTCTGCATCGTCGCTATTGTCGCTGTCTGCATCCCTTTCCAGCTCTTCGAGTGTCGGAGCTTCACCCTCGCTCTCCGAATCTGACAGTCCTGCTACACTACGTAGATCCAATGGAACTGGCACGCTAAACCCGTCGGCACCACTGTGCTCTTCATCTTGGCTTTGGTGCTTGTTACGCTTATTCATACCCTTTCCACGCCTCTTCTTCCTGCGTGTGTTCGCGTTCTTCCTCGTGCCTGGTTTTCGACGCCCAGAAGCGATGTCAGCTAGTTTTGTAACGTAGACCTGTGAGATATTGCGAATGGTTGACACAAATGTGACGATATTCGGACGAGCCGTGAAAGCTTGAGTTCCCTATGAAAGCGCTCCAACGGGTTATTAGTTCGCGCCACGGGATCTTGTTGAACACCGTGCACATTCCACTCCTCGATTTTGTAGCGGTCCAGCCATGTTACACGAAAGTAGCCCCAGAATTCCTTCCATTTGGGATGGGAGTACGGGATTCCCTTTTCGGCACAGCGCTTCCTAATCTCTCGTTTCACCCATTTTGTGACGGGGTTACACGCACAAGTGGCTGCAAGCCACTTGTGAATTTAACAGATAGGTTATCTGTTAAACGTTTTGGATACTTCCTCGCATTGGTGTAAGACACACCAATGGATACATTGAAGTGGACCACCACAGTGAGTGGTCCACACATACCCAATAGATCCTATTGGTAGAAAGCAGCATCTTTCTACCAATCAGAGACATGCATATTAGCGGGGCTCTGACAGCCAGCCGCTGCCAACCCTTTCATAGATGATAAACAGTTTTTAGCAGATTTTAGAGGAAGATCAATTTACAAGCAATACAGTTCTCATTTTACCTAATCTAAGTCACTTGGAATCCTTTTGTTACTTAACTTATATTTGTGTATTCAAATATAATTAACCTAAGTACTTACTAAGTACTTACGCTTCCTCATACACGTTGCGCAACGTGTAAGCTAAAGTAGTGAGTCAAGTTAGACCCACTACACCTGGTAGCACTTTGTAGTCCGTCCAACGACCGACTGCTTGACGTTCGTACGCGGCGTACGAACGCGGAGCCGAGAACCACATGAGCACGGAGGTGCCCGTGGAGAGCTCCAACACGCCTGCAACGCATGTTGCACGCGCTGACTGCCCCCACCTGTCTGACCCAGAGTGGGAGGCCCTCCAACGACTGTCAACAGTCATTGGAGAAGCGGCGATAGCCACAATGCTGCGTACGCTATCGCCGACGGAGCAACATGGTGTTCCTCTGGGATTCATCATGAAGGAGCAGCGTGATGCTGCTTCCTCAGTGACGGCGTCGTCAGGAACGACACCGTGTGCTCAACCATTAAAGTTGAGCGTAAGCAATTACGTGGGAAGAGAGGGCGAGCCTCTCCTCCGCTGGCTTGTCGAGCTCGACACAGCCATAGCGGCTCGATGCATCGTCAACCCCCTGTCTAAGGTCGCGTTCGCGATGTCTTCCTTGGTGGACATGCAAGGAGTTGGGCGTATGGGCGCCGACTCTCTGATCCTACGTACTTCAGCACGTATGAAGTGTTCAAAGAGGAGCTCAAACAAGCGTTTGAGCCCCCGCAAAACGAGTTCCGGTCGAGGGCGGAGTTCCTCGACCTTCAGCAGGGTAAGCATGACGTCCATGCTTACGCGCAGCGCGCACGATATTTGGTATCAAATATCGTGACTAACCCGATTGACGAGGCGACCAAGGTCGTCACGTTCATGAAGGGGCTTAGAGATGGGCCCGTGAAGACCTATCTCTTCCGAGAGTACCCGAGTACTCTCGAAGCTGCGATCACTCTTGCCATGCAAGAAGAGTTTAGCCTGCGGCAGGTTAAACTCCATGCGAACGTACCGAGGCCGCAACCGCGCCCGGTAGCGAGGACGGGAGGTCCGGAGCCAATGGACCTCTCGAACGCAACAACTGCTGGTTACCAGCAGCAGGGAGGTAACGTGCGATGCTTCCGTTGCGGAAGGATCGGTCACTTTGCACGGGAGTGCACAGCTCCCATGCCCCCTGGAGGTGGCCGTCGTGGCGATGCTAGGCATCGCCGCGGACCAACAAAAAACGCGGACATCCTGTAGGCGCGGGGCGCCCTATTGGTAATGCAGTCGCGCGTGCCGACATCGGGCACGCGACACTGAGGACTGCAGCACCCAGTGAGACCAGCTCTCACTGCAAGAAACAAGATGACAGGCCAAACCTAGTCATCTTGAAGGTTTACTCGAAGAGGGCGAGTGACTCTCTTCGAGCTTTGGTAGACTCAGGCGCGTCGAACAACTTTGTTCGACTACGAAGCCTGTCGAGACTTGACTTCGAGGAGGTAGATACACCTCGAAGTCTTCTGGAGGTACGACTGGCAACAGGTGCCATCGTGAAGACCGAGAAGCGCGTCGTGAACGTGCCCTTCTCGTACAAACAACGAGTGTTTGTCGAACACTTTATCGTCCTGGACCTGGACGATAAGTTCGACGTGGTAATGGGCATGCCGTGGCTTGCACGGCATGATCCGGTGATAGACTGGAAGAAGCGCACGCTCGTGCGCTTCGGACGCGACAGCGGAACAGAGAGCGATGGCCCTGTTACCGCAGCGCACGCACCTGCTGGTGCGCGCGGCTCACCAGTCGAGACAGCGCTTTATGCTGCTGTCCCGGAGTGCCCAACAAGTGCGCGAGGGCGCGCACAAGTGAGACCCACGTCGGCAATGCTGCCGACGTCGGAAGAAAAAGATGTGTTGGTTCCGGGAACCAACACCCACGTCCAAGCGTGTAAGGGACAGTCCCTGACCCGAAGCGGTCAGGTCGACGACGACGCGTCGGCTCCGGGAGCCGACGCACCCTCGTTCATGAGGGGCTCCGCCAATGATTGGCGTCGAGGTGACGAAGGCGTGTCAACACCGGGAGTTGACGCTGCAAACAGTGCGGGCGGTTGCAAACGTACCGCACTGACGCAATTTTCATGCTGTCGTGCAGCCGGGCTGCACGACGAAGCGCCATGCGATCAAGCCGGGCTTGATATCGCGCGCCCGCAGACAGGGCTGCCGGCGAAGGGGCACATTACCGTGCAGCCGGGCTTGATACCGCGCGCCCGCGGACAGGGTCCGCCGGCGAACGACTGTCCACGGCCGGGCCTGGACAAGAAGAACAACTGTGCGAAGCCGGGCTCCGCACAACAAGAAGACGGCGCAAGCGGAAAACGCTGCGCAAGTCTCGGTCCGGGACCGAGACGCATCAAGAGCAGTCTGCTGGGCAGACTGAGGCGGTGACGCCGAATGTCAAGACGCTAAGCGTCTTGACACGCACCGATACTGGATTCCAGTATCGTGACATGGAACTCGCTAGTCCTCCGACGATGGCGTCGGAGTTGACTTCGCTTCCAGCCATGAGCTGGAAGCGCTTCACGCGCGACTTGCACGATGGACGCATCGAGCAAGTCTGCGTTCTTTCGGACAGCGAAAGAACGGAGAGCGAGAGCGAAGAGCTGAGGCAGCTCTTCATGGGAAGTACCACTGAGAGCGAAGACGCTCTCAGTGCGAAGACGAAGCGAGAGCGCTTCGAGGAACAAGGTTGGGACTCGCTGAAGTCGAATCCCTATTACGAATTGTTGAGGGAGTACAAAGACGTACTCCCGGAAGACATTCCTGCGGAGCTTCCGCAGGATAAGGGCATTCAGCACGAGATTGATCTCGTGCCGGGCACGAAGTACTGTGTCACGCGGCAGTGGCCACTGCCGCGAGAGCAAGTGAAAGCGATCGACGACTTCTTTGAAAGTCGTCGTAAAGCAGGACAAGTGCGGGAATCAAAGTCCCCGCACAGTGCTCCGACGTTCTGTGTCAAGAAGCCACAGGGCGGATGGCGTATCGTTCATGCCTACAACAAGCTGAACGATGCGACGGTACCGGCGCAGACGCCGATACCACGAAAAGATGTTATCATCGATTCGATGGCCGGGAGCACCGTTTACAGTGCTCTCGACTTGCGAGATGGATTTTATCAAATCCTAATGCGTGAGAGCGATACCCCTCTCACGGCAGTGAGCACGCCAAGCGGCATGCTCTGGGAATGGCTAGTAATGCCACAGGGGCTTAAGAATGCCCCCGCGACTTTCAACGGGTGCGTGACGCACTTGTTGCGCTCGGTGCGCGACTTCGCACCGAGCTACTTCGATGATGTATTCATCCACAGCCGGGCTGTGGACGGGAAGACCGACGTAGAGATGCACAGGGTGCATCTCCGGAAGCTACTTGAGCTTATGCGAAAGCATAAGCTCTACGCGAACCTGAAGAAGTGTATCTTCGGGGCGAGCGAGATACCCGTCCTCGGGTGTCTCGTAGGGAAGAATGGTGTTCGCCCTGACCCAGAAAAGGTCAGAGTGGTTAACGAATGGCCAACGCCTTCAAGTGTCAAGGAACTAAGGCAGTTCCTTGGCTTGGCCACGTACTTGTGCAAGTACGTGGAGGATTATGGGGGCAAGATCCGCCCGCTGTCACAGCTTCTTAAGAAAGAAGCTGTGTGGAATTGGAAACCCGATTGCCAAAAGGCATTCGATGCAGTCAAGCGGGGCTTGACTGAGGCGCCGATCTTGGCAGTAGCTGACCAAGATCGCCCATTTCACGTAGTATGTGACGCATCCGACTTCGCGATCGGATGCGCGTTGATGCAGCACGATCACGAGGGCCGTGATCGTGTCGTCTACTACCAATCGCGTCAGCTGAAGCCAGCTGAGCGCAACTATCCGGTGCATGACAAGGAACTCCTTGCCATGAAGTATGCACTCGCAAAGTTCCGAGTGTATTTGCTTGGGAGTAGACCATTTGTGGTCTACACCGACCATGCTTCACTGCGTACCGCAGTGAAGTCGCCACACATATCACAAAGAATGGCGAGATGGCTCTCATTCTTGCGGAGTATAACTTCCGGGTCGAATACAAACCCGGAAGATTGAATGTAGTGGCCGACGCGTTATCACGTCGGCCGGACTATGCAGAAGCTGTTGACGTCAATGCCATTGACGCCATGCGATCGAGCAAAGCCACATCATCTCTGTTGAATGATGTGAAGGCCGCATACGCGCACGACGCGGACGCGAAGCTCTTGCTGGCCTATGGCACTGCGCCTTCTGACAAGTCCCGTCAGAAGCTGCCCAAGCACCTTCGAGCGCGTGCACACCGCTTTCGTGTGCACGACGGACTACTGCTTTACAATGCAGTCGACGACAACGCGGATCGCGTTGTCGTGCCAAATGACCATGACCTGCGACTCAGGATCATGTACGAGTACCACGATGCCCCGACTGCGGGACATCTCGGACGTGAGAAGACTTACGTCCTTCTCACGCGCGACTTCTACTGGCACCACCAGTATAAGTGGGTGCGCAAGTACATCCGAGTTTGCGAGGTATGCCAACGCGTAAAGCCTGCGCCATTCGCGCAGGCTCCACTGCAATCACTACCGACTCCGTCGGAGTGTTGGAAGTCCATGTCTTTGGACTTCATATTTGGTCTTCCCCCGGATAACGGAGGGAACACCGGTGTTGTGGTCTTTGTAGACCGTTTCAGCAAGATGGTACATCTTGCTGCGGTGCCAGCAGAGGTGACCGCGAAGCAGACAGCCCGTCTGCTCGTCGACATGGTGTTCAAACACCATGGCATGCCGTCCGACATCGTGTCGGACAGAGACCCGCGCTTCACAGCGCATCTGTGGCAAGAAGTGTTTACACTTCTTGGGAGCCAGCTTTCCATGTCGACTGCGGATCATCCGCAGACGGACGGTCAAACCGAGCGCGTGAATCGCGTGCTCGTCGATATGTTGAAGAGCTACGCTCACTCGTTCCAATACTGGAGCGAGTGTTTATCGATGGCAGAGTTTGCCATCAATAACTCAGTGCATGCCTCGACCGGGCATACACCGTTCTACGTGAATGCCATGCGGCATCCACGCCTACCGAGTTTACTCGGAGTGATGGCTCCCACTTTAAGTGGGGGAGGATCTACGACTGCAATACAGCAGCCGCCGAAAACCGCTGACACTTGCACAGTGTCAGCTGCAACAATGGACAAACCACATGAGTCTGCGCAGGGCGCAGACTCCCCCAAGAACAAGACTAACGACCACGGGTCTGCGCAGGGCGCAGACACCGCAAAGAACCACGCAGAGGCCGGGCCTCTAGCGGAGAGCGAGCTGAATAACTTCAGCTCGGATGCAATCAACTTCCTTACAAAAAGACAAGCCGTGATTCGGTTTGTCCAAGATGCAATAGCAGCTTCTGTTGATCAACAGAAGCTGAACGCAGACAATGTGGGCAGAGGCAACACAAATGAATTCGAAGTTGGTTCATTAGTTTTGTTAGCTACACAAAACCTGCCTAAACATGCAGTTTCGAACTTCGGAGCAAGCAAGCTTGCTCCGCGCTTCATCGGGCCGTTCACTGTGTTGGCACGGCACGGCAACGCATACACGCTAGACATACCGTCTAGCATGCGCCTCCATCCGACCTTTTACGTCGGACGGCTGAAGCCATACCTGCAGCACGAGCCATCTAGCTCGGCTGACCCGAAGCCTCGGCAGGAGCCGAGGCAGAAGCGGAGGACTTGGCCTCGGCGACGAGCAGCCTCTCCTCCAGCGCACGGACGCGCTGGAGCAACCCCTTCATCTGGGTCCCCAGCTCGACCTGGATGTTCGAGGCGGTCTGCGAGACCGCCGCGACTTGAGCCTTCTGGTTCGCCAGCTCCTGTTTCAGGGCGGCGAACTCAGCGCCCTGCAGACGCTCCACGGCGGTCACCCGGTCGTGGAGAGGCGCATACTGATCAGCCCGGGGCTGATCATACCCGGGGCGTGTTCCCACCCCCGCCACCGCCGATCCGTGACGCCCACGGCTCAACCCGCTGGATTGTTGAGCGGATTGTTGACCATAGTATCCCGAAAACGAACCCTCAAGGGGCTCGTTTTCGTATTCGTTGGAGAGGATTTCCTCCCCATCGAGATACATAGAGCCGCGGAACGTCTTGCTGGAGGACGTTCCGGAAATGGTGAGGGCGTACGAGGAACAGTACGCGCTGGCACAGCGGAAGTAGAGCGAGCGCTGCGATCATCGCCAGCGCCCGAACCCTCACGTGCTAAGAACTTAGCACGGAGCTCTTTGAGACTCTCGGGCACACGGAACGACGTGTACCCGTTCAGGTCGCGGTCGCTCAAGCGGACCGCGCCCGGGAAGCACTTCGTGCACTGAAAGCCCTCGGGCACAGCGCACGGCACATTTGCCTCCTCAGCAGCAACATGAAGTTGCTCCAGCTTTCCACGCTTCGAGTATGTCTCGAAGCGATCACGCGCTTGCTTAATCCGATCACGGTAAGCACTCGGCCTCTTGTTGAAGTTATCAACAAAGGCGTTCCAACTTTGACAAAGTGCCTGCCATTCGGGCACTTTGCTGCGAGAAGAGGTTTTCTTGCTTTGAAACCATCGGAGCTCATGAAAGAGTCCGATGTAGTAATCGCGCCTTTGATGCGTTTCCGCATCAAAGTGCAGCTCGGCAGCCACAGCGTCATCTTTGATGGCGCTGCATACGTACAGCGGCACCTCATTCGGACGTACCGAGTTCCCAAACCGGTCCGCAATCTCGGATGCGGACGGCATCCACGGATCGCGCGCTGCAGGCGCAGCGCGCGGAGAGCCTTGAGCTTTGACATCACGCGCTGCAGCAGCAGCGCGCGGAGTACTGAGAGCCCCAGCGGAAGCGAGTGGGGTATCGCTCTCAGTACGCGAACGCTTCGAACTCGAAGCGTCCGATTCGTCCCCTTCACGCGGACGAACGTTCTTGGCGTGAGGGTCGAGCGATTCGCTCGACACTGAGTCTTTACGCTTTGAGGGCGAGTCCTCCTCGCCCTCCATATCTTCATCGTCGTCGTCGAAGTCGACGACGTCGCCGTACTTCGCCTTCTGGCGTTCGAAGTAGTCGTCGATGGAGAGATGACTCCCCATCGACTTTGCGGACTTCTTCTGAGGCGCGCTCATCGTTGAATGAGCGCGGATTTCTTCTCCAAACGCGGAGAATTGACGAACGGTCAATTCCAAAAGATTGACGTGCGGGGACCCCGCACGTCTAACCTTAAGGGGGGGATGGTGTAACGGGGTTACACGCACAAGTGGCTGCAAGCCACTTGTGAATTTAACAGATAGGTTATCTGTTAAAAGTTTTGGATACTTCCTCGCATTGGTGTAAGACACACCAATGGATACATTGAAGTGGACCACCACAGTGAGTGGTCCACACATACCCAATAGATCCTATTGGTAGAAAGCAGCATCTTTCTACCAATCAGAGACATGCATATTAGCGGGGCTCTGACAGCCAGCCGCTGCCAACCCTTTCATAGATGATAAACAGTTTTTAGCAGATTTTAGAGGAAGATCAATTTACAAGCAATACAGTTCTCATTTTACCTAATCTAAGTCACTTGGAATCCTTTTGTTACTTAACTTATATTTGTGTATTCAAATATAATTAACCTAAGTACTTACTAAGTACTTACGCTTCCTCATACACGTTGCGCAACGTGTAAGCTAAAGTAGTGAGTCAAGTTAGACCCACTACACATTTAATACCCTTATCAGGCACCAAATCAGGCTCGATAACCGTGAGCATGTCAAGCACGCCTTTGGTCATAGCAATGGCGATCTCGGCTTCCGGTAGATGTAGCGTTTTTTTTTTGCATTTGGCGGCTCACGGCTTGTTTCCAGTGAAACAAGCAGCCGATAATCAAGGCATTCTCGAATTGCTTTTGCGATGCCTCGATCAATGCATGCTCAAAGTCGCACACAATTTCACTCTGTGCAAGATTTCTGATGTATTTCGATATATCTGCTCCACAATGCCGAAGTACATATCGCGCTCTTTTCCTGTGCAAAGCACATAATAGACTGGTACGTACAACTCGCTGGATCTGTCATGCACCATCATGATAACGCACTGCTTAAAGCCCTTTGGAGCTGAGCGAAATGTGCCATCAAAGAAGATGGATACATTGTGATACATCAGAAGATGTCGAATCTCTGGGTGGGCCCAACCTATGATTCGCTGAGCCTTGGCCGTTGGATCGTTGCTGGGTCGAGACTGGTGAAACTGGAAGAAGCTTAATGGCTTGCCCACCACCATAGAAAGCGGTGGAACCTCAATCAAACCTAGTAGGTGCGATCCGTAGTGCTTGCGTCGCATTCGATAGACTCGATTTTTAACCTGGTCGTCACTGAGCCCCTTCCGGATAACGTCGTCCTGAGGATAAAACTTCTTGTTAACCGCATCCCAGATTTGATAATACGGCACCGCGAGGTCCATAATAGCCAACGTATCCACCATTTGCTTCATTTGTTTTGGCACGTCAATTGTATCGGCTTCTGGATCTTGAGTAGGTAGACATGTGTGTTTCCCAGTCACTTTACATCCACCGGTGGCGTACACGTGAAGGAGAGCGTTGCACTGTGCGCTTCGGTATACGCTGCACCGAAACGTGATCTTCACCATCGAGTCCCAACCCTTGGTATACCGAATTCCGTTGTGGTATACGCACGTCTCGCCTGGACGACTTTGAGCCTTTCGCGTCGTTCGCGGCATCGACGCAGCCGGCTGAGGCATGTTGGTGTCTAGCTCCTCGATTGCCTGCCGTGTCATGATCTACGCACAGCTCTAGGGGGGGCCAGGTCGCGCGACGTCGCCGAGATGCTTGAGGTTGTTGTTGCCAGGAGGTCGATGCCAAAGTGAGAACAGCTGCCGTTTCTCGCGCGGTTGAGATGCCTGTGGTTCTTATAAGTTAGGCACTGTCATGTATGCTATTATTTTCGTTGATAGCCGGCAAGCTATCTGCGACCGCCGTCTACGAATAGATAGCAACAACCTCCGGACGGCACGGCACCCTGTGAATATGCACGTACGTCAGTGCTTGTGCTGGAGCCGTGAAAAGCAGCTTCGCACAAGCCCGATCATCACATTAACAATTTTGCTGCCCGACCAAATCCCCGACCCGATCCGTACACGATCCCAGAAATAGACTATCCAAACGCCATTGGCTGATGCTGCGGAGCTGGAGGGTGCTGCCATACAGGGCACGCCCTCCTTACTGGGCAGGCAGGAGTAGGAGAGGATCGATAAATACTTGCCTAAATGAACTCACTTCGCAATCGACTTCGCAGCGCGCAAAACGTAATAGTAGAAACGTTAATGCTGCGCAGCCCAAATAGGATGATATCCGTGGCACGTCAAGTCTGCTACATTATTATCCATCACACTGGTATGACCGCGGTGCTGCACTGGGGCCTTATATGCGTGGGCAAGTCCAACCGGTAAGCTACGGGCTCTACCAGTTCGACTCCGGTCCCACACCTGGTCCCAAAGGGTTTATATGCATGCCGAACCGGTGAAAGCGATGCACTTTGCGTTTTTTATCGAAAATCTGCAAACCGATCCTTACGTAATTTTATTCCTACATTACCAGCGTCTTTCCCTATGTTTTCTTTTTAGTTTCAGTCTTTTATGCTAGCTGACGACCAAGAAAATGCTACTGGTCGAAGCCGAGGACGTGTTCGTCTACCACTTCTATCTTTTGAAGGAGATGATTAGACGCATACGCTCATAAGTCCCGGGACTCGACGAAGATAGCTACAACGAGCTGCTTGACCGGTTTGACAAGGTGTAATCGATGAGTAGGCGCTCTGCTGGATTAGCAAATAAAATTTATTTAATGACTGCTGCGCAGTGTGCCGTATTGTAAAATGCGACCATCCAATAATAATTGTTGCATATACAATTATTGAATTCATGCGTTTCATCATAGGTACATATTATGTATGCATGCTCTTCATCCCGACTATACGCATGCTCTCTATCCCGACTGTATCCATGCTCTTATTCGAGTAGATAAAAGCTGATTCGCCACAATTGACAACACCTGCCACGCTGCCACATTAGACTCTACCGTTCCTCTCGGCAGTCGGAAGACCTCGCGATGGCGCTCTCCTGCCGCGGACACAGGCCTCCGTGCGCGTTGCAATTCGGCCTACCAATGCTCCGCCATCTCTTGCTATTGCTGGTGTTTTTGCAGCTCTCAACTCTCATCCCTTCATCGCGCGCGGACCCAGACATGCTGCCGCCTCCGCCGCCCGTGCTCGGCCTCTCCAAGGCCGATCTGTGCGCCAGAGACATCGACCGCTCCCACTTCGCGCTGGGGCTGGTGCAGGTGACGCCGGATCCGCCGCCCGCGCGAAAATCCGAGGGAAATCGCGTGTATCCGCGGATTTTCTGCTTCGTGAACACCATCTCGGTGCACCACAAGACGCGCGCGCAGGCCGTGGCCGAGACTTGGGGCCAGCGCTGCGACAAGCTCATGTTCTTCAGCAACACCACAGACACGATCGTGGTGGCCGCCGGCACAGACCGCGAGCAGCGCTACGAGGTGGTCAAGATGGACGTGATCGCCGACCACAACCACCTGTGGCAGAAGCACAAGGCCACGCTGCGCTACGTGCACGCGCACTTCCGGCACGACTTCGACTGGTTCTACAAGGCCGACGACGACGCCTACGTGGTCATGGAGAACCTGCGCCAGTATCTGCGCAGGCCCGAGATCCTGCAGGCTTATCAGAGAGAGCCCATGCAGATGGGCCACCGATTCAACTTGACCCAGGAGCTCGTGAGCTACTACGTTGTGGACGACTCGCTCGAGGCCATTTGGAGGTCCAGATGGGAGCGCTGGGTGTTCAACTCTGGAGGACCCGGGTACGTCATGAACCGACTGTACATGGACAAGATCGTCGAGATCCTGCCGGACTGGACGTGCCTGTCCGACAGACACAGCGAGATGCTGCCGGACGACGCGTCCATCTCGTTCTGCATGATGTGGCACGATGTCTTCCCGTGGGATACACGTGACCATCAGGGAAGAGAGCGCTGGCATGCGGACAAGCCCAAGGGCGTGTTCTTCACGAACCCCAACAGAGACAACTACTGGTACGTGCAGTATCATTACCACATCGGTGGGGTGCGGTGGAAACAGGAATCGGCTGCGCCCGACAGCGTGGCCTTCCACTACATCAGCCCGCCGCTGATGTACCATCTAGAGCGGACACTGTACTTGTGTCGAGCTGGAGACGACGTGCCGGATGTCACTGCGTTCAACGCGAAGTACGGGCTCGCTATCGGCGACGACGTCATGGTGTTCCAGGACCTGGCACAGAAGAAGCCCGTCCAATAGAGGAACCAGCAGTGACGCAAGCTCCAGGCCAAGCAGAAGGCGTCGCCAA
This sequence comes from Phytophthora cinnamomi, assembly GCF_018691715.1. Taxonomy (NCBI): domain Eukaryota; phylum Oomycota; class Peronosporomycetes; order Peronosporales; family Peronosporaceae; genus Phytophthora; species Phytophthora cinnamomi. The sequence continues at coordinate 485,154 of NW_027150944.1, forward strand.
CGCAGAGAGTTAGTGAGAGCCATCGTTACGTTAGCGAACTCGCTGTCCTAGTTGTTTGCTTTATTAGTGGCGATTGCTTTCTATCGTTGGATTAGATCACGTTGCATGTCAACGCGAACAATGTTTGTGAGTATCTTCTTGTTGAATTGTTTCTCGTCACTGAGCACCGAAGAGAGACTGCGTGTCGAGATTCGGGTTCTGCGCCTGTTGCCACTTGGCCTGGGCCTCGAATTCTCGGCTGGAGATCACAAGCTTCTCCGGGATGTCGAGGATTTTCTTGATCGAAGCGCTCGTGTTGCTGCCCAAAATGCCAGCTAGAGGAGACGCAGAACTGGAAGCCAGAGCTTGTTCGCGACGGATCGCCAGAATGGGCATCTCCAGGAGCTCCTTGAAAGCGTTCTTCTGTGTTTTCATACTGTGCTTCTCGCGCAACAAAGTGTCGAGCGCTTCCACCTGACCGGGTGTGACATCGGGAAGAGATAACAAAATCTCACGAGGTGCTGTGCAAAGTAACGACGCGGGACGAAGTGGCTGGTTGCACGGGTCGATGCCCTTGCATTCTTCCACAGGAGTCAGGCCCAGCGTGAGCCTGCAGTAAATGTTACGCGCCAGGTTGATGATCTCCCACTTGAGCCCATCTTCCTTCACGTGGCCGACATGCTCGCGCAGAATTCCCTGTAACGCTGCAGAGAAGAGCTCGCGGCCCAGCAGAGCGTGATACTTTGTGTCAGCGTGAAGCACGTTAACAAGTTTGTCGCCCAGGAGTACAGCCTTGCGGCAGCTCAATGTGTCCTTCCAGCAAATGCCATGAACCAAAATGGCGCCTATAGCAAACGGCAGCGAAGGAGACTGCGTGAGGATGTAGTCACGTAGGACAGCATCCTCAGGACTTGTCACGTGTTTCGGGTTGTCGGTGTCTGTACCCACAACAGTTTTTGGGTCGATGGCGTACTCAATAAAATCGATTACTTGGCGAGTCAGCTCCATGACCATTTTCTCGCGTGCAATCTCTTGTTTCGCGTCTTCAATGCCAACCACCAACGCGCTCCAAGGAGTTTGAACGGGCTTGTCGCCAGCAGCAGGACGCTGGAAAATAGATGTAGCACGCTGGGCGAAATGGCCGAACAAAGTCACAAGCACGGGATCCAGCAGCGACGGGTAGAGTTCACGTGGGCAGTTCTTCAGGAAAGGCAAGTACACGTAAGCTAGAGCGCCCTTGAGATGGCGGTGCTCCATCAAGTCCAAGTCGCTGAGCATGCTATTCTGTAGCACCGACGCCACCTGCGGGTTCTTGTAGAAGCTGGCCTGGCTCACGGCTACCCCCACTAAATGGTATGTAATATCGCGCACATTCTTGTGCCACTTTGACCACTTCGATGCGGCGGGTAGCTTCTCAACTTCCTCTTGTTCGAGCTGGTTCTTTCCTCCAAGCAACTGGGCAACTTCATCCACGGAAACGCTCATCAACCAGCACGCAGTTGAGGTTTTAAGCACCGCTTCTTTCACAGCGGGTTCCTGAAGGCCATGAAGCGAACGAACGAGCGCCAACAAATTCGGTAGTAAGTGCGGCCACGCGCCCTCAAAAGCTCCTGTGTCTTCGGAAGCCTTTGGCGAGAAGGTAACTCCTGCTCGCTTGGCAATGCCGTACAATGTCGTCAAGGTCTTAATAATCATTCCGAGTAGCTTCTTCGACTTTTCGTCGTTGGCTGCTGCTTCAATAGCAGTCACAATACTTTGCGGAGAGCTGACGAGCGCGGTCATATCTGGTGACGTCCACTGAGTAAGCGGGTCCTGCACGATCTGCTGCACAAACTGCACACGTTCCTCTTTGTTCTCCATCGAGTTGGATACCAACACCAACATTTCATAGAGCATCACGCCTTCCGTATCGGTGACGCGATCGGCAGCAAATAGCTCTTGCGCCTTCGTACACAGCACGGGGAGCACCGGTAAAATGTGAGCAGGGATCGCCTGGCAGATGGAAACCAGCGACGATAGCGCCCGCCTCCGAACGTTGATAGTCCCGCTGCTCATTTTGCCATGCACGTCCTCTCCAGACATCACAAAATTGATATTCGCGAAAAGCATTTCAAAAACTGCCGTGAGCGTGCTACCGTCCAGTACGTAGTACTTTGCAAACGACGCGAGCACAAGAAGCTGGCGGAACTTAAGAAGAGGATCAGGGGTGTCGAATGACAGAATCGCCTGCAAGATGGCCTGCAGCGCCTGGTGATTTGTGGGGTTTTGCATTGCATTTGCTGGAAGCTGCTTGACGATGCAGTCTATCAGGGACGAGATGCCTTCGTGGTACAAATAAGCCGTGCTGAGGTCAGTGCAGAGGCCGCGATCAGCGCTCAGGTGGTCTGTTCCTGCGGGGTACTGTGTGAGCACGAAGGCGAGACGCTCATGCAGAGACTGTAGCACGATGATGGGGTTCAGCTGCACCAACATGCGGATCAGCGCGTACAGCCGTCCTCGGAAGTTGCCGTAGTACGAGATATACTCGTTGTGATCATCAAACTCTTCCGTGCTGCACGCACAGGCAACCGCTTGCGGTCCGGGGTCATCCCGGTCAGGCGAGCCCAGCTTGAAGTACTTGTCAAACGAAACCTGGCGCAGCTGCTCCAGGATATCGGCCAAATACGCCTCGCCCTGCTTCAGCACCGTCTTGTTCTTCAACACCGTGAGCCAGAAAATGATCTGCGCCTCCGTCAAAATGAGGCTCGGGTGCGCAAACAGCTTGCACAAGTTCTTGAGGATCACGCGCAGCAGCGCCATCTCCTGCTCTCCCGGTCCATCCAGCAGCAGCACGTCCAACTGGCACGTGCCCCACGCCACCAGCATATCGTTGAGCTTCTTGTGGAACAGCAAGGTCGCCTCCAAGTCGGGCTCGAGCGTGGTCACGTCCAGCGTGTCCACCTTTTCAATGATCTGGCTGATACTCTGCAACATGATGGCCCTGTGGTCCTTGCCGAAGCCCCTCGTCATAAACACCTCGAGGCACTCGGCGGCGGCCACGCGGAACTCGGCGTCGTCCAGCAGCAGCACGGCCACCATGATGAAGTTGGTGCTGGGGTCCACGGGCTTCTCCAGCGGCATCCAGTCGAGGAACTCCTTGAGCATGTCCAGCGCGGCGTGGATGAGTCTCTGGCTGCTGTTCCTCTGCGCTGCGGCGGTTGTGGGCGCCCTGTACAGCGCGTACTGCGTCTCCAGCTCGCGGTAGACCACGGGGAAGAGCTGCGGCAGACACACGTTCAGGCCCTGCAGGATGTCCTTCCGGCGCGCCGGCGGCACGGACGAGTTGAAGGAGCTGCTGACGCAGTCCTCGGCCAGCGAGCGCAGCACCAGCAGCACCAGCTCCGCCTGGCGAGCGTCGCCCTGCTGCCAGAGCTGCAGCAGCTCCGGCAGCAGCTGCGGCCAGCGCTGCGGGAACTGGCGCTTGGCCATGTGCGCCAGCAGCGCCACCCTCTTCTCGCGCACGAACACGGGCTGCTCCTCGTCGCTCGGGCGCAGCAGCAGCGCCGCCAGCTCGGCGCGCAGGTGCTGCTGCTCCTCGGCGGGCAGCGAGCCCCAGCGCGTGAGCACGTGGTGCTCCAGCACGTGCAGCGCGAAGTGCTGGCGCCGGTGCCGCTCCAGCGCGTCGACGTCGGCGGCGTTGGCGTCTCCGTCTCCTCCTCCTCCTGGGTTGCGGTACAGCGCCGCCGCGTACAGCGCGCAGTCCGAGCGGCCCTTGAAGTCCTCGCAGAAGGCGTAGGCGGCCTGCCGCTCCGCCGCCGCCGCCAGCGGCGAGTGGCTCACGCGCACGGCCAGCAGCACCTGCTGGTACAGCTGCGCGTCCATCGAATGGGTAGATAATATCCGGATAATTGTATGGCTCAGTATGGAAGAAGGATCGGACGTAAGCGGAGATGAAGAATGGATACAGTCCAGGTGCGCGACTGGAGCGATACCGACACCGGTACCTACTGTACGATCAAAAAAGGCAACTTCAACTCAAGTCGTGAGCTTTATAACTTTATGACACGGCGGCGCAATGAGGTTTTCGGGAGGCGCTGCATTCCTTCATGTCGGCGGCTGCGGCGTTGTGTATTACTTTTTAAACAGCGTTATGCGTGGCGGGTAGACGCGTCGACCGGGGTGAGCGCCTCGCCGTAGTCGGTCTTGTGGTCGTCGGGCTTGGCGCTCTCCTGCGGCGCCGGCGCCGAGCTGTAGCAGATGAGGCCGACGTACACGAGCGCGAGCGCCAGCCAGTACCATTTGTTGACGGCCTCGTCGAAGAGCAGGTAGGACACGGCCACGGTGAAGACCGGCGCCGTGAGCAGCCCCAGGTTGAACATAAGGCTCTCGGCCCAGCGCAGGAACACGGACGTGATGGTGTAGAAGACGAAGAGCACGCAGACGTAGCCGGCCATGTAGCCGTAGACGCGGCCCGTGAAGTCCACGGCCTCGATGGGGCTGCGCTCGAGCACCAGCACCTGCACGATGGACACGAGGGAGGCCCAGAGCCCCAGGAAGCCCAGGCACTCGACGTTCGAGTCCACGTCGCGGGTCTTGACCACGGCCTGGATCATCACGTTGGACGTGGCGTAGAAGGCGGCGGCGATGAGCGCGTACATGTCGCCGCGCACCTCGCGGCTGCTCGTGCCGTTGGCGGACGACGTGTAGTCGGACACGAAGATGACGACCGAGCCGCCGAGCGCCACCACGGCGCCCAGGTAGTGGCGCAGCGAGTAGCGCGTCTTGAGGAACAGGAAGCAGAAGAGCGTCACGAAGGGCACCGTCATGTTGAGGATGAGGCTCAGCGTCGCGTAGTTGGCGTAGTTGTACGCCTTGACGGCGAAGTAGTTGCCCTCCACGTCCACGACCGCCAGCAGCACGTAGAACCACCAGGGCACGCCGATGAGCGGCGTCTTGCGCACGAATCGCACGGACAGGTACACGACGCCCAGCAGCACGTACAGGCACGTGCTCTGCAGCGTGGGCAGACTCGCGTCCTCGAGCGTCAGGTATTTGGACAGGATGCCCGACGCCACGTTGAGCAGCATGATGAGCTGGCCGAAGCCGAAGCACAGGAACTGGAACTTGACCCCCTCCTGCATGGCTGGCTCGTGAACTTGAAGTGGAGACTTGGAGACTGAAGGCGAGAGATTCGAACGACGCCGCGGGAGGTGGAGGCGGAGGCGGAGCCACTGGCTCGGAGCTGCGCGATTATACAGAGACCGTGCGCGGAGGGCAGGGATTTGCCCGGCGGTGTGTGTGTGTGTACCACGAGTGCATGATGGTGGCGACGTGCGACTGCACTTGACCGGGAGAGCACTTCAACTTGCTGTACTTCGCTAGACGCGAGCTGGAGCGATCGACCAGAGAGAGCGCGTTTCAGATGGACACCTCGACCAACGGAACGCCACTACCTAGGTAGAACAGCTCTACTTGCATGTTGAAAGTATTGGTTTGCATTGAACTGCCTAGGCGGTGGGTAGTCTACCCTACGCCAATTGATGAGCTACGCGCGCTCGTAGGGCGGCAGTGTGTCGGGCGGTCCGAAGTCGCAGCTCCCGGGTGTGTAGCTCTTGATGTGCGTGGCGATCTGCGCCAATGTGCAGCACGGACACAGCAGCGAGGCGCAGCAGTCTCGGCAGCACCCTCCGGGGATCTGGAACCGCTCGCGGGTGAGCGCGCGCGCCTTCCAGATCCAGACGAACAGGATCACGTGCACCGTGCCGCCCGTGAGCGGCACGAGCGTGAACAGCGTGGCCAGCGCGCACCAGTACGGCGCCATCCCCAGCCGAGCCGAGATCTGCGCGTGCGTCACGCACGGGCAGAAGGTGACCATGCAGCAGTTGGGCACGCAGTGCGTGAAGCAGCCGCAGCACAAGGTCGTCTCCCAGCCCCCGACCTTGATGTTGTTCAGGCGGTCGTCCCGTGCAGTGGGCGTGTCATGGTGCTGGTTGTCAGGCGGCGTCAAGACTTGGATGGCGTAAGGGTGGTCGTTCCCATTGTGCGTTGGCGAGAACGTCGAGGCGGGCTTGGACATGGCGTTGGAGCGTGTTGGTTTGTTTGACGCTGGTGGCGGATGAAGCAAATTTGACAGTGGTGCTTGCAGCAGGATATCACATTGCTGGACGATTGCCATGATGCGACACTATGTGAGACGACCAGCTCGAAGCCACGAAGAGGAAGCCTTGGTTTCTGGGGTGGGATTGTGGTATTAATTCGGCAGTGTGGTTTCTGGTGCCGTCGCCTGCCTCCTTCTTGGCTTTGAAGTTAACAGCGATAACAACAACATAACTCTGAACGAGGTCCTCACCCAGGTGGTGAGTATCTTTATTGCCAGCATGAATACTGTGACAGCGTTAAACGAAGCAAGAAGATCTCACGAACCTGGCTCAAGCTACAACCGAGATGGAAGCCAGCAACCGGCAAAAGCTTCGAACGGATGCGATAGCGAGCGAGATTCTCGACCCAGAAGATGAAGAGGCGGGAATCACCGATGTTGTCAAACAGCTAGGCACGAGCACAAAGACCTGGATGAAAGATGTCTGCCTCAAGAGAACTGCATTCTTGAAATTGAACGCTACAAACTTGGATAAGGCTGCGGTGAAATTTGTCGACAAGAGCATCAACCCCGTCCAGATTTACAAAGCCCGAAGTCTCAACAAGCCAGCAAACCGAGTTGACAAGGTCATTACTACCCAAGAGAGCCCCTCGATGCTGTTGTTGAGGAGGCACTATTCTCTGTGGAAATATAAGTACCCAAAGTGGGAGTCGAAGTACTTACCATCAAGCATTACGGGGAAAGTGGCCTAGTAAACAACTGAGGCAGACTCCAGCGCAAATATGTGCCTACATGTAAGGCGTGTTGGGTTTCCAAAACAAAAGGTAGTGAATCACCCCTGTTCGTAATAATGAACCATTGCTGTTGTCAGGTATGCTCGATTTTCTAGGCATCTTGACTGACCTTCAATAATTCATAGATTCTAGCCGCAATCGTTATCTGATGTGGTCTAGGCTTGCTTGTACGGAGGCAGGGTGTTTTGCGGCCCAAAGTCGCAGCTGCCGGGTTTGTAGCTCTTGATGTGTGTAGCAATTTGTGCGAGTGTGCAACAGGGGAACCAAAACGATGCGCAGTAGTCCTCGCAACAGCCACCGGGGATCTTGAATCGCTCTCGGGTGAGCTGACGTAGCTGCCAGATCCACACGAAGAGTATCGCGTGCGCAACTCCGCATGTGAACGAGAACAGCAGCACTAGAGTGATCAACGCACAGGTGTAAGTCGTCATACCCAGGCGAGCCGATATCTGCGCCACTGAGACGCAGGGACAGCACGTTGTCATGAGGCAATTGGGGACGCAGTGCGTGCAGCAACCGCAAAACTGCGCTTCCCATTCGCCGAGGATGATCCCGGACGGATCCTTGTCTGGCTTCGGGTCTTCTACCGGGATCGCCACCGCAATTTCCGCAGGCGGTGCATTGGGTTTGACGAGGTCATCGACTGGAACAGCGTAGGGTGTCTCCATGCTTCTAGGGGTGATGTCGGTAGATTGGTGCTATCGAGAAGCTTGCCGAATGCTAGAATAGAGCTCTTGAGCGGTGGCTGCGGCGAAAATATAGCATCTTTGCATCATGGGATGGAGAAATTGTCACGAAGTCTCCAAAATAGCGCCCCATTCATCTAGATAACGCTGGGTTTGCACTGCACAAGGAGGTATGCAATAGTCCTTTTCTTTCACGACAGTCAGTCATTTGCTAGTTTTAATTAAGTTTTTCGAGTTGGTAGTTCTCTATCTTGTGTTGGCACGTGTTGCACTAAGCACGCTGGTACGGGGTCAGCGTATCTTGGGGCCCGAAGGCGCAGCTACCAGGCTTGTAACTCTTGATGTGGGTGGCCATCTGGGCCATTGCACAGCACCCACAGCAGCACGAGGCCAAACAGTCTCCGCAGCACCCACCCGGGATTTTGAAGCGTTCGCGAACCTCCTTCCTGGCCACCCAGATCCAGACGAGGAACGCGATCGACCCGACACTGGGAATGAAGAGCAGCACGATCGAGAGCAGCAGAGCCCACTTGAACGACATCATGTCGAGACGCGCCGAAATTTGGGCCAAGGTGACGCACGGGCAACAGCTCGTCATGAGGCAGTTGGGCACGCAGGGCGTGCAGCACTCGCAGAAGCCCACTTCCCATTTGCCAGTCGTGATTTCCCCAGCCTGGCCCGCCTTGGGCTCCTCCACCGCAATCATGTAGGGCTTTGCCGCTTCTAGGTCGGCCATCTTGAGCACTGGTTTTCTTGCTGTTGCTGCGCTGGTTGGTTGCGAATTGCAGAGTGAAGCAGCTCTTCACCAAAAACACCAGGGTAAGAAAAGCTCAGGCGTGGGTAAGGAACTTCGCATGCCAGCGATTGATATAGGAATCGATAGCTCGACCCAAAGAAGGTGACGTACCTTACCACCTTTCAATAGAATTCAACGGTCTCAGCCAACGTGAGTACCATACAGCTCCCTGTACGTGCTCACTGAAGTACATATATGATCACCCTTTGGTCCTCAGTTGCAGCTTTAGATGCGGCTGTACGCTGGAAGCGTGGCTTGAGCGCCGAAGTCGCAGCTTCCTGGCTTGTAACTCTTGATGTGCGTGGCCAGTTGCGCCATGGCGCAGCATCCGCAGCAGCACGCGGCGCAGTAGTCTCCGCAGCAACTTCCATGGATCTGGGAGCGCTCGCGCGTTTGGGTGCGCGCCTGGCAGAGCCAAATGGCGCCGACAATGCCGCCGATGCCCCCGGTGAACACGTACAGCAAAATGAACAGCACTAGCGCGAGGTCGTACTGCATCATGCCTAGGCGTGCCGAGATCTGGGCCAGCGAGACGCACGGGCAGCAGCAGACCATGAGGCAGTTGGGCACGCAGTGCGTGCAGCAGGCGCAAAATCCGACCTCCCACTTGCCGACCGTGATGCCATAGTTGTCCTTGGAGCTCGGTTCGTCTTCGACGTGGATGGAATAGGGTGCGTCCGCCTCGCCCATGGTGTACTGGAGTCGCTTCGACTTGGTCCTTGCAAGTTGTAGAATGAAGCTTGCAGTGCGTACATTGGGTACAATAATGCCATGGATGCGAATCATGCGTGACGTTAGCGAAAGTAGCTTCAACATGTTCAACGCAGGGATGGTTTGCCTGTCAACATGTTAGTCGTCACGCAACTTGGTGCACTTCGTCCCGGCGGACAAAGGGCCACCTCTACTACTCCGTTCTGGAATCGAAAAGCGGCAGTGATATAGATTTGGCGGCTTTCAATGGGGTGTACATGCAGAAATGCGCTGTGTGTGTTTGGGTGGGAGCGCCAACAAGCGTGTGGGCTGTTTCCTGTTGCAGTAGGAGTCTCCCACGGCCTACATCTCGGGTTCGCATCAACCACCGGTGCTACTTAAGGTGACAAGGATACGTGTGCAGGAAGCGTAGCTACGATCACTGTGAATCGATTTACTTGTCTGGGTTTGTCTCTAGCCGTCTCGCTAGCCGCGCGCGTAGGCCGGCAGCGTGTCCTGGGGCCCGAAATCGCAACTGCCGGGCTTGTAGCTCTTGATGTGTGTGGCCACTTGCGCCATGGCGCAGCATCCGCAGCAGAAGGAGGCCATGCAGTCTCCGCAGCAACCGCCCGGGATCTGGTACCTCGCGCGCGTCTCCTTCCGCGCAAGGCAAAGCCACACCGCAGTTCCGCACCCGCCGGTGGCACTGAAGAGCACCAGGTAGACCAACAGGGCGCAGCAATACTCCATCATGCCCAGGCGCGCCGAGATCTGAGCCATGCTCACGCAGGGGCAGCATGCGGTCATGAAGCCGTTGGGCACGCAGTCTGTGCAGCACCCGCAGAGACCGACGTCCCATTCCCCGGTTGTGAACTGCTCGTCGTTCCTGTCGGCCGCCACTTTGATAGCGTAGTGCTTGTCGTTCTGTGCCGCAGCCGCCATCTTGAAAGCTAGGTATTTGTGTTGCTGGTCTGCCTTGAACTGCAATGTAGCAAATTGCCGAATGCTACCAACTATCGGAGCTCCTCAAGATGGCAGGATTCCCATGGTTACGAGCCCAAAGCGGGCAATCGGTTGGAGTGATCAACGAGTGTAATCATGTGATGATCAAAAACATGCAGATATTTTTTGTGCGATAAGTACATGTAGTACGTGTAGCTTGTGCTCACTATTGTCCTTCGGTTTAGGCTCTGTACTTTCAAATCCTGGACCAGTACGAAATGTACTTCTTGGCGGTGAGATCTTTCCGAACATGTCTGTATACAGTAGCAGGTTTTTGAATGAAGTAGATTGATGAGTATTACCAGCAAAAACTAAACGTCCGCGCCACAATTCGAGCTCAGTTGCGGATGTAGGGTGGGAGGGTCTCTTGAGCGCCAAAGTCGCAGCTTCCAGGCTGGTAGCTCTTGATGTGCGTGGCAATTTGGGCAAGCGCGCAGTTCAGGCAGCAAAACGCGGCGCAGTAGTCTCCACAGCAACTCCCAGGGATTTGAAAGCGCTGTGCAGAGACAGATCGCACTGATAATACCACCCGTGCCGAAGCGATATCAAACAGAACGAAGAACATCACCAGCGCAAGGCCGTACTGCATCATGCCGAGGCGAGCCGAGATCTGGGCCATCGAGATGCACGGGCAGAAAAATGCCACCAGGCAGTTCGGCACCATATCAGTGAAGCAGTCGCAGAAACCGACTTCCTACTTGCCGACGGTGATGCCCAAGCCGTTCTTAGAAACAATTCGGCCTTCTTCGACTTGGATGGCGTAGGTAAGCCCAGTCTCGGCCATGGTGGCTAGATCTTCTCGATTGTGCAGAAGGTTGCAAGTTGTGAAATGAATCAGCCGTCCGGTGGTGCCGCTGTGGTGGCATCTCTCGGACACGTAACAGAATTTGCCGCGCTAAGGACAGCCTTGCAGTCGCTTCGAGTTCGACGGTAACCAGCGAAACCCTTTCAGTCATGCCTCCTAGTCCAGCAGGCATGACTGAAAGAGTTTTGCTGGTAGTCTGTTGAGGTTGCATTTCGCTGTCTGATCGACTCGATCCCTACCGCGAGGCAGACGGCCTGCGCGTGCTGGCACGTCTGTGGTTGAAGATGGGAAGATCTCGCAACCGGATTGGCTGGACTATCTCTGGTACTGAAATGTGATTGGACGACAACATCAATTTGGGTGCCTATGATTTGCATGTGTTGATTCAACCGTTTTGAGCCGCAGCCGTGACTAGGCGGATCAGTCTTACGACTGGCAACTTCGTTTGGACCGCAGCCGAGATCGTTTGGACCACATCTACAAGCCTCACCTACTAGGGAACATTGCATACAGCTGACTGTATATACATCTGGTGGCAAGAAGAACGGGGCGCGCCGTTACATCGTACAGGTATTATACAAGTAAGGTAAACCATGAGTTTAAGGCCGAAAACAGATTACGCAACTTAGACAGCCTATAACTTTTGACCCAAGATGGCTATGGAAACGTTCTTGGCAGATAAGAAACCTGCGCTATTCCAACGATGTTTTGGACAGTTGCAGTTTGTCTCGTCACAGCTTCCTGTCTCGTGGCATCCTTGCGAAAAAGATGCCTACTTTTTGAGCCGCCGACTGGTTTAAGACCAAGAAATATCTTGCCTTTAGTTTTGGGCGTTAACACATGCTTGGTACTACACTATAATTTCTGGTAAGTGCGATTATAGACGCATAAATTTATACCGATGACCTTAACTCAATTATAGAGGCTATAAGTTGCAGACGATAACACGTAATCCGTTGAGTCTTGCTTGTCCTCTTTGACGCTCTTGACATTCGTCGCTTCCGCAACTTTTCCTGGACGCAGTGCTGATGTCGAAATCTCACGTGTCTGTATTCTACCACCTACGGTTGGTGTCCGTGAGCTCCAGCGACCGAGCGGGTTATGCCGGCAGGTAGCTGATCAGCTCCCAAACCTGGTGGCAGGAGACACACCGGTTTGATGGCTGGCCACGCCGCGTGCTTTGTCAGCTTGAACACGCGCTCGGGCGACAGGAATAGCATGGGCGTGTGCGGACACAGATCGAAGTACGTGGTGTACTTTTTCGCCGGGATGCCGTACGTGACTGCGTCGAACGCCCAATCTGGCAGCAGTCGAGACTGCAGGAACTTGAGCACACCCGGTCGGGTCTCGCGCCGACACCGGCATGTAGGTATCCCCGTCGGGGCATAGGCAGAGCGTCTTGGATCGCGTTCATGGCACAGTGCCGGATTATAGTGTGCACTTGGTTGAAGCGATCCGTCGACTGTACCGGGCGCAGTGTACGACACTGGCAGCACCGTGTTGTTCTCTGCACGACAGGCGGTCTCCAGGTAGCCGAAGTGAAGCAGGTCGTCGGATGACACGTCAGCCTCCAGCTTGTCGAACTCCGAGAGGGACCGTCGGAAGTCGAGGGGGTGGTCCTCAGCGCTTGTTGTCGATGGGGTCGCCGCTCTCAGTAGCCAACTTTAACCAGCGGTTCAGCGTTCGCACAGGAATTCCTCTTGCTTTCCCGACATCCTCCGTCGTAGCACCGTTGTGAACATCATCAACGGCTTCTTGCTTCTCGGTCACCATGTAGGTCTTCCGCTCCTTGGTCATTCTGGCAATGAGATCTTACCGCCCTGCGGACAGCTTGAAGATGATAAGACCTCGAAGGTTTCCCTCCAAACCATATGAAAATCTATTACAGCCAACAGAAGCGCACTATTCTTATCCCGTGCACATGATTGGATGTATTGTGAAAAGCAGCAGAATGTTTAATCGGATAGTAAATCGGCTGATTTAGTGCCTTATTTAGAGACGGGAACCCTTATTTATTTCGACCCACCCCTTATTTAGAATTGGGTACCCCTAATTATAATCGGTCTAATGCACCATCGCGTCAAAGCTATTTTAGAGTCGGAATCGATTTGGTCTCTAAATAGGCTGAAATGTCAGCTCCAACCTCGGCATTCCGAGGATGTAACGGGGTTACACGCACAAGTGGCTGCAAGCCACTTGTGAATTTAACAGATAGGTTATCTGTTAAACGTTTTGGATACTTCCTCGCATTGGTGTAAGACACACCAATGGATACATTGAAGTGGACCACCACAGTGAGTGGTCCACACATACCCAATAGATCCTATTGGTAGAAAGCAGCATCTTTCTACCAATCAGAGACATGCATATTAGCGGGGCTCTGACAGCCAGCCGCTGCCAACCCTTTCATAGATGATAAACAGTTTTTAGCAGATTTTAGAGGAAGATCAATTTACAAACAATACAGTTCTCATTTTACCTAATCTAAGTCACTTGGAATCCTTTTGTTACTTAACTTATATTTGTGTATTCAAATATAATTAACCTAAGTAATTACTAAGTACTTACGCTTCCTCATACACGTTGCGCAACGTGTAAGCTAAAGTAGTGAGTCAAGTTAGACCCACTACACCTGGTAGCACTTTGTAGTCCGTCCAACGACCGACTGCTTGACGTTCGTACGCGGCGTACGAACGCGGAGCCGAGAACCACATGAGCATGGAGGTGCCCATGGAGAGCTCCAACACGCCTGCAACGCATGTTGCACGCGCTGACTGCCCCCACCTGTCTGACCCAGAGTGGGAGGCCCTCCAACGACTGTCAACAGTCATTGGAGAAGCGGCGATAGCCACAATGCTGCGTACGCTATCGCCGACGGAGCAACATGGTGTTCCTCTGGGATTCATCATGAAGGAGCAGCGTGATGCTGCTTCCTCAGTGACGGCGTCGTCAGGAACGACACCGCGTGCTCAATCTTTAAAATTGAGCGTAAGCAATTACGTGGGAAGAGAGGGCGAGCCTCTCCTCCGATGGCTTGTCGAACTCGACACAGCCATAGCGGCTCGACGCATCGTCGACCCGCTGTCGAAGGTCGCGTTCGCCATGTCCTGCCTTGGCGGACGCGCAAGGAGTTGGGCGTATGGACGCCGACTCTCCGATCCTACGTGCTTCAGCACGTACGAAGTGTTCAAAGAGGAGCTCAAACAAGCGTTTGAGCCCCCGCAAAATGAGTTCCGGTCGAGGGCGGAGTTCCTCGACCTTCAGCAGGGTAAGCATGACGTCCATGCTTACGCGCAGCGTGCACGATATTTGGTATCAAATATCGTGACTAACCCGATTGACGAGGCGACCAAGGTCATCACGTTCATGAAGGGGCTTAGAGATGGGCCTGTGAAGACCTATCTCTTCCGAGAGTACCCGAGTACTCTCGAAGCTGCAATCACTCTTGCCATGCAAGAAGAGTTTAGCCTGCGGCAGGCTAAACTCCATGTAAACGTACCGAGGCCGCAACCGCGCCCGGTAGCGAGGACGGGAGGTCCGGAGCCAATGGACCTCTCGAGCGCAACAACTGCTGGTTACCAGCAGCAGGGAGGTAACGTGCGATGCTTCCGCTGCGGAAGGATCGGTCACTTTGCACGGGAGTGCACAGCTCCCATGCCCCCTGGAGGTGGCCGTCGTGGCGATGCTAGGCATCGCCGCGGACCAACAAAAAACGCGAACATCCAGTAGGCGCGGGGCGCCCTACTGGTAATGCAGTCGCGCGTGCCGACATCGGGCACGCGACACTGAGGACTGCAGCCCCCAGTGAGACCAGCTCTCACTGCAAGAAACAAGATGACAGGCCAAACCTAGTCATCTTGAAGGTTTACTCGAAGAGAGCGAGTGACTCTCTTCGAGCATTGGTAGACTCAGGCGCGTCGAACAACTTTGTTCGACTACGAAGCCTGTCGAGACTTGACTTCGAGGAGGTAGATACACCTCGAAGTCTTCTGGAGGTACGACTGGCAACAGGTGCCATCGTGAAGACCGAGAAGCGCGTCGTGAACGTGCGCTTCTCGTACAAACAACGAGTGTTTGTCTAACACTTTATCGTCCTGGACCTGGACGATAAGTTCGACGTGGTAATGGGCATGCCGTGGCTTGCACGGCATGATCCGGTGATAGACTGGAAGAAGCGCACGCTCGTGCGCTTCGGACGCGACAGCGGAACAGGGAGCGATGGCCCTGTTACCGCGGCTCACCAGTCGAGACAGCGCTTTATGCTGCTGTCCCGGAGTGCCCAACGAGTGCGCGAGGGCGCGCACAAGTGAGACCCACGTCGGCAATGCTGCCGACGTCGGAAGAAAAAGATGTGTTGGTTCCGGGAACCAACACCCACGTCCAAGCGTGTAAGGGACAGTCCCTGACCCGAAGCGGTCAGGTCGACGACGACGCGTCGGCTCCGGGAGCCGACGCACCCTCGTTCATGAGGGGCTCCGCCAATGATTGGCGTCGAGGTGACGAAGGCGTGTCAACACCGGGAGTTGACGCTGGAAACAGTGCGGGCGGTTGCAAACGTACCGCACTGACGCAATTTTCATGCTGTCGTGCAGCCGGGCTGCGCGACGAAGCGCCATGCGATCAAGCCGGGCTTGATATCGCGCGCCCGCATTCAGGGTCTGCCGGCGAAGGGACACATTACCGCGCAGCCGGGCTGCACGAAGGAAAAAGCGGTCAAGCCGGGCTTGATACCGCGCGCCCGCGGACAGGGTCCGCCGGCGAACGACTGTCCACGGCCGGGCCTGGACAAGAAGAACAACTGTGCGGAGCCGGGCTCCGCACAACAAGAAGACGGCGCAAGCGGAAAACGCTGCGCAAATCTCGGTCCGGGACCGAGACGCAACAAGAGCAGTCTGCTGGGCAGACTGAGGCGGTGACGCCGAATGTCAAGACGCTAAGCGTCTTGACGCGCACCGATACTAGATTCCAGTATCGTGAGATGGAACTCGCTGGTCCTCCGACGACGGCGTCGAAGTTGACTTCGCTTCCAGCCATGAGCTGGAAGCGCTTCACGCGCGACTTGCACGATGGACGCATCGAGCAAGTCTGCGTTCTTTCGGACAGCGAAAGAACGGAGAGCGAGAGCGAAGAGCTGAGGCAGCTCTTCATGGGAAGTACCACTGAGAGCGAAGACGCTCTCAGTGCGAAGACGAAGCGAGAGCGCTTCGAGGAACAAGGTTGGGACTCGCTGAAGTCGAGTCCCTATTACGAATTACTGAGGGAGTACAAAGACGTACTCCCGGAAGACATTCCTGCGGAGCTTCCGCAGGATAAGGGCATTCAGCACGAGATTGATCTCGTGCCGGGCACGAAGTACTGTGTCACGCGGCAGTGGCCACTGCCGCGAGAGCAAGTGAAAGCGATCGACGACTTCTTTGAAAGTCGTCGTAAAGCAGGACAAGTGCGGGAATCAAAGTCCCCGCACAGTGCTCCGACGTTCTGTGTCAAGAAGCCACAGGGCGGATGGCGTATCGTTCATGCCTACAACAAGCTGAACGATGCGACGGTACCGGCGCAGACGCCGATACCACGAAAAGATGTTATCATCGATTCGATGGCCGGGAGCACCGTTTACAGTGCTCTCGACTTGCGAGATGGATTTTATCCAATCCTAATGCGTGAGAGCGATATCCCTCTCACGGCAGTGAGCACGCCAAGCGGCATGCTCTGGGAATGGCTAGTAATGCCACAGGGGCTTAAGAATGCCCCCGCGACTTTCAACGGGTGCGTGACGCACTTGTTGCGCTCGGTGCGCGACTTCGCACCGAGCTACTTCGATGATGTATTCATCCACAGCCGGGCTGTGGACGGGAAGACGACGTAGAGATGCACAGGGTGCATCTCCGGAAGCTACTTGAGCTTATGCGAAAGCATAAGCTCTACGCGAACCTGAAGAAGTGTATCTTCGGGGCGAGCGAGATACCCGTCCTCGGGTGTCTCGTAGGGAAGAATGGTGTTCGCCCTGACCCAGGAAAGGTCAGAGTGGTTAACGAATGGCCAACGCCTTCAAGTGTCAAGGAACTAAGGCAGTTCCTTGGCTTGGCCACGTACTTGTGCAAGTACGTGGAGGATTATGGGGGCAAGATCCGCCCGCTGTCACAGCTTCTTAAGAAAGAAGCTGTGTGGAATTGGAAACCCGATTGCCAAAAGGCATTCGATGCAGTCAAGCGGGGCTTGACTGAGGCGCCGATCTTGGCAGTAGCCGACCAAGATCGCCCATTTCACGTAGTATGTGACGCATCCGACTTCGCGATCGGATGCGCGTTGATGCAGCACGATCACGAGGACCGTGATCGTGTCGTCTACTACCAATCGCGTCAGCTGAAGCCAGCTGAGCGCAACTATCCGGTGCATGACAAGGAACTCCTTGCCATGAAGTATGCACTCGCAAAGTTCCGAGTGTATTTGCTTGGGAGTAGACCATTTGTGGTCTACACCGACCATGCTTCACTGCGTACTGCAGTGAAGTCGCCACACATATCACAAAGAATGGCGAGATGGCTCTCATTCTTTGCGGAGTATAACTTCCGGGTCGAATACAAACCCGGAAGATTAATGTGGTGGCCGACGCGTTATCACGTCGGCCGGACTATGCAGAAGCTGTTGACGTCAATGCCATTGACACCATGCGATCGAGCAAACCCACATCGTCTCTGTTGAATGATGTGAAGGCCGCATACGCGCACGACGCGGACGCGAAGCTCTTGCTGGCCTATGGCACTGCGCCTTCTGACAAGTCCCGTCAGAAGCTGCCCAAGCACCTTCGAGCGCGTGCACACCGCTTTCGTGTGCACGACGGACTACTGCTTTACAATGCAGTCGACGACAACGCGGACCGCGTTGTCGTGCCGAATGACCATGACTTGCGACTCAGGATCATGTACGAATACCATGATGCCCCGACAGCGGGACATCTCGGACAGGAGAAGACATACGTCCTTCTCACGCGCGACTTCTACTGGCACCACCAGTGTAAGTGAGTGCGCAAGTACATCCGTGCTTGCGAGGTATGCCAACGCGTAAAGCCTGCGCCATTCGCGCAGGCTCCGTTACAATCACTACCGACTCCGTCGGAGTGTTGGAAGTCCATGTCTTTGGACTTCATATTTGGTCTTCCCCCGGATAGCGGAGGGAACACCGGTGTTGTGGTCTTTGTAGACCGTTTCAGCAAGATGGTACATCTTGCTGCGGTGCCGGCAGAAGTGACCGCGAAGCAGACGGCCCGTCTATTCGTCGACATGGTGTTCAAACACCATGACATGCCGTCCGACATCGTGTCGGACAGAGACCCGCGCTTCACAGCGCACCTGTGGCAAGAAGTGTTTACACTTCTTGGGAGCCAGTTTTCAATATCGACTGCGGATCATCCGCAGACGGACGGTCAAACCGAGCGCGTGAATCGCGTGCCCGTCGACATTTTGAAGAGCTACGCTCACTCGTTCCAAAACTGGAGCGAGTGTTTATCGATGGCAGAGTTTGCCATCAATAACTCAGTGCATGCCTCGACCGGGCATACACCGTTCTACGTGAATGCCATGTGGCATCCACGCCTACCGAGTTTACTCGGAGTGATGGCTCCCACTTTAAGTGGGGGAGGATCTACGACTGCAATACAGCAGCCGCCGAAAACCGCTGACACTTGCACAGTGTCAGCTGCAACAATGGACAAACCACATGAGTCTGCGCAGGGCGCAGACTCCCCCAAGAACAAGACTAACGATCACGGGTCTGCGCAGGGCGCAGACACCGCAAAGAACCACGCAGAGGCCGGGCCTCTAGCGGAGAGCGAGCTGAATAACTTCAGCTCGGATGCAATCAACTTCCTTACAAAAAGACAAGCCGTGATTCGGTTTGTCCAAGACACAATAGCAGCTTCTGTTGATCAACAGAAGCTGAACGCAGACAATGTGGGCAGAGGCAACACAAATGAATTCGAAGTTGGTTCATTAGTTTTGTTAGCTGCACAAAACCTGCCTAAACATGCAGTTTCGAACTTCGGAGCAAGCAAGCTTGCTCCGCGCTTCATCGGGCCGTTCACTGTGTTGGCACGGCACGGCAACGCATACACGCTAGACATACCGTCTAGCATGCGCCTCCATCCGACCTTTTACGTCGGACGGCTGAAGCCATACCTGCAGCACGAGCCATCTAGCTCGGCTGACCCGAAGCCTCGGCAGGAGCCGAGGCAGAAGCGGAGGACTTGGCCTCGGCGACGAGCAGCCTCTCCTCCAGCGCACGGACGCGCTGGAGCAACCCCTTCATCTGGGTCCCCAGCTCGACCTGGATGTTCGAGGCGGTCTGCGAGACCGCCGCGACTTGAGCCTTCTGGTTCGCCAGCTCCTGTTTCAGGGCGGCGAACTCAGCGCCCTGCAGACGCTCCACGGCGGTCACCCGGTCGTGGAGAGGCGCATACTGATCAGCCCGGGGCTGATCATACCCGGGGCGTGTTCCCACCCCCGCCACCGCCGATCCGTGACGCCCACGGCTCAACCCGTTGGATTGTTGAGCGGATTGTTGACCATAGTATCCCGAAAACGAACCCTCAAGGGGCTCGTTTTCGTATTCGTTGGAGAGGATTTCCTCCCCATCGAGATACATGGGAGCCGCGGAACGTCTTGCTGGAGGACGTTCCGGAAATGGTGAGGGCGTACGAGGAACAGTACGCGCTGGCACAGCGGAAGTAGAGCGAGCGCTGCGATCATCGCCAGCGCCCGAACCCTCACGTGCTAAGAACTTAGCACGGAGCTCTTTGAGACTCTCGGGCACACGGAACGACGTGTACCCGTTCAGGTCGCGGTCGCTCAAGCGGACCGCGCCCGGGAAGCACTTCGTGCACTGAAAGCCCTCGTGCACAGCGCACGGCACATTTGCCTCCTCAGCAGCAACATGAAGTTGCTCCAGCTTTCCACGCTTCGAGTATGTCTCGAAGCGATCACGCGCTTGCTTAATCCGATCACGGTAAGCACTCGGCCTCTTGTTGAAGTTATCAACAAAGGCGTTCCAACTTTGACAAAGTGCCTGCCATTCGGACACTTTGCTGCGAGAAGAGGTCTTCTTGCTTTGAAACCATCGGAGCTCATGAAAGAGTCCGATGTAGTAATCGCGCCTTTGATGCGTTTCCGCATCAAAGTGCAGCTCGGCAGCCACAGCGTCATCTTTGATGGCGCTGCATACGTACAGCGGCACCTCATTCGGAGGTACCGAGTTCCCAAACCGGTCCGCAATCTCGGATGCGGACGGCATCCACGGATCGCGCGCTGCAGGCGCAGCGCGCGGAGAGCCTTGAGCTTTGACATCACGCGCTGCAGCAGCAGCGCGCGGAGTACTGAGAGCCCCAGCGGAAGCGAGTGGGGTATCGCTCTCAGTACGCGAACGCTTCGAACTCGAAGCGTCCGATTCGTCCCCTTCACGCGGACGAACGTTCTTGGCGTGAGGGTCGAGCGATTCGCTCGACACTGAGTATTTACGCTTTGAGGGCGAGTCCTCCTCGCCCTCCATATCTTCATCGTCGTCGTCGAAGTCGACGACGTCGCCGTACTTCGCCTTCTGGCGTTCGAAGTAGTCGTCGATGGAGAGATGACTCCCCATCGACTTTGCGGACTTCTTCTGAGGCGCGCTCATCGTTGAATGAGCGCGGATTTCTTCTCCAAACGCGGAGAATTGACGAATGGTCAATTCCAAAGATTGACGTGCGGGGACCCCGCGCGTCTAACCTTAAGGGGGGGATGGTGTAACGGGGTTACACGTACAAGTGGCTGCAAGCCACTTGTGAATTTAACAGATAGGTTATCTGTTAAACGTTTTGGATACTTCCTCACCTTGGTGTAAGTCACACCAATGGATACATTGAAGTGGGCCACCACAATGAGTGGTCCACACATACCCAAAAGATCCTATTGGTAGAAAGCAACATCTTTCTACCAATCAGAGACGTGCATGTTAGCGGGGCTCTGACAGCCAGCCGCTGCCAACCCTTTCATAGATGATAAACAGTTTTTAGCAGATTTTAGAGGAAGATCAATTTACAAACAATACAGTTCTCATTTTACCTAATCTAAGTCACTTGGAATCCTTTTGTTACTTAACTTATATTTGTGTATTCAAATATAATTAACCTAAGTAATTACTAAGTACTTACGCTTCCTCATACACGTTGCGCAACGTGTAAGCTAAAGTAGTGAGTCAAGTAAGACTCACTACAGAGGAAGTCCGCACAAATAAATCCACCGAGCAAGCGGCTATGCAAGCACTAGCCAAGATATCAGTCAAAATAGGAGGAATCAACAGGACGAGCAGAAGCAGCGTCCGTGTCGAGGACGCGGTGTTTCGCTTCGACCCAGAGGGCAGCTTTGATGACCTCTACGCGAGGGCGGAAGAGCGCATCCTAGCCGCGCTAGCTGCTTTCGATATTAACGGAAAATGTCAATTAGTATTGCGGTGCCAAATTGAATACCCCCTGTAGAATCCGATCACCTCGTTGACTATACAATTCCTATTGTACTGTACCTACGCCAATTAGTATAATGTACCTCACGTTGGCATTCTAGAGCACGACATCCGGCACTTGCGCTGCGGAAATACTGTCAGTTTTCAATTCGCTGTCAACAACAAGCACCTGCACCAACCAACCAACGCCACCATGCCTGGATCCCGCCTCGCCAAGACCATGTCGGAGAAGAAGGAGGTCGTCACGTGATCGAGGAGCACCGAGAGGTCCCAGGAAGGGCCGCCAGGACAAACTCTCGACTGTTTCATTAACGAATGGAAATCGTCGAACCGCGTGCAGTACACGAAAGGTGGAAACCCGAAGCAGCCTCCAGTTACAGAGTATCACACAAACCGATGCGAAGACCCGAAGCTTGATGGCGCAGTGGCGGGCGCCCGTGAACACTTAAGAGGAAGATTGGAAGTTGAAAAGTGATTGATTGAATCGTTAGTTTGGCGTCGGCTCATTGCCGCCACACAACCAGTAGTTCTTGGCGACCTGGACACGCAAACACGTACCCAGGTCCCATCCTCAAGTCTATCAATCTCAGATCCTAATTCTATACTGATCTACCAATGAGAATCTACTAATCCAAAACGTAGCTTGATCCAAATATGCGACTAGCGTCCCATTATCAAAAGTTCGGCTCGAAAAGTTGATTCTTGCACATCTCAAGGATTTTTAGCCAATGAGGTCGCATGAAGATCCATGTTTATGCGTCCCATAATCATGATTATTTTTGATATTGACCAGTAGGATAGCATGTAACGAATATAAACCATGCAATGTTTTATTACGCTGTACAGCGTAAACAGAAAGGTATGCATTCCAAATTGACGTGGGAGTCCTCTGCCATCTCATTGGCAGACGGTCGTCCACGTCACATGACCTCCCTTCCAAGAAGACCCCGCGATTTCGAAGCTGGCTTTCTCTTCTTCTTGGTTTCCCAGTACTTGTCAATGAGACCTGGAATCTGATTCAGGTTCTCTACTGGTTCCCACGTTGCTTCTTCGCGTGAATCACCAAGCCACCCAATCCGACATTGGAATTTCTTATTCTTGTTACGATGACCAATGACTTCGCGCACAAGTTGACCTTCCGTACCGTCATTCAAAATCACTTTGTTCACACTTTGGCTCCGTCATTCGTCACTGCGATATGCCTTGAGCAATGAGGTGTGAAATACGGGATGCAACTTGAGACCCTTCGATAACTTCAGCTCGTATGAGTCACGATGAATTTGTTTCACAACCGGGTAAGGTCAAATAAACCGCAGTGCGAGCTTCTTTGACTGTGCGAAGCCTTTATGACGAATGTCCAAGTTTCGTCCATCTAGGAGTACCATATCTCCAGGTTTGAAGTCTTGAGCTAGCCTGTTCTTGTCGTAGTAAGACTTCATACGAGTTTGTGCTCCACTCATTGCATCTTGTGCCATCTTCAAAATTGCATCTTGCTTGAGCAGAAATTCTTGCGCCGATATGTGCAACAGCTCAAATTCCAGGTTCCTAGCCACACCATCTGGCATATAGGGCACATAAACCAGATCGGCCTCAAACGGTGACATACCGATTGAGGAATGAACACGTCTATTGTACGCGAATTCAGCGAGATGCAAATATTCATCCCAGTCACTTTGGAATGGGTTCACAACACCCCAAAGATAGTCTTCAATAACCGATTAGTACGTTCGGTCTGACCATCAGTCTGTGAGCGAAAGGCAGACGACAGATTGTGGGTCGTCTCCAAAGTCTTGGTCACTTCTTGCCAGAACTGGGACGTAAATTTGGAGTCTCTGTCTGAAACGATCGATTTCGGCACGCCATGGTCTTTCACATAATTGACCATGAATAGCGCAGCAGTCTCTTCTGCTGTCGCATTCGTATTGGTCGCGATGAACTTCGCACGCTTCGTCAACCGGTCCACACTAACCATAATGGCGTCTTTTCCGGTTTCCGTGCTCGGCAGTGCAATCATAAAGTCCATCGACACATCAACCCATCTACCTCCTGGAATCTCCAAAGGCTGAAGTAGTCCGGGCGGCTTCGGTTGGCGTGCCTTATTCCGCTGACAACTGTGGTGTCGAGAAATGCAGCCGAGACAGGGTGCGTAGAAGACTCGAGGCGCCGGCGCCGACTGGCAATTCACAACCCATCGCCAGTCATTGGACCAAACACCCCGATCGCTGATTGGCCTAAAATAGGCCGGTGACGATGACTCGTCGACGGTCCCAAGTCAAGCGCGGGCGGTTGCAGCTCGCTAAGTACGGTGCGAACCTACTGGCAAGATCCGAACCTATGAGTCATCAGCGCCTGTCCCGAGTCGTCGGTGGCGTTTCAGCGGCCGTTTGAGTCGTCGGTAACGCCGCCACGTCGCAGAGAAAGCGCCGAAGAGTCGTGAATTACAACTGGCGGTCCAAAAACGGACGCGTTTATACTTGATATTTGTATTGATCGATTGGAAACTTAAGAGAAGACAAGATAAGCCTTCGGGCAACAATAACAGAACTGCTTTTCCTCCCAACCACGCAAGGGCGACACCGGTGCCTGCAGTGAACGACCTGCAGCTCAAGGTAAACCTGGTAGGTAGGATTATGACTGTCGGTGGGCACATCTACTAGTGTAGCGTGTGTTCATCCCTGGCAGGGCCAAGAGTTAGTGGCCGGTGTATTGGTAGCGACGAGTCGTCGCCAGGAACTGGAGGAGCGAGAGCGCACTCCATTTATTTCTTCCCGCCGGAGTATAGCTCCGGCACCCTCGTATCACGCCGTAAAAGGCCGGGACCCTTCCTTCTGAGGGCCTGCGAGGTATATTTTGTGTGTGAGAGCGTGCTAGCCTTTGCTCGTGGCTAGTGACGCTGAGTCTTCCGTCGGTCGACTAGCGGAAGCTCGGTACACAGGGAAACATCAACCCGGTGCAAGGGAAAGTTCCTGGGCCTTCAGGTTCTAACCCTAACAAGCCCATTGAGTCTTTGGTGACTCGGTGGGCGTTGTTGGTGGGGAAAGTGTGCCATATATAATTTAGCGCGTGTTCCTACACGACAACTGGTGCCGCGACCCGGGATTGGTGTGACCTTCTGTGATTCGTGCAACGGCAGGTCGATCGACTTTACGAGCAACCAAGAAGAAGAAGAAGAACAAGAAAAAGAAAAAAAAGACGAAGAAAGAAGAAAATGGCGAAAGGATCACGTTCAGCGGTACCAGCAACTCCGATGAAGACTGGCGGAACGCGTGGCGACGACTCGACGGCGGCCCTGATCACGCCGCACCTCGACCCGATTGCTGAGCGGACCGTCAGCTTCGACGACTCGATGACTGGATCCGACGCCAAGGACGAAGAAATGGATGAAGACTACGACGATTACCTGGAGGAGAAGGCGCCTGCGCCAGCGGTGGTGACACCCGAGACTCCGGAAGATGCAGTGCTGTCTGCGGGACGCAGCGTGGGCACGCGTTCGTTGTCGCGAAACCTCGCGGTTGAGCTTGACGATGACATGCGCTCCGTGACGCGCAACCTCGCGGACGAACTGGATGATATGGATGGCCCTGGGCCAGTGTATGATGACTTGGAAGACTTTGAGGACGCCACCGACGACTCAAGGTCACCGGTCCTGACGACTCAAGTGACCGAACAAACCTCCGGCAACCGGCCGCCACTCAACGGTGACACGCCGGCGACCAACAAGGTTCTCGGTCGCGCCTATGAAGAAATGAAAAAGAGTGACTAGGGCGAGTTATTCGAACCGACGATGAATCGCCAAGCTGTTTGGACCGACTTGTACCACGAGTTGTCTCGCCCCGTGAGCTTCGTGACCATTGATCAAGTGGCGAAAGACACGGAGTGGTTCCTGAATGCATTGGGGCTTCTGACCTCGCAACACCCCTCACCGTCGACGCTAGAGTGCTGGGTACCAGCTGAAGCAGATGCGGAGCTCTGGAAGTGGAAGAAGCGGCTCCGCACAGCCTTTGGCGTGAACTCGTTCACTTTGGACGACTCACAGAAGTCTCGTGCGACCCGTGAAGTCGTCAACCAGGCTAGCGTACTGCTGCCGACGACTCCTAAAAGGACAAACCTCGAAAACCCAAGCCAAAAAAACCACCGGGAGGGTATTCAGCGCGTCTGGAGAGCGATCCCCGTACTCTCAAGACCCCCACATGGTGACTCGACCACCTACGGGCAACTCGGACCGCGCTAGACGCACCACCGATGACTCAAAATTGTACAGAAGCACGCGAAGCAGTTCCAGACGGAGCATGAGTCGTCGCTACCAGTCCACCGACGACTCGTCAGACGAAGAAGCAGTCTTCACCGGTGATGGAAGGGCGCAGACGAACGAATACCCGCGTCAAATCTATGAAGTGACCGAATTCGAGTTGCTGAACGCAACCCCAAGAATCGAAGTGGCAACACATCGATCACTGGGGCAGATCAAAGCGTTCTCGGGCACCAAGAACAAGAGCGAGAACGCGATGCAATGGCTTCGCGCCTTTGTTTACGAGATGAAAGGGACGCGAGCATCACCCAATGAGTGGTGCATGCCTTTCGAGCTGAGTCTTCGGGACGGCGCTCTGCATTGGTATCGACAACTGCCCAAGAAAACCAAGCGAACGTGGAGCCTCTCAAGCGAAGCCTTCATCAACTACTATTGGTCTCAGTCCAGCCAGTCCGCAGAGACTCGCTACTACTCTGCCAAGCGTGAAGACAAGGAACATGTCTGCTACTATCTAAACCGGCTCAATGGCTATGCCAGGAACGCCGGAATCCGGTTTGAGAGCAACGACCGCAAAGCACGCGACCACGTCAAGCGGTTCCTCGAGACCTGCGGCGACCGGGGACTCGAACGGCGTTTGTGCCATCTGCGCATCGCGGATATCCATGAGTTGGAGGAAATGATCTAAGCGATATTGAAGATTGACGAGCGCATTTCGTCCCGCCAGTCGTCGTCGCTGTCTCACTCCCGAGCTCGTGATGCCTCCCGACGACGTGATGACAGGCGTCGCGACGACTCGTGCCGCCACGAGCGCTCGGAAGACACTCGACGACGTGATGACCGCCGCCCCGACGACTCGCGAGATGCCTACAACCGTCGTGACCGACGCGAACGAGGTTATGAGCGCCGTCGCTACGACTCACTCAACATGCCTCGAGTGAGCCTAGCTGAAGCATCTGTCGCCGACAGAATCGCCGAACTTCATGGACGGAACATGCGGGACGCTCGGAGCGATCTGCAGCACCCGCGCCACCGAAATTATGACGTCAGCAACAGCGAAGATGGAAGTGAACACGGCTCCGACGACTCACAGTGCTCTGGCGAAGACTGGGGTGACTGCTACTCGTCGGACGGCAGCTGTAACGGGGTTACACGCACAAGTGGCTGCAAGCCACTTGTGAATTTAACAGATAGGATATCTGTTAAAAGTTTTAGATACTTCCTCACCTTGGTGTAAGTCACACCAATGGATACATTGAAGTGGACCACCACAATGAGTGGTCCACATCTACCCAAAGATCCTATTGGTAGAAAGCAACATCTTTCTACCAATCAGAGACATGCATATTAGCGGGGCTCTGACAGCCAGCCGCTGTCAACCCTTTCATAGATGATAAACAGTTTTTAGCAGATTTAGGAGGAAGATCAATTTACAAACAATACAGTTCTCATTTTACCGTACACTAGCTACTTGGAGTCTTATCTGATATAAATTATATTTGTGTATTCAAATATAAGTAACCTAAGTACTTACTAAGTACTTACGCTTCCTCATACACGTTGCGCAACGTGTAAGCTAAAGTAGTGAGTCAAGTTAGACCCACTACACCTGGTAGCACTTTGTAGTCCGTCCAACGACCGACTGCTTGACGTTCGTACAGGGTGTACGAACGCGGAGCCGAGAACCCCATGAGCACGGAGGTGCCCATGGAGAGCTCCAATACGCCTGCACCGCATGTTGCACGCGCGGACTGCCCCCACCTGTCAGATCCAGAGTGGGAGGCCCTCCAACGACTGTCAGCAGTCATTGGGGAGGCGGCGATAGCTACGATGCTGCGTACGCTATCGCCGACAGAGCAACATGGTGTTGCTCTGGGGTTCATCATGAAGGAGCAGCGTGATGCTGCTTCCTCAGTTACGGCGTCGTCGGGGACGACACCGCTTGCTCAATCATTAAAATTGAGCGTGAGCAATTATGTAGGAAGAGAGGGAGAGCCTCTCCTCCGATGGCTTGTCGAGCTCGACACAGCCATAGCGGCTCGACGTATCGTCGACCCGTTGTCA
The DNA here is from genome assembly GCF_018691715.1 of Phytophthora cinnamomi. Classification (NCBI taxonomy): domain Eukaryota; phylum Oomycota; class Peronosporomycetes; order Peronosporales; family Peronosporaceae; genus Phytophthora; species Phytophthora cinnamomi. The sequence continues at coordinate 512,777 of NW_027150944.1, forward strand.
AAGGTTGCGTTCGCCATGTCATGTCTTGGCGGACGAGCGAGGAGTTGGGCGTACGGACGCCGACTCTCCGATCCTACGTGCTTTAGCACGTACGAAGTGTTCAAAGAGGAGCTCAGACAAGCGTTTGAGCCCCCGCAAAATGAGTTCCGGTCGAGGGCGGAATTCCTCGACCTTCAGCAGGGTAAGCATGACGTCCATGCTTACGCGCAGCGTGCACGATATTTGGTATCAAATATCGTGACCAACCCGATTGACGAGGCGACTAAAGTCGTCACGTTCATGAAGGGACTGAGAGATGGGCCTGTGAAGACCTATCTCTTCCGAGAGTACCCGAGTACTCTCGAAGCTGCGATTACTCTCGCAATGCAAGAAGAGTTTAGCCTGCGGCAGGCTAAACTCCATGTAAACGTACCGAGGTCGCAACCGCGCCCGGTAGTGAGCACGGGAGGTCCGGAACCAATGGACCTCTCGAACGCAACAACTGCTGGTTACCAGTAGCAGGGAGGCAACGTGCGATGCTTCCGTTGCGGAAGGATCGGTCGCTTTGCACGGGAGTGCACAGCTCCCATGCCCCCTGGAGGTGGCCGTCGTGGCGATGCTAGGCATCGCCGCGAACCAACAAAAAACGCGAACATCCAGTAGGCGCGGGGCGCCCTACTGGTAATGCAGTCGCGCGTGCTGACATCGGGCACGCGACACTGAGGACTGCAACCCCCTGTGAGACCAGCTCCCACCGCAAGAAACAAGATGACAGGCCGAACCTAGTCATCTTGAAGGTTTACTCGAAGAGAGCGAGTGACTCTCTTCGAGCTTTGGTAGATTCAGGCGCGTCGAACAACTTTGTTCGACTACGAAGCCTGCCGAGACTTGACTTCGAGGAGGTAAATGTACCTCGAAGTCTCCTGGAGGTACGACTGGCAACAGGTGCCATCGTGAAGACCGAGAAGCGCGTCGTGAACGTGCGCTTCTCGTACAAACAACGAGTGTTTGTCGAACACTTTATCGTCCTGGACCTGGACGATAAGTTCGACGTGGTAATGGGCATGCCGTGGCTTGCACGGCATGATCCGGTGATAGACTGGAAGAAGCGCACGCTCGTGCGCTTCGGCCGCGACAGCGGAACAGAGAGCGATGACCCTGTTACCGCAGCGCACGCACCAACAGGTGCGCGCGGCTCACCAGTCGAGACAGCGCTTAATGCTGCTGTCCTGGAGTGCCCAGGAAGTGCGCGAGGGCGCGCACAAGTGAGACCAACGTCGGCAATGCTGCCGACATCGGAAGAAAAAGACGTGCTGGTTCCGGGAACCAACACCCACGTTCAAGCGTGTAAGGGACAGTCCCTGACCCGAAGCGGTCAGGTCGACAACGACGCGTCGGCTACGCACCCTCGGTCATGAGGGGCTCCGCCAATGAATGGCGTCGAGGTGACGAAGGCGTGGCGCTGCAAACAGTGCGGACGGTTGCAAACGTACCGCACTGACGCAATTTGCATGCTGGCGTGCAGCCGGGCTGCACGACGAAGCGCCATGCGATCAAGCCGGGCTTGATATCTCGCGCCCGCAGACCGGGTCTGCCGGCGAAAGGACACATTACCGTGCAGCCGGACTGCACGAAGGAACATGCGGTCAAGCCGGGCTTGATACCGCGCGCCCGCAGACAGGGTCCGCCGGCGAACAACTGTCCACGGCCGGGACTGGACCAGAAGAACAACTGTGCGGAGCCCGGCTCCGCACAACAAGAAGACGGCGCAAGCGGAGAACGCTGCGCAAGTCTCGGTCCGGAACCGAGACGCAACAAGAGCAGTCTGCTGGGCAGACTGGGGCGGTGACGCCGGACGTCGAGACGCTAAGCGTCTTGACGCGCACCGATACTGGGTTCCAGTATCGTGAAATGGAACTCGCTAGCCCTCCGACGAGGGCGTCGGAGTTGACTTCGCTTCCAGCCATGAGCTGGAAGCGCTTCACACGCGACTTGCACGATGGACGCATCGAGCAGGTCTGCGTTCTTTCGAAGAGCGAAAGAACGGAGAGCGAGAGCGAAGAGCTGAGGCAGCTCTTCATGGGAAGTACCACTGAGAGTGAAGACACTCTCAGTGCGAAGACGAAGCGAGAGCGCTTCGAGGAACAAGGTTGGGACTCGCTAAAGTCGAGTCCCTATCACGAACTGTTGAGGGAGTACAAAGACGTGCTCCCGGAAGAGATTCCTGCGGAGCTTCCGCAGGATAAGGGCATTCAGCACGAGATTGATCTCGTGCCGGGCACGAAATACTGTGTCACGCGGCAGTGGCCACCGCCGCGAGAACAAGTAAAAGCAATTGACGACTTCTTTGAAAGTCGTCGTAAAGCAGGACAAGTGCGGGAATCAAAGTCCCCGCACAGTGCTCCGACGTTCTGTGTCAAGAAGCCACAGGGCGGATGGCGTATCGTTCATGCCTACAACAAGCTGAGCGATGCGACGGTACCGGCGCAGACGCCGATACCACGAAAAGATGTTATCATCGATTCGATGGCCGGGAGCACCGTTTACAGTGCTCTCGACTTGCGAGATGGATTTTATCAAATCCTAATGCGTGAGAGCGATATCCCTCTCACGGCAGTGAGCACGCCAAGCGGCATGCTCTGGGAATGGCTACTAATGCCACAGGGGCTTAAGAACGCCCCTGCGACCTTCAACAGGTGCGTGACGCACTTGTTGCGCTCGGTGCGCGACTTCGCGCCGAGCTACTTCGATGATGTGTTCATCCACAGCCGGGCTGTGGACGGGAAGACCGACGTAGAGATGCACAGGGTGCATCTCCGGAAGCTACTTGAGCTTATGCGAAAGCATCAGCTCTACGCGAACCTGAAGAAGTGTATCTTCGGGGCGAGCGAGATACCCGTCCTCGGGTGTCTCGTAGGGAAGAATGGTGTTCGCCCTGACCCAGAAAAGGTCAGAGTGGTTAACGAATGGCCAACGCCTTCAAGTGTCAAGGAACTAAGGCAGTTCCTTGGCTTGGCCACGTACTTGTGCAAGTACGTGGAGGATTATGCGGGCAAGATCCGCCCGCTGTCACAGCTTCTTAAGAAAGAAGCTGTGTGGAATTGGAAACCCGATTGCCAAAAGGCATTCGATGCAGTCAAGCGGGGCTTGACTGAGGCGCCGATCTTGGCAGTAGCCGACCAAGATCGCCCATTTCACGTAGTATGTGACGCATCCGACTTCGCGATCGGATGCGCGTTGATGCAGCACGATCACGAGGGCCGTGATCGTGTCGTCTACTACCAATCGCGTCAGCTGAAACCAGCTGAGCGCAACTATCCGGTGCATGACAAGGAACTCCTTGCCATGAAGTATGCACTCGCAAAGTTCCGAGTGTATTTGCTTGGGAGTAGACCATTTGTGGTCTACACCGACCATGCTTCACTGCGTACCGCAGTGAAGTCGCCACACATATCACAAAGAATGGCGAGATGGCTCTCATTCTTTGCGGAGTATAACTTCCGGGTCGAATACAAACCCGGAAGATTGAATGTAGTGGCCGACGCGTTATCACGTCGGCCGGACTATGCAGAAGCTGTTGACGTCAATGCCATTGACACCATGCGATCGAGCAAACCCACATCGTCTCTGTTGAATGATGTGAAGGCCGCATACGCGCACGACGCGGACGCGAAGCTCTTGCTGGCCTATGGCACAGCACCTTCTGACAAGGCTCGTCAGAAGTTGCCCAAGCACCTTCGTGCGCGTGCACACCGCTTTCGAGTGCACGACGGACTGCTTCTTTACAACGCAGTCGACGTCAACGCGGACCGCGTTGTCGTGCCGAATGGCCATGACCTGCGACTCAGGATCATGTACGAATACCATGATGCCCCGACAGCGGGACATCTCGGACGTGAGAAGACATACGTCCTTCTCACGCGCGACTTCTACTGGCACCACCAGTATAAGTGAGTGCGCAAGTACATCCGTGCTTGCGAGGTATGCCAACGCGTAAAGCCTGCGCCATTCGCGCAGGCTCCGTTACAATCACTACCGACTCCGTCGGAGTGTTGGAAGTCCATGTCTTTGGACTTCATCTTTGGTCTTCCCCCGGATAGCGGAGGGAACACCGGTGTTGTGGTCTTCGTCGACCGCTTCAGCAAGATGGTACATCTTGCTGCGGTGCCGGCAGAAGTGACCGCGAAGCAGACGGCCCGTCTATTCGTCGACATGGTGTTCAAACACCATGGCATGCCGTCCGACATCGTGTCGGACAGAGACCCGCGCTTCACAGCGCGCCTGTGGCAAGAAGTGTTTACACTTCTTGGGAGCCAGTTTTCAATATCGACTGCGGATCATCCGCAGACGGACGGTCAAACCGAGCGCGTGAATCGCGTGCTCGTCGACATTTTGAAGAGCTACGCTCACTCGTTCCAATACTGGTGCGAGTGGTTGTCGATGGCAGCGTTTGCCATCAACAACTCAGTGCATGCCTCGACCGGGCATACACCGTTTTATGTGAATGCCATGCGGCATCCACGTCTACCGAGATTACTCGGAGTGGTGGCTCCCACTTTAAGTGGGGGGGGGGGTCTACGACTGCAATACAGCAGCCGCCGAAAACCGCTGACACCTGCACAGTGTCATCCGCGACAAGAAGGAGCAAGACAACCAGGTCTGCGCGGGACGCAGACCTTGGCAGGAAGAACCAAGGGTCAGCGCAGTGCGCTGACCCCCAGAACAAGGAGAACGAGTCTGTGCAGGGCACAGACTCCACAAGGAACTAGGACCACGGGTCTGCGCAGGGCGTAGACACCGCGAAGAACCACGCAGAGGCCGGGCCTCTTGCGGAGAGCGAACTGAACGAGTTCAGCTCGGATGCGATTGACTTTATCAATAAACGACAAGCCGTAAGTCGGTTTGTCCAGGACACGATTGCAGCTTCTGTGGATAAACAGAAGCTGAACGCCGATAATATTGGCAGGGGCAACACAAATGAATTCAACGTGAATTCATTGGTTTTGTTATCTACTCAAAACCTGCCCAAACATGCAGTTTCGAATTTCGGAGCAAGCAAGCTTGCTCCGCGCTTCATCGGGCCATTCACGGTGATGGCACGCCACGGTAATGCATACACGCTAGACATACCGTCTAGCATGCAGCTCCACCCGACCTTTTACGTGGGGCGGTTAAAGCCATACCTCCAGCACGAACCAAGAGGCTCGTCTGACCCGAAGAGACAAACTCGACAGGGGAAACCCTCTCCAGCGCGTAGGCGCGCTGGAGCAGTTAATACAGTCGGGCCTACAGCCCGACCGGCACGTTCAAGGCGGTCTGGGAGACCACCAGAGCCGGGACACGAAGGAACAGAGCGGCAACCGCCACGCTCTGAATGTACTCCACGACCATCACTTGGTCGTGGAGCAACACGAGATGAAGGTCAACACGGCGTTGACCATCGGGGCGTGTTTCCACCACCTCCGCCACCGCTGCGAGACGCACGCGGAGAAATTCGCTGGATCGTCCAGCGAATTGTTGATCATAGGAAAACAATCCGAGGTCCGGATTGTTTTCGCATTCGTTGGAGAGGTTTCCCTCCCCAACACGACACGTGGGAACCACGGAACGTCCTGATGGAAGACGTTCCGGACATGGTGAAGGAGTACGAAACCCAACACGCACTACCAGCAAGAAGGTAGTGCGAGCGCTGTAGTAATCTACAACGCCTGACAACTCGCGTGCTAGATAATTAGCACGGAGATCATTGAAGCTCTCAGGTATACATATAGTATACCTGTTGTGGTCGCGGTTGCTAATATGCACCGCCACCTGGACGGACAGTGCGCACGGCGCACGGACACCAGCCTCCACCGCAACAGCGTGGAGTTGCTAATACTTGCCACTTCGAGAAGGACTCGAAGTGCTTTGGCACTTGCTTACCCGATCACGGTAAGCAACAGAAATTCGCTTAGAGATGTCGACGCACAGACGCGGTCGACATCGAAGAATCGTACACAGACACTGTGTTGTCTGTCCCCGTGGTAGCGGCGCACCTCGCGCTACCGCGCATTGTACACAGCAACAGAGAGTTTACACTCTGTTGCAATGGTGGTTTTCAGCTTGATCGTGCTCATTGCGGATGAGCACGGAAACCCCAGCACAAACAATTGACAAGCAGTCAATATTAATTGACGTGTCGAGACCGACACGTCGAAGCTTAACGGGGGGATGGTGTAACGGGGTTACACACACAAGTGACAACAGTCACTTGTGCACGATAACGGTCACAAGTAACAACTGTCACTTGTGCATGACATTTGTCACTTATGGTTTAACAGATAAATATCTGTTAAAGGTTTTGGATACTTCCTCACCTTGGTGTAAGACACACCAATGGATACATTGAAGTGGACCACCACAATGAGTGGTCCACACATACCCAAAGATCCTATTGGTAGAAAGCAGCATCTTTCTACCAATCAGAGTCATGCATATTAGCGGGGCTCTCACAGCCAGCCGCTGTCAACCCTTTCATAGATGATAAACAGTTTTTAGCAGATTTTTGAGGAAGATCAATTTACAAGCAATACAGTTCTCATTTTACCTTAAACTACCTACTTGGTGTTTTATTTGATTTATATTATACTTGTGGACTCAAGTATAATTAATTCAAATTATTAATAAACTCCTACGCTTCCTCATACACGTAGCGCGACGTGTAAGCTAAAATAGTGAACCAAAGTAGGCCCACTACAGCAGCGACGACTACCTCGCAGCAGTCAACGACAAGCAGCGACGAGTCGCCGCTGAAGGTACCTGCGCGTGGTCAGACAACCGACAACTCAGAAGTGACTCAGCGGGCCGCAGCCAAGGCCGGGACAATCGGCTCCAGAGCCGTGGCTACCGCCACGAGAAATCTCACCGGTACGGGCCGTGTGCAACCTGCGGAGGCTTACATCACTTAGCGCACTACTGTCGACACCGTTGCCAGCTGTGCATGCAGGTCCACGATGTTGACACGTGCGAGGTTTTCCAACAACTCACAAAATTCGTCAAGTCCAAGGTGGACAAGAAATACCTCACGCCGGAGCTCCAGGAGCTGCTCTTCTCGGATCATTTAAACTAGGCAGCCCGCCAACTACGACTGGGTTGGTCCCAATCGGGCTGCCACAGTTAGCCGAGCCTGCGATTGAAGCGGAGTGTATCTACGCTTTCGTGGGCAAGAGCGAATGGACGAAAAATGAGCAAGGCAATGATGTGATAACGACGGTGCTTGAAGAGGAGAGAGAGGCAGAAGCCTCGATGAAGGTGTTACAAGTGGAGAAGATGACGATGAAGTGATTGGAGATACTGCCGATGACTTGCTGATAAGTGCAGTGCACGGAGACATGCCCCGACGACTCGCTACTGTAGTGCGATTATTACCCGGCGAGCGTATGGGATGGTGGTCGGTGCAGAAGTCGGACAAGAAAGCGCGTGATGAGACCCTGCTGAAGTGGGAGGCTGAACGCTATCAACAGTGGTTAGTCAAACCACAACCGATAGTGGATCGACCGAGCTACCCAACGCCCAGGGGCATCCTACGACGTCCAGAAGCGGTCGCTAAGGGGCAAGAAGGCGGAAATGTCGATGCTGACGACGGGAGTGACAACCCCGATGACTCGCCAGTGAAAGATGACTCGAAATCAGCAGTGCAAGAGCACTACCGGAACCTCCTTGCCACCGCCGACGACACAGCGGAGGTGACCGACGCCGAAAAAGATGTTGCCATATCTTCGGAAGCACTTGAGGAAGACTCGAGTACTAGTGAGTCGACGGCGCATAGTGGCGAGGAAGTACAGAAGGCAAACAGAGCGCCGGGACATGCCTCGATGACTCAAACGATACCTGCCCGTGCCCCCGACGACTCATTGGCGGTACCCGAACAGACATTTATCGCGACGATGTGTGACAAGCCCCATGTTCCCGACTCTGTTTTTATGTATACGGAAGCTCTCGCCACCATGCCGACGACTCACGCACAAGCTGAGGTGAAAAAGAAGCAGACCAGACCTCGCAGCAAGCCACCGAAGGCAAAGCCACCGTGGCCGACGACTCAAAACAACAAGTCGTCCGCCCACTGGTTGATTTACTCATACAAAGGACAAGAACACCGCGTTCCAGAAGCTCTCATTGTACCAGGTAACCGCATCAAGGCAGTACATGGAGCGGGGCAAATCACCGCCCACCAAAAGACAGAGGCATCCACACAACCATATGTTCCCAGCCGTGACCAAGTTCAAACGCGAGCTCAAGTCATCAGGTCACGACTGTCAATTGAAGCGGACGTGCAATTATAATATTCAACTAACGTCCCGAGCCGCTCCAAGCGTCGCCGAAGACTCGCGACTTGGATTTGATGTTGGGCGTGATGCAATTGATGACTCAAGCTCTCTTTCTCGAGTATGGGTGCTTAAAATCGTTTTGGACGACTGATCCTGGAGCCACTAGCAGTCAGCACCCGCAAATGGTCCTGGTTGTTGAAGCGGAATAGGTGACGAAGACTCGTCGCCACCATGACCTGTACTTGGGCAATGCAGCCCAAGCCACAGACGAAGATGACTACTGCAGTATTGCATGACTACATGGAGACCGAACGCGGCCAATTTGGATGGAAATCACAAAATCGATGGATTATTACAGACTACGACAGCCTGAAGACGACATTGATGGCAGCGATTACATTTACAAGCTGCCCCGGGAGTGCGCAGGCGGCTCCCGACGACTCGGATGCCGGAACCAACACGATGTTCACGGGTTCAACAAACTCATCCGCGTAATCAGCAGGTGTCAATCAAGTGATCAGCATATGCTTCTGGATAACCAGCTGGGTGACCAGAGACAGTTCGAACGGTCACTGGGTGTCACGTTGTTAGCGTCAGCTGGAGCTCGCGGCTCTGAGCCTTCAAGACGTGCAATCGGCTAGTAGGGCACGTGCACCCTCAGATTCACCAAGCAGCAGAAGGAACTGAAGCTGCTCCGGAGTCGGTGCGGTGTTAGGTGCCATGGCGCTGTTGCAGAAAACCGCACCGAGGACTCAGCTGCCGATGACTCAGCTGCCGCCGAAGACTCAGCAGCCGATGACCCAGGCTGCGGCGTGACTTTGCGAGTCGTCGGGAGTGATCGCTACAGCTTTAGTACGAGTTGCTGCACCGACAGCAGCGACTCTCGAAGACACACCTGCTTTGCGGATGCCTACTGTGGCATATCCCTGTGCTACCAAGTCAGAGATGGGTACATTCGTTGAGCCAAGGCAGGCAAAGCTCGCGAGACCTGTACGAGAGCGCTGGACACCACGAGCGTTGAAGCAGACACAAGGAGCACCACGACGCTCGCCAGACAATGGTTCGCTTAGTGGTGGGGGCAGTTGTGGTGTCGAGAAATGCAGCCGAGACAGGGTGCGCAGAAGACTCGAGGCGCCGGCGCCGACTGGTAATTCACAACCCATCGCCAGTCATTGGACCAAACACCCCGATCGCTGATTGGCCTAAAATAGGCCGGTGACGATGACTCGTCGACGGTCCCAAGTCAAGCGCGGGCGGTTGCAGCTCGCTAAGTACGGTGCGAACCTACTGGCAAGATCCGAACCTATGAGTCATCAGCGCCTGTCCCGAGTCGTCGGTGGCGTTTCAGCGGCCGTTTGAGTCGTCGGTAACGCCGCCACGTCGCAGAGAAAGCGCCGAAGAGTCGTGAGTTACAACTGGCGGTCCAAAAACGGACGCGTTTATACTTGATATTTGTATTGATCGATTGGAAACTTAAGAGAAGACAAGATAAGCCTTCGGGCAACAATAAAAGAACCGCTTTTCCTCCCAACCACGCAAGGACGACACCGGTGCCTGCAGTGAACGACCTGCAGCTCAAGGTAAACCTGGTAGGTAGGATTATGACTGTCGGTGGGCACATCTACTAGTGTAGCGTGTGTTCATCCCTGGCAGGGCCAAGAGTTAGTGGCCGGTGTATTGGTAGCGACGAGTCGTCGCCAGGAACTGGAGGAGCGAGAGCGCACTCCATTTATTTCTTCCCGCCGGAGTATAGCTCCGGCACCCTCGTATCACGCCGTAAAAGGCCGGGACCCTTCCTTCTGAGGGCCTGCGAGGTATATTTTGTGTGTGAGAGCGTGCTAGCCTTTGCTCGTGGCTAGTGACGCTGAGTCTTCCGTCGGTCGACTACCGGAAGCTCGGTACACAGGGGAAACATCAACCCGGTGCAAGGGAAAGTTCCTGGGCCTTCAGGTTCTAACCCTAACAAGCCCATTGAGTCTTCGGTGACTCGGTGGGTGTTGTTGGTGGGGAAAGTGTGCCATATATAATTTAGCGCGTGTTCCTACACGACAGAACGTTCGCATGTGTTGACATAGCGTTGAATGTATTTCGACATCTTGGGCCAGTAATACTTTTTCTGGGCACCCAAGTATGGCTTAAAGTATCCGGAGTGACCTGCCGTGACCACATTGTGGTTTTCACAAATAACACAGTTCTTCAAATCTTCATTATCCGGAATTACCAGTCGAGCATTTTTCGTCATCTCTCGTTTGGTAAAATAGCAATCCATTCTTCACAGCGTAGCGTGGTACGTCTTTACCACTAGAAATACTCTGCAACAACTCCTGAACTCTCTGGTCGGTGGAGTTCAGTTGTTTGGCCGAGTGCGTCACAGTCGCACTTGTCGTTTGGATACTAGTAACAATTTCACGGTTTCGAGCAGCTTCGATGAGCTCACTGAGACTAACCTGAGCGACTTTATGCTCAAAGAGTGGGTTTCGGGACTTGCATCCGACACTTGGTTACTTTCTCCTGGAATCCACTTGAACTGCTGTTGGAATTCAGCTAGCTCGTTAAACCAGCGCGCAACACGACGATTGGTTGTCTTTTGCGTCAATATAGTCTCGATGCTCTTGTGGTTTGTCTCCACGGTAAATGGGCGATCGAGAAGGTAAACTCTCCACACGCGAAGGACATGCATGATAGCCAGTAACTCCTGCTCACGAACAGGGTAGTTGAGTTCCGCTGGTTTCATTTTGCGTCCTGTGTATGCAATTGGATGCTCCAACCCTCCCTCGTTTTGAAACAAGACTCCCCCTATGGCAAAGTTCGAGGCATCCATACGAATACCAAATGGTTTGTCGAAATCAGGAAGTCGTAGTACAGGAGGGGTGGGGAGACGGCGTTCGAGTTCATGGAAGCATTCCAACTGATGCTCAGACAAGTGTAACGTTTCCTTTGGGCGTAAACCCTTAGTACTTTCGTGCAATGGGCCTGCAAATTGTGCGAAGTTGGCGCAAAAACGCGAAACGTAGACCGTCGTACCTAAGAAGCTTTCCATTTGTTTTCTGGTACGTGGAATCGGCCAGTAGCTGATCACGCGCACTTTGTCAGGGTCCATTCGAACAACATGTCGACCCACAAAGTCACCGAGACAGGGGATCTCATCAACGCAGAACTGGCACTTCGACAATTTTATGACAATTGCTGTTCTTGACACCGTTGAAGCACTCTGTCCAACGCGTCGACATGCACCTGCACGTCCTTGTCTTGCTTAAAAACGTAGATGTCGTCAAAATAGATGCGCATCACATCGCGCAAGTCACTGAACACTAGCTGTAACAGCCTGTTAAATGTGCCCGGGCTACCGCTCAAACCCATCGGGGTTACAAGATACTCAAACAGCCCATCGGGCGTTGAAAAAGCAGTAAATGGAATGTCAGATTCACGAAGCTTAACCTGATAGTATCCCCACAAGAGGTCCATGCAGCAGAACCAGTAACTACCGCCCATCGCATCAAATGTGTCTTCCTTTCTCGGCATCGGTATCGCTGGCACATAGTGGCACTATTGAGTTGACGATAATCGTGCACAATGCGCCAACCCACGGGCTTCTTGACGCAGAACGTCGGAGCGCTGAATGCAGAGGTGCTAGGTCGAATAATACCTGCCTGCGCCATCTCTTTCGTCCAATCCTGGATCACCGTTCGCTGCTCCGGGCTTTGGCGCCATTGTTTCACCGAAATCGGTTGTGTTCCCGGCTGGAGTTGAATTTCGTGTTCAATCCCTTCGCGGACAGGGGGTGTGGTACTTGGCAGCTCAGTGCGAAACACAGTATCGCGATTTATGAGCAAGACTTCATATGTGGGGTTGTTCACCGGTGCCTCCTATCCTTGTTGCTTAAAACGCTCAGACTTTTCTGAGTCGTGTGGATTGACAACAAATACAGCTTCGATACCCTACCCTTTGCGGAGTTCCTTCAGAAATTGCTTCGTTGTGATCAGTTTCGTTTCACCGAACGCACCCTTGTGACCATACCGACAATAGTAATGGAAGATTTCGCGGTTCTGGTTTGCGTTCTTGAAACGACGGCCTCCGATCATACGCGCACGAGGTCTGTTAGGTACCACCAATTGAAGAGCCTGGGGTTCCTCAGTCCTTGTACGCGGGCGCAATAGTAAACGTTCCCAATCGATGTCCGGGTTATTCTCCCGAAGCCACTTCATTCCGAGGAGCAGATCCTTATCCTCCGGGACAGGCGTGACCATAAACGTTTCACACGTCACCGGGAAATCCGGAATCTGCAACATCATTTCGACGGTACGTCTCGGTCTTTGCACTGGTTGGTTGTATCCTAGACGAACTGTCATCATGTCGTCAGGATGCTCCTTGATGTCCAACTGAAGTCGTTCAACTAGATCTTCAGTGACACCGTTGAGGTGGTTCCATTGTCGACGAATATTGAGACGTCAGTCGCTGTCTCCTCCTGATTGTAGGCTAAAGCTATTACTTCCAAAATGGCGTAGAATGATCCCCCAACATAGTGATCGCTTTCCTTGGTGGACTTGCATTGCGGCTTGATATGACCGACTTGTCCACAATTATGACAAGTGGCGGACTTTCGCCAATCCTCCTTTGGTTCACTCTTCGGTGACACCTTTCGCTCCGGCGGCTTGCTTGTATTGTAGTGGGTCTAAGTTGACTCACTACTTATGCTTACACGTTGCGCAACGTGTATGAGGAAGCGCAAGTACTTAGTAAGTACTTAGGTTAATTATATTTGAATACACAAATATAATTTAACTTAGACAAGACTCCAAGTAGCTAGTTTAAGGTAAAATGAGAACTGTATTGTTTGTAAATTGATCTTCCTCCTAAATCTGCTAAAAACTGTTTATCATCTATGAAAGGGGTTGACAGCGGCTGGCTGTCAGAGCCCCGCTAATATGCATGTCTCTGATTGGTAGAAAGATGCTGCTTTCTACCAATAGGATCTTTGGGTAGATGTGGACCACTCATTGTGGTGGTCCACTTCAATGTATCCATTGGTGTGACTTACACCAAGGTGAGGAAGTATCTAAAACTTTTAACAGATATCCTATCTGTTAAATTCACAAGTGGCTTGTAGCCACTTGTACGTGTAACCCCGTTACACCATCCCCCCCTTAAGGCTAGACGCGCGGGGTCTCCGCACGTCAATCTTCGGAATTGACCATTCGTCAATTCTCCGCGTTTGGAGAAGAAATCCGCGCTCATTCAACGATGAGCGCGCCTCAAGAGAAGAAGACTTCAAAGTCGGTGGGGAGTCATCTCTCCATCGACGACTACTTCGAACGCCAGAAGGCGAAGTACGGCGACGTCGTCGACTTCAACGACGACGATGAAGACATGGAGGGCGAGGAGGACTCGCCCTCAGAGCGTAAAGACTCAGTGTCGAGCGAATCGCTCGACCCTCACGCCAAGAACATTCGCCCGCGTGAAGGGGACGAATCGGACGCGGAGATCGAAGCGTTCGCGAACTGAGAGCGATACCCCACTCGCTTCCGCTGGGGCTCTCAGTACTCCGCGCGCTGCTGCTGCAGCGCGCAATCCGTGGATGCCGTCCACGTCCGAGATCACGGACCGGTATGGGAACTCGGTACCTCCGAATGAGGTGCCGCTGTATGTATGCAGCGCCATCAAAGATGACGCTGTGGCTGCCGAGCTGCACTTTGATGCGGAAACGCATCAAAGGCGCGATTACTACATCGGACTATTTCATGAGCTCCGATGGTTTCAAAGCAAGAAGACCTCTTCTCGCAGCAAAGTGCCCGAATGGCAGGCACTTTGTCAAAGTTAGAATGCTTTTGTTGAGAACTTCAACAAGAAGCCGAGTGCTTACCGTGATCGGATTAAGCAAGCGCGTGATCGCTTCGAGTACGTCTCGAAGCGTGGAAAGTTGGAGCAACTCCACGTTGCTGCGGAGGAGGCTAATGTGCCGTGCGCTGTGCCCGAGGGCTTTCAGTGCGCGAAGTGCTTCCCAGGCGCGGTCCGCTTGAGCGACCGCGACCTGAACGGGTACACGTCATTCCGTGTGCCCGAGAGTCTCAAAGAGCTCCGTGCTAAATTCTTAGCACGTGAGGGTTCGGGCGCTAGCGATGATCGCAGCGCTCGTGTTACTTCCGCTGCGCTAGCGCGTACTGCTCCTCGTACGCCCTCACCATTTCCGGAACGTCCTCCAGCAAGTCGTTCCGCGGCTCCCATGTATCTTGATGGGGAGGAAATCCTCTCCAACGAATACGAAAACGAGCCCCTTGAGGGTTCGTTTTCGGGATACTATGGTCAACAATCCGCTCAACAATCCAGCGGGTTGAGCCGTGGGCGTCACGGATCGGCGGTGGCGGGGGTGGGAACACGCCCCGGGTATGATCAGCCCCGGGCTGATCAGTATGCGCCTCTCCACGACCGGGTGACCGCCGTGGAGCGTCTGCAGGGCGCTGAGTTCGCCGCCCTGAAACAGGAGCTGGCGAACCAGAAGGCTCAAGTCGCGGCGGTCTCGCAGACCGCCTCGAACATCCAGGTCGAGCTGGGGACCCAGATGAAGGGGTTGCTCCAGCGCGTCCGCGCGCTGGAGGAGAGGCTGCTCGTCGCCGAGGCCAAGTCCTCCGCTTCTGCCTCGGCTCCTGCCGAGGCTTTGGGTCAGCCGAGCTAGATGGCTCGTGCTGCAGGTATGGCTTCAGCCGTCCGACGTAAAAGGTCGGGTGGAGGCGCATGCTAGACGGTATGTCTAGCGTGTAAGCGTTGCCGTGCCGTGCTAACACAGTGAACGGCCCGATGAAGCGTGGAGCAAGCTTGCTTGCTCCGAAGTTCGAAACTGCATGTTTAGGCAGGTTTTGTGTAGCTAACAAAACTAATGAACCAACTTCGAATTCATTTGTGTTGCCTCTGCCCACATTGTCTGCGTTCAGCTTCTGTTGATCAACAGAAGCTGCTATTGTGTCTTGGACAAACCGAATCACGGCTTGTCTTTTTGTAAGGAAGTTGATTGCATCCGAGCTGAAGTTATTCAGCTCGCTCTCCGCTAGAGGCCCGGCCTCTGCGTGGTTCTTTGCGGTGTCTGCGCCCTGCGCAGACCCGTGGTCGTTAGTCTTGTTCTTGGGGGAGTCTGCGCCCTGCGCAGACTCATGTGGTTTGTCCATTGTTGCAGCTGACACTGTGCAAGTGTCAGCGGTTTTCGGCGGCTGCTGTATTGCAGTCGTAGATCCTCCCCCACTTAAAGTGGGAGCCATCACTCCGAGTAAACTCGGTAGGCGTGGATGCCGCATGGCATTCACGTAGAACGGTGTATGCCCGGTCGAGGCATGCACTGAGTTATTGATGGCAAACTCTGCCATCGATAAACACTCGCACCAGTATTGGAACGAGTGAGCGTAGCTCTTCAACATATCGACGAGCACGCGATTCACGCGCTCGGTTTGACCGTCCGTCTGCGGATGATCCGCAGTCGACATGGAAAGCTGGCTCCCAAGAAGTGTAAACACTTCTTGCCACAGATGCGCTGTGAAGCGCGGGTCTCTGTCCGACACGATGTCGGACGGCATGCCATGGTGTTTGAACACCATGTCGACGAGCAGACGGGCTGTCTGCTTCGCGGTCACCTCTGCTGGCACCGCAGCAAGATGTACCATCTTGCTGAAGCGGTCGACGAAGACCACAACACCGGTGTTCCCTCCGCTATCCGGGGGAAGACCAAAGATGAAGTCCAAAGACATGGACTTCCAACACTCCGACGGAGTCGGTAGTGATTGTAACGGAGCCTGCGCGAATGGCGCAGGCTTTACGCGTTGGCATACCTCGCAAGCACGGATGTACTTGCGCACTCACTTATACTGGTGGTGCCAGTAGAAGTCGCGCGTGAGAAGGACGTATGTCTTCTCACGTCCGAGATGTCCCGCTGTCGGGGCATCATGGTATTCGTACATGATCCTAAGTCGCAGGTCATGGTCATTCGGCACGACAACGCGGTCCGCGTTGTCGTCGACTGCGTTGTAAAGAAGCAGTCCGTCGTGCACTCGAAAGCGGTGTGCACGCGCACGAAGGTGCTTGGGCAACTTCTGACGAGCCTTGTCAGAAGGTGCTGTGCCATAGGCCAGCAAGAGCTTCGCGTCCGCGTCGTGCGCGTACGCGGCCTTCACGTCGTCCAACAGAGACGATGTGGGTTTGCTCGATCGCATGGTGTCAATGTCATTGACGTCAGCAGCTTCTGCGTAGTCTGGCCGACGCGTTATCACGTCGGCCACTACATTCAATCTTCCGGGTTTGTATTCGACCCGGAAGTTATACTCCGCAAAGAATGAGAGCCATCTCGCCATTCTTTGTGATATGTGTGGCGACTTCACTGCGGTACGCAGTGAAGCATGGTCGGTGTAGACCACAAATGGTCTACTTCCAAGCAAATGCACTCGGAACTTTGCGAGTGCGTACTTCATGGCAAGGAGTTCCTTGTCATGCACCGGATAGTTGCGCTCAGCTGGTTTCAGCTGACGCGATTGGTAGTAGACGACACGATCACGGCCCTCGTGATCGTGCTGCATCAACGCACATCCGATCGCGAAATCGGATGCGTCACACACTACGTGAAATGGGCGATCTTGGTCAGCCACTGCCAAGATCGGTGCCTCAGTCAAGCCCCGCTTGACTGCATCGAATGCCTTTTGGCAATCGGTTGTCCAATTCCACACAGCTTCCTTCTTAAGAAGCTGTGACAGCGGGCGGATCTTACCCGCGTAATCCTCCACGTACTTGCACAAGTACGTGGCCAACCAAGGAACTGCCTCAGTTCCTTGACACTTGAAGGCGTTGGCCATTCATTTATCACTCTGACCTTTTCTGGGTCAGGGCGGACACCATTCTTCCCTACGAGACACCCGAGGACGGGTATCTCGCTCGCCCCGAAGATACACTTCTTCAGGTTCGCGTAGAGCTTATGCTTTCGCATAAGCTCAAGTAGCTTCCGGAGATGCACCCTGTGCATCTCTACGTCGGTCTTCCCGTCCACAGCCCGGCTGTGGATGAACACATCATCGAAGTAGCTCGGCGCGAAGTCGCGCACCGAGCGCAACAAGTGCGTCACGCACCTGTTGAAGGTCGCAGGGGCGTTCTTAAGCCCCTGTGGCATTACTAGCCATTCCCAGAGCATGCCGCTTGGCGTGCTCACTGCCGTGAGAGGGATATCGCTCTCACGCATTAGGATTTGATAAAATCCATCTCGCAAGTCGAGAGCACTGTAAACGGTGCTCCCGGCCATCGAATCGATGATAACATCTTTTCGCGGTATCGGCGTCTGCGCCGGTACCGTCGCATCGTTCAGCTTGTTATACGCATAAACGATGCGCCATCCGCCCTGTGGCTTTTTGACACAGAACGTCGGAGCACTGTGCGGGGACTTTGATTCCCGCACTTGTCCTGCTTTGCGACGACTTTCAAAGAAGTCGTCAATTGCTTTTACTTGTTCTCGCGGCGGTGGCCACTGCCGCGTGACACAGTATTTCGTGCCCGGCACGAGATCAATCTCGTGCTGAATGCCCTTATCCTGCGGAAGCTCCGCAGGAATCTCTTCCGGGAGCACGCCTTTGTACTCCCTCAACAATTCGTAATAGGGAATCGACTTCAGCGAGTCCCAACCTTGTTCCTCGAAGAGCTCTCGCTTCGTCTTCGCACTGAGAGTGTCTTCACTCTCAGTGGTACTTCCCATGAAGAGTTGCCTCAGCTCTTCGCTCTCGCTCTCCGTTCTTTCGCTCTTCGAAAGAACGCAGACCTGCTCGATGCGTCCATCGTGCAAGTCGCGTGTGAAGCGCTTCCAGCTCATGGCTGGAAGCGAAGTCAACTCCGACGCCCTCGTCGGAGGGCTAGCGAGTTCCATTTCACGATACTGGAATCCAGTATCGGTGCGCGTCAAGACGCTTAGCGTCTCGACATCCGGCGTCACCGCCCCAGTCTGCCCAGCAGACTGCTCTTGTTGCGTCTCGGTTCCGGACCGAGACTTGCGCAGCGTTCTCCGCTTGCGCCGTCTTCTTGTTGTGCGGAGCCCGGCTCCGCACAGTTGTTCTTCTGGTCCAGTCCCGGCCGTGGACAGTTGTTCGCCGGCGGACCCTGTCTGCGGGCGCGCGGTATCAAGCCCGGCTTGACCGCATGTTCCTTCGTGCAGTCCGGCTGCACGGTAATGTGTCCTTTCGCCGGCAGACCCGGTCTGCGGGCGCGCGATATCAAGCCCGGCTTGATCGCATGGCGCTTCGTCGCGCAGCCCGGCTGCACGACAGCATGCAAATTGCGTCAGTGCGGTACGTTTGCAACCGTCCGCACTGTTTGCAGCGCCACGCCTTCGTCACCTCGACGCCATTCATTGGCGGAGCCCCTCATGACCGAGGGTGCGTAGCCGACGCGTCGTTGTCGACCTGACCTCTTCGGGTCAGGGACTGTCCCTTACACGCTTGAACGTGGGTGTTGGTTCCCGGAACCAACACATCTTTTTCTTCCGACGTCGGCAGCATTGCCGACGTTGGTCTCACTTGTGCACGCCCTCGCGCACTTCCTGGGCACTCCGGGACAGCAGCATTAAGCGCTGTCTCGACTGGTGAGCCGCGCGCACCTGCTGGTGCGTGCGCTGCGGTAACAGGGCCATCGCTCTCTGTTCCGCTGTCACGGCCGAAGCGCACGAGCGTGCGCTTCTCCCAGTCTATCACCGGATCATGCCGTGCAAGCCACGGCATGCCCATTACTACGTCGAACTTATCGTCCAGGTCCAGGACGATAAAGTGTTCGACAAACACTCGTTGTTTGTACGAGAAGCGCACGTTGACGACGCGCTTCTCGGTCTTCACGATGGCACCTGTTGCCAGTCGTACCTCCAGGGGACTTCGAGGTACATTTACCTCCTCGAAGTCAAGTCTCGGCAGGCTTCGTAGTCGAACAAAGTTATTCGACGCGCCTGAATCTACCAAAGCTCGAAGAGAGTCACTCGCTCTCTTCGAGTAAACCTTCAAGATGACTAGGTTCGGCCTGTCATCTTGTTTCTTGCGGTGGGAGCTGGTCTCACTGGGGGCTGCAGTCCTCAGTGTCGCGTGCCCGATGTCAGCACGCGCGACTGCATTACCAGTAGGGCGCCCCGCGCCTACTGGATGTTCGCGTTTTTTGTTGGTCCGCGGCGATGCCTAGCATCGCCACGACGGCCTCCTCCAGGAGGCATGGGAGCTGTGCACTCCCGTGCAAAGTGACCGATCCTTCCGCAACGGAAGCATCGCACGTTGCCACCCTGCTGCTGGTAGCCAGCAGTCGTTGCGTTCGAGAGGTCCATTGGTTCTGGACCTCCCGTCCTCGCTACCGGGCGCGGTTGCGACCTCGGCACATTCGCATGCAGTTTAGCCTGCCGCAGGCTAAACTCTTCTTGCATGGCAAGGGTGATTGCAGCTTCGAGAGTACTCGGGTACTCTCGGAAGAGATAGGTCTTCACGGGCCCATCTCTAAGTCCCTTCATGAACGTGACGACCTTGGTCGCCTCGTCAATCGGGTTAGTCACGATATTTGATACCAAGTATCGTGCGCGCTGCGCGTAAGCATGGACGTCATGCTTACCCTGCTGAAGGTCGAGGAACTCCGCCCTCGACCGGAACTCATTTTGCGGGGGCTCAAACGCTTGTTTGAGCTCCTCCTTGAACACTTCGTACGTGCTGAAGCACGTAGGATCGGAGAGTCGGCGTCCGTACGCCCAACTCCTCGCTCGTCCGCCAAGACATGACATGGCGAACGCGACCTTCGACAGCGGGTCGACGATGCGTCGAGCCGCTATGGCTGTGTCGAGTTCGACAAGCCATCGGAGGAGAGGCTCGCCCTCTCTTCCCACGTAATTGCTTACGCTCAATTTCAATGATTGAGCACGCGGTGTCGTCCCTGACGACGCTGTCACTGATGAAGCAGCATCACGCTGCTCTTTCATGATGAACCCCAGAGCAACACCATGTTGCTCCGTCGGCGATAGCGTACGCAGCATCGTAGCTATCGCCGCTTCTCCAATGACTGTTGACAGTCGTTGAAGGGCCTCCCACTCTGGGTCAGACAGGTGGGGGCAGTCCGCGCGTGCAACATGCGTTGCAGGCGTGTTGGAGCTCTCCATGGGCACCTCCGTGCTCATGTGGTTCTCGGCTCCGCGTTCGTACACCTCGTACGAACGAACGTCAAGCAGTCGGTCGTTGGACGGACTACGAAGTGCTACCAGGTGTAGTGGGCCTACTTTGGCTCACTACTTTGCTTACACGTTGCGCTACGTGTATGAGGAAGCGTAAGTACTTAGTAAGTACTTAGGTTACTTATATTTGAATACACAAATATAATTTATATCAGATAAGACTCCAAGTAGCTAGTGTACGGTAAAATGAGAACTGTATTGTTTGTAAATTGATCTTCCTCCTAAATCTGCTAAAAACTGTTTATCATCTATGAAAGGGTTGGCAGCGGCTGGCTGTCAGAGCCCCGCTAATATGCATGTCTCTGATTGGTAGAAAGATGCTGCTTTCTACCAATAGGATCTTTGGGTAGATGTGGACCACTCATTGTGGTGGTCCACTTCAATGTATCCATTGGTGTGACTTACACCAATGTGAGGAAGTATCTAAAACTTTTAACAGATATCCTATCTGTTAAATTCACAAATGGCTTGCAGCCACTTGTACGTGTAACCCCGTTACATGTATTGTTAGCCGCTGGTTTCACAGATGATGACGCTTTCGAACAAGGATGGTGATTCGCCGTGGTCTTTGCCGAGAGTCCTCCATAGTGGGCAAACTCGAAATTCGTTGCAATCTCAACTACTTCATGCAAGAATCTTGGACTGAGCTCCTTCACCTTTTTCGCTGTCTCCGGCCGAAGTCCGTTCTGAATGTAGAACCGCTTCTCCATCTCCGAAATCTCCTACTCGGATTGAGACATCAGATCCTGAAACGATGACACATATTCTTGGATGGTCCCGTGTTGTTTCAGCTGAAACAATCGCTCACGTAGATTGTATTCAAAGTCTTTGGGACGAGAGCGTTCACGTAGTTTCGCCTTAAACAATTGCCATGTTTTGGGAACTCCTGCCGCTTCACAATCTGACGAAAAAGCGTGATACCAGTTTAGCACAGATTTACCTAAACTCCTGGATATCATGGTCACAAAATCGGACGTATCGGCCTCCATCAATCCGCGCTTGTTAGCGTAATATTCCCCCATGGCAAAGATCCATAGTTCCAAATCGTCACCGAATTTCCCTTCATACATGGGAGGATCCTTCTTCCGTCGTTCACCTTGCGATGCGAGCAAGTGTTCAAAACGGTTATTGGCCTGCTGCATTTACATCTGAAATTGCGTTTGCATCTGCGTCTGATACATTTGCTGCTGTTGCGTTAACCAGATCATTAACTGTTGCTTCAGGTGCAACGTTTGTCGTTCCGGCGGGTGGGACTGCGTGGTTAGCTTCCTGCGGCGTTGCCGCCTCCGTTTGAGCCGTCCGTGGCACTTGGCGTTGCCGCGGGTTAGGCGATTCACTCTCAGCTGCCCTACTCCTTGTCATAGTCATTAGGGGTAGGACAGATGGACTTTTCGGTGAGTGATCCGTAAAATACGGCGAAATAAAACGGAAAAGGAATTAAAAGCTCAAAAAGAGTTTTACAACTTAGTGTTGCTGCGGTTTATGGCGAATAATGCTGTTAAGCTTCGCAGCAAGGTTGTCTTGGCACTCCAAAAGGTTCAGAAACGACAGGTTAAGTTGGCGATCAACCTGGGACTCGATGCGCCCGTCCTTGATCCAGAAAGTCTCTTTGCGAAACTTGCCCAAAACCCGCTTAGCCGTTTTGACCTGGCGGAGGAGATCCACTTGAAATTTAGCGAAACTCTCCGCCTCGGCTGGCGAGAAGAAAAGGCTGGTGTCAATCGCCGTAACAGGTGGAGGAGCAGGAGTGGACGTCGATGATACTTTCACGACACTCGCTTTCTGATGCTTCTTCTTACTGCTTTGGTTGTGATCCTTCATGTAGCGGGCCATAGACCGACTCCAAAGATCGAAAAAGAGGCAAGGGACTACCACCGGGTAACCAAGGACCGGTAAACTTCTACAAAGTTCCGCTTTCGCAGACACAATGCAGGCGCCCTGGTGCTAAACCAGCTTCTAGTGAAAGCCCAGCACACAGCGAAGGTTAGGTACAATCCGATCTAGGCGGAGTCAAAGCCCCTACGTGGTATTTCCACCGGCCACACGGCGTGATAATGTACCCACTGTGGTATCGGGAAATGAAGCCGAAGCCAAAACCCAAAGGCGGGACGAGGGACGAAGAAGACTCGAGGCGCCGGCGTTAACTGGCAAGTCACAACCCATCGCCAGTCATTGGACTAAACTCCCCGATCGCTGATTGGCCTAAAATAGGCCGGTGACGATGACTCGTCGACGGTCCCGAGTCAAGCGCGGGCGGTTGCAGCTCGCTAAGTACGGTGCGAACCTACTGGCAAGATCCGAACCTATGAGTCGTCGGCGCCTGTCCCGAGTCGTCGGTGGCGTTTCAGCGGCCGTTTGAGTCGTCGGTAACGCCGCCACGTCGCAGAGAAAGCGCCGAAGAGTCGTGAGTTACAACTGGCGGTCCAAAAACGGACGCGTTTATACTTGATATTTGTATTGATCGATTGGAAACTTAAGAGAAGACAAGATAAGCCTTCGGGCAACAATAAAAGAACCGCTTTTCCTCCCAACCACGCAAGGACGACACCGGTGCCTGCAGTGAACGACCTGTAGCTCAAGGTAAACCTGGTAGGTAGGATTATGACTGTCGGTGGGCACATCTACTAGTGTAGCGTGTGTTCATCCCTGGCAGGACCAAGAGTTAGTGGCCGGTGTATTGGTAGCGACGAGTCGTCGCCAGGAACTGGAGGAGCGAGAGCGCACTCCATTTATTTCTTCCCGCCGGAGTATAGCTCCGGCACCCTCGTATCACGCCGTAAAAGGCCGGGACCCTTCCTTCTGAGGGCCTGCGAGGTATATTTTGTGTGTGAGAGCGTGCTAGCCTTTGCTCGTGGCTAGTGACGCTGAGTCTTCCGTCGGTCGACTAGCGGAAGCTCGGTACACAGGGGAAACATCAACCCGGTGCAAGGGAAAGTTCCTGGGCCTTCAGGTTCTAACCCTAACAAGCCCATTTGAGTCTTCGGTGACTCGGTGGGTGTTGTTGGTGGGGAAAGTGTGCCATATATAATTTAGCGCGTGTTCCTACACGACAACTGGTGCCGCGACCCGGGATTGGTGTGACCTTCTGTGTTTCGTGCTACTGCAGGTCGATCGACTTTACGAGCAACCAAGAAGAAGAAGAACAACAAGAAAAAGAAAAAAAAGACGAAGAAAGAAGAAAATGGCGAAAGGATCACGTTCAGCGGTACCAGCAACTCCGATGAAGACTGGCGGAACGCGTGGCGACGACTCGACGGCGGCCCTGATCACGCCGCACCTCGACCCGATTGCTGAGCGGACCGTCAGCTTCGACGACTCGATGACTGGATCCGACGCCAAGGACGAAGAAATGGATGAAGATTACGACGATTACCTGGAGGAGAAGGCGCCTGCGCCAGCGGTGGTGACACCCGAGACTCCGGAAGATGCAGTGCTGTCTGCGGGACGCAGCGTGGGCACGCGTTCGTTGTCGCGAAACCTCGCGGTTGAGCTTGACGATGACATGCGCTCCGTGACGCGCAACCTCGCGGATGAACTGGATGATGTGGATGGTCCAGGGCCTGCATATGACGACTTGGAAGACTTTGAAGACGCCGCCGACGACTCGAGGTCACCAGTCCTGACGACTCAAGTGACCGAGCAAACCTCCGGTAACCGGCCGCCACTCAACGGTGACACGCCGGCGGCCAACAAAGTTCTCGGTCGACTATACGAAGAGATGAAGAAGAGCGACTGGGGTGAGCTATTCGAGCCAACGATGACTCGCCAGGCGGTTTGGGCCGATTTGTATCACGAGTTGGCTCGCCCAGTGAGTTCGGTAACAATCGAACAAGTGGTGAAGGAAACCGAACGATTTCTGAAAGCATTGGGTCTTCGGCCTCTGGAGTACCCTTCACCGTCGACTCTGGAGTGCTGGGTGCCGGCCGAAGCAGGCGCGGAGCTCTGGAAATGGAAGAAGTGACTCCGCACAGCCTTCGGCGTGAACTCGTTCACTCTGGACGACTCGCGGAAGACTCGTGCGGCTCGCGAAGTGGTCGACCCGGCCAGCGTACCGCTGCCGACGACTCCGAAGAGGACAATCCGCGAAAACCCCAGCCGAAAAACCCACCGGAGGGGTGTTTAGCGCGTCAGGAGAGCGATCCCCGTACTTTCAAGACTCCCGCATGGTGACTCCACCAACTACGGGCTACTCAGACCGCGCTGGACGCACCACCGATGACTCAAAATCGGCCAGGGGCACGAAAAGCAACTCAAGACGGAGCACGATCCGCCGCAGCGGGCCCACCGACGACTCGTCGGACGAAGAAGCGGACTTTACCGGCGATGGAGGAGCGCAGATGGGCGAGTACCTGCGCCAAATCCGTGAAGTGACCGAATCCGAGTTGCTTAACGCGACTCCGAGGATCGAGGTGGCAACGCATCGCCCACTGGGGCAGATCAAGGCGTTTTCGGGCACCAGAAACAAGAGCGAGATCTCGATGCAATGGCTTCGCGCCTTTGTCTACGAGATGAAAGGAACACGAGCATCGCTCAACGATTGGTGCATGCCTTTCGAGCTAAGTCTTCGGGACGGCGCTCTACATTGGTACCGACAACTACCCAAGAAGACCAAGCGAACGTGGAGCCTCTTAAGCGAAGCTTTCATCAGGTACTATTGCTCCCAGTTCAGCCAGTCAGCGGAGACTCGCTACTACTCAGCCAAGCGCGAAGACAAGGAACATGTTTGCGATTACCTAAACCGGCTCAATGGCTATGCCAGGAACGCCGGAATTCGGTTTGAGAGCAACGACCGCAAGGCACGCGACCACGTCAAGCGGTTCCTCGAGACTTGCGGCGACCGAGGACTCGAACGGCGCCTGTGCCACCTGCGCATCTCAGACATACATGAGTTGGAAGAGATGATCCAAGAGATTCTGAAGATTGACGAGCGTAGTTCGTCCCGCGAGTCGTCGCTGCCTCACTCTCGAGCTCGTGATGCCTCCCGACGATGCGATGACAGACGTCGCGATGACTCGCACCGCCACGAGCGCTCGGAGGACGCTCGCCGACGTGATGACCGCCGCCGCGACGACTCGCGGGATGCTTACAACCGTCGCGACCGACGCGAACGGGATTATGAGCGTCGTCGCGACGACTCACGCAATATGCCTCGCGTGAGCCTAGCTGAAGCATCTGTCGCCGATATCGTCGCCGAACTTCATGGACGGGACACGCGAGACACGCGGAGCGAGCTGCAGCAACAACGCCACAGATATGATGGCGACAGCAACAGCGAAGATGGAAGTGAACACGGCAGCGACGACTCACAACGTTGCGGCGAAGACGGGGGTGATAGCTATTCGTCAGACGGAAGCGACCACTACCTTGCGGCAGCCAATGACAACGAACGACGAGTCGCCGCCGAAGGCACGTACGCCGGTCCGCCAACCGACAACCCTGGGGTGACTCAGCGGGGCGCAGCCAAGGCCGGGACAATCGGCTCCAGAACCGCGGTCACCGCGACGAGAGACCTCGCCAGTATGGACCGTGCGCGGCCTGCGGGGGTCTCTATCACTCGGCGCACTACTGCCGACGTCGGTGCAAGCTGTGCAAACAAGTGCACGACTCCGGAAAATGTGAAGTGTTCCAAGAAATCACCAAGATCATCAAGTCCAAGGTGGACAAGAAAGACCTCACACCCGAGCTCCAAGAACTCCTGTTTTCGGACCATTTAAACTAGGCAGCCCGCCAACTACGACTGGGTTGGTCCCAATCGGGCTGCCACAGTTAGCCGAGCCCGCAATTGAAGCCGAGTGCATCTTTGCATTTGTGGGCGAGTGCGAATGGACTTCAGACTGAGCAAAACAACGACATGATAATGACGGAATTGGAAAAGGAGATAGGCGACTGCCTCGGTGGAGGTGTATGTATGGTGTGAAAAAGACGATAACGAAGAGGTTGGAGATACTGCCGAAGACTGGCTGACAAGCGCAGTAGAAGAGGACTCGCGCCGACGACTCGTTCCGGAAGTGCGACTCTTAGCTGAGAACGGATGGGATGGAGGTCGGCGCAGAAATTGACAAGCGCGTAAGGATGCGGACACTGGTGAACGGAGCCGTGGACGACTCGCGCACGAGGATATTGCTGGACACTGGGGCAAACGTCAGTGTCATCTCGGAGAAACTTGCCAAGCGACTGAAACTCCGCGAAGTAGTGGGGCATGGACGTTGCATGGATGTACAAGGGATCACCAAGGGCAAGATGATGACGACTCGCCGAGCGAAGGTGAATGTCACCCTTGGATGGGAACGCGTTTATGTCTTTGAAGTCTGGATAATGGATCACTGCGCCGGGGTAGAAGTGGTGCTTGGCACCGACTTTATGATCCCGGCCGGTATCCGACTGGACCTCCTAAACGCGACGGCCAAGCTTCCGGACGAGGTAATGATCCCGCTGATCAAGACACAAAACATGATGGACGAGGCCGAAGGAAGCCTCGTCGTGTACGGTCCGACGGAACCAATGCAAATACCGGGCCACGAATGGGACGAGTTCAAACCACAGCGGCGACAACCCGAGCCGACGACTCACGTGCCTTGGATTCGCCGAACGGAGACGTTCATGCCGACTGTCACCAGGTTCTACAAGGGACGTCCGGTCAGGATTCGACTTACCAACGCCACGGATAGGCTGGCGAGTTGTCCGGTACACTTCCCGGTGATAGTCTGGGTTCCGATTGGGTCGCTGCCGAAGACGGAAGGCTACGTGCGGCTAGATTCCGCAAAGTACAAAGAGTGGCAGGTACTCGCATACGCTGCCGCACGAGACAAGACACTACTCAAGTGGGAGGCTGAACTCTACCAACAATGATTAGCCAAGCAGCCTCCAGCGGTGGAACAAGTGCGTTACCCGACACCCAAAGGTATCTTGCAGCGACCTGACGAAGACTCGGCCGAGAAACCACCCGTCAACAGTGAACGTGGCAGTGCCGACGACTCGTCGGTGACGGATGACTCAGAATGGATAGCGGAAGAACATCACCGACGACTCGACACTACTGCCGGCGACTCGACGGGGGTGACGACGACTGACGATGAAGCCATGACTCCAGAAGTAGTTGGATCAGGACTGGAGACTGCTGAGTCGATGGTGCGCCGCGACGAAGACCAAGGACTAGAGTGCAGTCCGAAGAGGCATCCACCGATGACTCAGACTGCACCCAGCCGAGAAGCCGGAGACATCTCAACGACACTCGACCAGACGTTCATAGCAGTAATGCGTGTACTGACCACGGAAGGTACCGTCGACAGTAGCGACGAGACGGCGGAACACCCGGCAGCGGACATCGAACTGGAGGACTACGCGCATGAATTAGCGTTCCTCCCCGATTTATCGGAGCCGGAGCCGACTACACTCGACTACTCGGCGGCGAACGTCAAGAATCCCGAGTTGTCGGCAGACCAACAAGGGAGCCTGATCGAAGTACTCCGACGCCATGAAAGTATCACGATTGCAAGCGGGAATGCACTCCCACCGCCGGCATATGGCGTTGTCTGCGACATAGATGTGCAGGGGCATGCGCCGATCAAACAGCGGGCCCGACGGATCCCATTCAAGCATCTCAAAAATTGTACGAACTCCTCAAAGGACTGCTCCAGGCAGGGCTCATCGCGTTCTCGGACAGCCCGTGGGCCTCGCCAATCGTCATTGTCCTCAAGAAGAATGGCCAAGACATCCGCCTCTGCATCGACTACAAGATGGTCAACGCGGTAACGGCAATCCTGGAGTACGCCATGCCGCTCGTCGACGACTTGCTCACTGACTTGGAGACTTATCTTTGGTTCTGCTCGCTCGACGCGGCCAGCGGATTCTGGGCCATCCTGATGACTCTACGTGCGCGCAAGATTTCGGCATTTGTGTGTCCTCTGGGGCACTTCGAGTGGCTACGAATGCCTTTCGGCCTCACGAACGCGCCGATGATCTACCAACGGATGATAGACAACGCATTGTGGGGATTTGTGCAACCTAAGGGCGGCTGGAACGCCTTTGCAGCAAAGATGAAGGCCGCCGAAGACTCGGCAGAACACTGCCGGCGACTCGAGTCGTCGCCTCGCCTGCCAGGCACTACAGCGACGACTCGAACCAAGTTTGCAGCTGCCCGCGATGACGCGAAGACAGCTGAACCCATTACTCGACTCATTAACAGTCCCGAAGCCGATATGTTTACGACCAACGAAGCCGACGAGTCGTCGCTGGTACCTGTGTTCGACCGGCGATCCTTCGTGGACGATATCGGTTTCGGTGGCGAAGACGTCGACAGTTGTTTGGCGACGCTGGATCGGCTCCTCAGTCGTTTTGAAGAGTGCCGGATCAGCGTCAGCTTTACCAAGAGTACTTTCGTGCAAGGACGCGTTGACTTTCTGTCCCATGAAGTGTCAACAGACGGCATTCGGCCCGATCCGAAGAAGCTGGACGCGATCACTAAGCTGTCTTTCCCACGAACGAAGAAGGGAATGCAGTCTTTCCTAGGTGCGCTGAATTATTACAACCGCTTCATCCAAGACTTCGCTGTCTACGGCACGGCGCTGTACCAGCTGAAGGAAGACGATTTCGCGCCGGAGGGTGACCTCACAGTTGCCCGCCGGAGCTTCCAAGCTCTCCTAGACAAGGTTGCGGCAGCGCCGATACTCCGCCACTTCAACCGCACCAAGGACGTGCACGTCATGCTGTTCGCAAACGAGTGGACATTAAGCTCCACGCTGCTACAGTTGCATGATGACAAGTTGCACCCTGTTCGCTTCTGCGGACGTGTATTGAAGGAGGCCGAGATGAACTATCATGCGGCGGAGAAAGAGGTGCTAGCACTGTTGCTACTGCTGAAGACTTGCTACACTCAGTTGGCGGGGCGGACAATACGAGTTTACACTCGCTTCTCCACCTTGGAGTGGATTACCAAGTCGAAGTCACTCTTTGGGAGAGCTGTACAATTCGCGGTATTGCTCTCCCCGTGGCACCTGATCGTCCAACGAGTCAAGGAGAAGGACTGTGCCTTCACCCAGCTGCTCCAGTCGACGGTGACCAACTTCGTGGATCTCGATGACTCATTGGAACTGGTTGCCCCGCCGACTAAAGGCTCACCGACGACTCGCATGGACCCAAACTTGCTCTATGCACGCCTACCGACGACTCATACAGGCTTCGTGGTCTCTTTCGATGGGTCAGCGAAGACTGAGAAGTACGGTGGTTACGACAGTTGTTCATGGATCGTGTGGAGCCTTGCGGAGTGGAAAATCGTTATTGCAGCGAACGCTTACCTCGACAAAACCACGGTCAACATCGCCGAGTACACCGGCATGAACAACGGTGTTCTCGCCGCGATCGAACACGGCGCCGAAGACTTAGAGGTCGTGGGAGACTCGAGACTCGCGATCCAGCAATCCCTAGGGGTGATAGCTTGCCGGAAGGAATCACTGATGGCACAGCTGAATCATCACAAGGAGATCACAGCACGGTTGCGGTCAGTCAAATACCTGCACGTGGTACGCGAATACAATGCTGCCGCGGACTCGTTGGCAACAGAAGCCTTGGAGTCAAAAGGTTTCCAAGGTCATTCTGAGTGAAACCGGAAAGCAGAGTTGGCCGGACTCAATCGGATACAAGAAGTGATCGACGAGTCGCCGCCGCAAGGATCAGAAGCACAAAACCTGGTTCCAGGAGACTCTATTCAAACTCTGAGCGGCGTCTCGACCGTGAAACGCAAGACATTTGCTGATTTCGTACGTCCAGAACCTGGAATGCTACTGGCGATGACTCGGGCGCAGACCAAGAGCAAGAAAAAACATGTCCGATTCACACACGACAAGCCGAAGTCACCGCCGAAGACTCGACCTAACCGGAAACCTCCTGAAATTCAACCCCCGGAAACGACCCAAGCTCCACCAGCAGCTCCTAACGCACAAGACATTGATCCTGTGGAAGTCCAAGAAGAAAGACGACGACGAATAGCTTCCGCTCAGGACGAAGAATTGCGATGGGCTAACCTGAAGACCCTGTTACGCGGAGATGTGGAGAAACTTGGATACCGAGCCGCCAGAGATGCATGGAAAATCGCAGATAAGTTCGTGTTGTCGGAAGACAATTTGCTACACTACATGGGAACGAGTCGTCGGCGTGACGCTGAGTCGCAAGAGGAGATCTCGTTGCGTCTGGTGGTACCCACCACGATGATTCAAGAAGTGCTCCAGAATTGCCATGACTCGCTGGAAGGCGGCCATCAGGGTGTGATGAGAACCTACCAGCGAGTCAAGCGAGATTACTACTGGTTGGGACTCTACACCGACGTGGAAAAGCACGTGAGATCGTGCCCCGATTGCAGCACCAGCAAGAGCCACCCCCAACTGAAGGGATACTCTCCTGGCAACGTGCTGGCGGAACGGCCTTTCCAGTTAGTGTCTATGGATTTTGTGATACCACTGCCGAAGACTCGGAGGGGCAACACAGCCCTGCTACTCTTCCAATGTTCCTTTACGGGTTTCATCATTGCAAAAACCATGGCGGATACGAGCGCACTCAAGGTGGCACAAGCATTCGAAGAATGCATATACCGACGATTCGGTGCGCCATCACTTATCCGTCATGACCGCGACCCACGGTTCATGAGCGAAGTGTTCCAAACGTTTGCAGAAATGATGCAGTCAAGGTCCCGATCAACGCTGAGTTACCGGCCGCAAGCCAACGGACAGCAAGAACGGTCAGTCAAGACTGTAATGCAATCCGTCAAGGTATACGCCGAAGACCCGCTCCAACAAGACTGGGACGAGATCGTGGAGCGCTTAGTCTTCGCCATCAACAACTCACAAGACACGACTCGGAAGGAAACACCATTCTACTTGGTGCACGGGTGGGATGCCCAGTCAACGCTGAAAGCCATGTCATCCTCGCTCCGACACGGCACGCCAAAGCAGTCAGACGCACTGGCGTGGCGCCGCGAAGTCAACAGACAACAGCAGATTGCTATGGAAATGGCCAAGGAATACCAGGCCACCGAGCAGACTCGCAGAGCCCGGGAACACAACGCCAAACTCAGTAGGAAAGAGAAGACAATACTGGCGAAGACTCGGGATCACGAGTCGTCGGCGGCGGCACAGGACCAACCGTCTACGGGACAAGACACCCCCGTCCCAAGTCACCTGTCGCTCAAACCAAGTACGCATTTGCCACCGACGACTCGCGAGTCGTCGGCAGGTACCCCACACCAACCGTTTGTGGGACAGGGGGGACATGTCTCTCGGTACAGGGTGGATCCACCGAAGACTGGCGGAATTGAGCAGATTGCAGGTCGGAAGTCAATGCTGCTGGTCCCGTTCGATGTCGGCAGCAGGGTCTGGTTGTACATGGAGAGAGTCAAGCCCGGCCTTACCAAGAAACTGGCACACCGGTGGCATGGACCCTTCCGGATAAAAAAGAGGATCGGAGACTATGCCTTCGAACTCGAGTTACCGGACCGCAGTGGATACCGATTTTACCCAGTCGTCCACATATCCCGACTAAAGCTGGTTGATGAGTTTGGAGATCGACCGAAGACTCGCCTCGCGCCCAGACTCGTCGACGACACGCGACTAGACTTTGACGAAGAACTGCTCCCTGAAGATAGTTGGGAGCCAGATCACGTGGCAGGAGAGTATGAAGTTGAAGCCATCCTCGACGACCGTGTGCCGTTGTCCACGGGAACTGAAAGAGCAGTGCGCGAGTTTAGAGTCAAATGGGTCGGCTACGATGAACCAACGTGGGAGCCAGCCGCTAACCTTTCTTGTGGAGGGCTCCTCTATGATTACCTACGGCGAAAACGAAGTGAACAGCGCCTGCAGATGGTTCAAGTCGCCGACGAAGACTAGGTGGCTATGAGTCACCGCCATGACGACCTGTACTTGGGGCAACGCAGCCCAAGAACACAGACGAAAACAGCTACTGCAGTACTACCTTTTTGCATTTGAAAATTAAACGCTACCAAGACGGACAGCTAAACTCAACGGCAACTCAGAAGCGGAATTGGAAACGAAAACCAAATGGATAGAAGACGCTGCCGACGACTCGCTTGAACCCGACTTCAACTCAATCAGGATCGGAGGCAACGGCTGCCCGAGCCAAGACACCAAGCAAGCCCGAGTCATCGGAACCACCAGCAGCATCCAGAACTGGTCCTCCCGGAACAGACGCAGCAGTCGGCGAAGACTCAGACGCAGCAGGAACGCGAGCACCACCAAACTCGGCCACCCATTCTGAGCTCAATTCACCCGGCTGCAGCGACGAACTTGGAACAACTCGACGACCAACACCGACGCGCGAAGAACCAGCCGGGACAAAGAGCGGAGCCGACGGGTTGCATGGGACGAACGTGGTGTTGTAGGGGTGCTGCTCCGGCACATCGATCCAGCCGTTCCGCCAAGGCTCCGCAGCATCCAGGGCAGCGACCTCGCTCAACCAGTCGGCAGTCTTGGGCTCCCAAGGCAAGTACTCCAGAGAATACCCGGGCATGGTCGGCTCAAGCATGAACTCGGGCTTCACCTCCGAGAAACCAGGATCCTGGCTGCTGCCCCACTTCCAGATGTACGGGACCACCTTGGCGCGGAGACGGTCACTGCGTTTGTTGCGCTCGACCACGTATCTCGACCAGGCGGCTTTCAAAGTATCCAAGTCCTTCCTCGTCCGAGTCTTCCGCGCGGCAGTCCAGTCCATCATGTCCAAGTCAGCGGCAACTGCGGAGAACGTAGTCTCCACTGCCTTCGGAAGGATCCAGTGATCACGTTCCCAAAGCGAAAAACCAAGGTCGACGTTGTCCGAGTCGCCGCTCCCACGAAAATTGCTCCAGTACCCCATCACTCGAGTCATCGGCGAAGCCCGCTGGGATACCTTGGAGTCGGGATCAAACTCTGAAGTGTCAAAAAGACACGCTTGACACGGGAGTCGCCGCCGAAGCTTCTGCCACGGATGATCAGGGTTTTTGTAGTCCGCGAATGCCGCGATACCTTCAGGACTGGAAATAATTCGGAGATCCCGGGGCACCGGTGCAAGCAACCGAGCATTCAGCATCTGGGTCCAGCACTTGAGAGCCCCAGGACGCGTAAAAGGCGGCTCGATGTACGGCACAGCCCACTTAGCCACTTGCTTGGAAAATCGGACGAGGGGTAACTGACCCCGCGCCGGCGACGGTACCACCGGATGACGCCGGGGGCTGGAATCTGACCCAGGGGTGGACGACGAAGTGGCGACGACTCGGCTGCTTCCGGAAGACGCAGACTGGCGTGGAACGGAAGAACGACGGAGTTGTCGACGGTGACTCGTGTGAGTCTTCGGTGGGACAGGAGGTGTTTTCTTAGGCTCCACACCAGCACCTGAGATAGCTCCCGACGACTCGGAACCTGGGAGCTCCAAAAGAGAAGAGGATTGAGGGACGCCCACCGATAACTCAATCACTGATCCAACGACCAAATTCTCCGCCTCCGAACCAGTGTCTGGAAACCATTCGAGAGAAGCGCCAGAATCAACGTGAACTTGCTCGGAAGGAGGAGAAATAGTGCTCGACGAAACAGCATCTTCATCCGATGACTCCACCACACGAGACGGCTTGCGGGAAGGAACAACGGGTGAGCTGTCCGACGAAGACTTGGCAGCGGCCCCGGAGAAGGCGGCACGAGCGGGCGGACCAGTAGATCGCTGAGAACGAGCCCATCGCCCCTTGGGTTTCCGCCTCGACTTGCCCTTGGACGACGAAGCCCTGGAAGCACTCGGGGCTTGCACTGCCAACGCGGGCGGAGACTCTGCGGCCGCAGGAACACTTCCGGAAGACTCGACAACCTCCACCTCCAATTCCAAGCGCTCACCATCTTGAGAAGGAACCCGAGAACCACCAGGAGCTGTCACCGAAGACTCGCGGCTACCACCTCGACAGGAAGAAGACGTACGAGAGCCACGGACAGCGGAAGCTGAGTCTTCGGCGGGGCGGCAAGGTCTCTTGCCCAGGCGACTGGCGGACGGACTGCGACGGAGTGACGAGGAGCGAACCCGCTTTTGCGACGCCGGACGAGAAACAGAGCTTGACCGACGACGAACATGGTGAGAACCGGCTTCCCTTTGCGAGGAACGCTTGCGTGAGCAACCAATCTGCGCAGCGCGTACAGCCCGGTCCGCTTCGATATCGGCAGCACGAGTTCCCGGCGTTGTCTTGTTCGCCTCAGCCGACCGCTCCTCCGACGACAACTCAACATGAGAGTCCGATTCCAGGAACGCAGCACGGGCCAGGTCAACAGCAATGGCATCCTCGGTTCGAGACGGATCCGCATTGGCCAGCATGTCCTTGAGGACCCGCCGAGTCTCGTAGCTAATGTCCAGCAGGTCCCAGTTCAACTCGCCAGTCGACAAACCTGTAAAGCATGAGTCATCGGCAGAATCAGAACACAAGCCAGCACATCCAGCAACACAACGACCAGTACGAACCTTCAGAGATCAGCACGAGGACGTCTGGATCCATGTCTTCAAACTTGACATGCGCCCGAAGAGTCCTGTTGGCGCGCGTAAGCCGCTTCACCTGCTCTTGAAGGTCTTCATTTCGGCGCTGGAGGCGAGTCGACGACGAGTCATCGCCGGCATCCAAGCGAGCCAGAAGATCGTGAAGACGCTTGCTCTGTGCAGTCGACGACGCCACAGCAGCCTTGAACACCGTCTGCTCGCGAGTGAGCTGGAGAGCCATACGCTTGCACTCGTCGTCAGCAACTCTAACGCGGTTCTCCAAGCGGGCGGCCGTCTCGGTGTGCGCATCCACGGCTCCACGAAGACCCTCCATCTCCTGGAGGTAGTGAGCCTCCAGGACCCGCAGACGCTTGACCTCTTTCTTGGAGTGCTCGAGTTCCGCGCGCGCTTGCTTGAGGAACACCATGGTGTTCTCGTGCTTGAACGACTCCTTCATCGCCGAGTTTTCGGCGGCAGCACGTGCAGCTTCAGCGGAGTGCAACTGACCTCGCATCACGGCCAAATCCAGATTGATGTCATCGTGGACCCCCATGTTGGGCTGAGCCGCCGCCACCACGTCTTCCAGCGAGCGAGCAGCGGCCAAGCGAGAGCCCACGTGGCGGTCCCCACGAATGTTGGGACCCTGGTGCAGAGTGACATTGAGACGACCGATGAGATCCAACCGTGGACCCAACACCGCGATCACGCGCTCCGACGCCTCAGCACTGGCTTCCATGACGACTTGCTCAAGGGCCTCACGCGACACCGTGATCAGCGAGTCGTCGGTGGTGGAACGACTGGCCTCAGCGCTCGAAGTAGAGCACCGAGCAGCTAGCTCCGAAGACTGGATCGAAACTGAGTCGCCGGCAGCACTACCAACAGGCACATTAAACAGGGAGGTATCCTGAATGACAAGAAACGAAGGCAATAACCGTGAAGGTAAGCGAGAGCAGCTCAAGATCAAGGTGCCAGTCAACGAGACGTACCGAAGGAACAGCCAGAGAGGTGGCCAGAAACGCGGACGACTCAGCGGAAGCGTCCAGCGAAGCTTGGCTCGGCGCATCGCCAACAGCGAGTGAGCCCAACTCCGGAGATGACAAGACAACCTGGGAAACAGACGCACAAAGCCGCCAAGCATCAGCATCTCACGTGAAGCTAACAGAAAGCGAGAAGACGGCAGGAAACTCACCGTGACCGAACTGGCCGTCGACTCAGCAGCGCTCTCATCCTCAGACACCGCCGACTGCGAGGGAGCAGGAGCAGCAGGCGAACTACCAGCACCAAGCGAGCTTCCTCGACCTGGCGAAGACTGACCAAGATACCAAGATCCGGGTTAGGAGTGAAGACGGCAAGAGAACAAGAAGAAGACGGCTTACCTGGAGCGAAGACCGAGATACACCGAGAGCCCTGAGGGCCGAGTTCACGGTGGACTGGGCAGCGCGCGAAGAACCAACCATGGCACAGGAGCACCCCGACGCTCACCAGCACGCGGCTCGAGTCGCGGTGGGGGCAGTTGTGGTATCGGGAAATGAAGCCGAAGCCAAAACCCAAAGGCGGGACGAGGGACGAAGAAGACTCGAGGCGCCGGCGTTAACTGGCAAGTCACAACCCATCGCCAGTCATTGGACTAAACTCCCTGATCGCTGATTGGCCTAAAATAGGCCGGTGACGATGACTCGTCGACGGTCCCGAGTCAAGCGCGGGCGGTTGCAGCTCGCTAAGTACGGGGCGAACCTACTGGCAAGATCCGAACCTATGAGTCGTCGGCGCCTGTCCCGAGTCGTCGGTGGCGTTTCAGCGGCCGTTTGAGTCGTCGGTAACGCCGCCACGTCGCAGAGAAAGCGCCGAAGAGTCGTGAGTTACAACTGGCGGTCCAAAAACAGACGCGTTTATACTTGA
This sequence comes from Phytophthora cinnamomi, assembly GCF_018691715.1. Lineage (NCBI taxonomy): Eukaryota > Oomycota > Peronosporomycetes > Peronosporales > Peronosporaceae > Phytophthora > Phytophthora cinnamomi. The sequence goes on from NW_027150944.1 coordinate 549,644, forward strand.
TATTTGTATTGATCGATAGGAAACTTAAGAGAAGACCAGATAAGCCTTCGGGCAACAATAACAGAACAGCTTTTCCTCCCAACCACGCAAGGGCGACACCGGTGCCTGCAGTGAACGACCTGCAGCTCAAGGTAAACCTGGTAGGTAGGATTATGACTGTCGGTGGGCACATCTACTAGTGTAGCGTGTGTTCATCCCAGGCAGGGCCAAGAGTTAGTGGCCGGTGTATTGGTAGCGACGAGTCGTCGCCAGGAACTGGAGGAGCGAGAGCGCACTCCATTTATTTCTTCCCGCCAGAGTATAGCTCCGGCACCCTCGTATCACGCCGTAAAAGGCCGGGACCCTTCCTTCTGAGGGCCTGCGAGGTATATTTTGTGTGTGAGAGCGTGCTAGCCTTTGCTCGTGGCTAGTGACGCTGAGTCTTCCGTCGGTCGACTAGCGGAAGCTCGGTACACAGGGGAAACATCAACCCGGTGCAAGGGAAAGTTCCTGGGCCTTCAGGTTCTGACCCTAACAAGCCCATTTGAGTCTTCGGTGACTCGGTGGGTGTTGTTGGTGGGGAAAGTGTGCCATATATAATTTAGCGCGTGTTCCTACACGACACCACTTCTTCGAAGTGAGCTCCTCAAAAGCTGCACGTTCGCAACCTAGAGCTTCCCACGATGTGGCTGGCTCCAATAGTCACAGGTAAAACTCACTTCCCACGATGTGGCCACGAGTAAACCTTTCTTGAACTTGAACCGAAGCTTGACACAGCAAGTGCTACTATGTCACACAAACCGATGCGAAGACCCGAAGACCCGAAGACCCGAAGCTTGATGGCGCAGTGGCGGGCGCCCGTGAACACTTAAGAGGAAGATTGGAAATTGAAAAGTGATTGATTGAATCGTTAGTTTGGTGTCGGCTCATTGCCGCCACACAACCAGTAGTTCTTGGCGACCTGGACACGCAAACAAGTATCCAGGTCCCATCCTCAAGTCTATCAATCTCAGATCCTAATTCTATACTGATCTACCAATGAGAATCTACTAATCCAAAACGTAGCTTGATCCAAATATGCGACTAGCGTCCCATTATCAAAAGTTCGGCTCGAAAAGTTGATTCTTGCACATCTCAAGGATTTTTAGCCAATGAGGTCGCATGAAACTCCATGTTTATGCGTCCCATAATCATGATTATTCTTGATATTGACCAGTAGGATAGCATGTAACGAATATAAACCATGCAATGTTTTATTACGCTGTACAGCGTAAACAGAAAGGTATGCATTAGCAATTGACGTGGGAGTCCTCTGCCATCTCATTGGCAGACGGTCGTCCACGTCACATGACCTCCCTTCCAAGAAGACCCCGCGATTTCGAAGCTGGCTTTCTCTTCTTCTTGGTTTCCCAGTACTTGTCAATGAGACCTGGAATCTGATTCAGGTTCTCTACTGGTTCCCACGTTGCTTCTTCGCGTGAATCACCAAGCCAACTTCCAGCGGCGTCGCAAGGACACAGGGCCGCTCTGCTTGGAGCTATTCTCATTTGCTGTCGGGGAAAATCAGGCAGGCGAGACAACGCGGCGACGTGCAACACGTAATCGTATTCAACAGGCTGCGGAAGACATCGACGAGCCCAGTTCCCAACTCCTATTTAAGCCGACTTACTCAGATTAGAACCCACATTAACTTCCTATTCAGTACAAATTACCGCGTATCGTTTTTGCTCACAGCCCTGATTTACAGAGCTATACGGAGTGACAAAATCACCGGTTTTCACATATATGTGCGGCCTTAAATACGCACTTTGGCCTAAAATGTATGATTTACCTTACATTAGTGATCAAGGCAACGACATGTTACAAAGATGTCCGCAGACTTATCACTGAGGGGCGTTACATGTATTATCCCAGGTATTGTGGTTTGCAGATATTTTGTCGCTCGGATTTAGGGCTTAGATCGATCTCTGAGATAAAATAATTCGAAGACATCTAAATGCGAGACGGTAGTAAATCGACCTCCAGGTGTAGGTAAGTCGCACCACCTCTTCTTACTAAATATAACGGGCGCATCGTTGGTTCTCAGGACACCGAGGTAACGTCGCTGGCCACTGCTACTCCGATACGGCTCTGTTGGACGTGTTTAACGACTCGTTAGCTTCGTCTGTGAGTGCACTAGCGGCTCCTGTATCGCTGGGCTTTCCGCTTGTCTGTCGCGCGAGCTGCACTCCGCCATGTAAGACCGCATGTCGATACTACGCTACCATACTGAAACTTAGTGTGTCTCCGGCCCTTGCGACTCTATTACTAATCTGTTGAACGTGTTTGATAGCTCGTTAGCTTCGTCTGTGGGTGCACTAGCGGCTCTAGCTTCTTACAATGAGCCCACCACGTGGTGGTGATTTGCCATTCGACAAGCAACTTCGAGGCTCGGTGACGTTCAGGACTGGCCAGCGCTCATCAGGCCCGCGTAAAGGAATCGTGAAGTCGTTCAAGTTTGTGGCCGATGCAGGCTACTCAGTGGCCCGGGCTCAAATGTTTCGCTTCCTCTCAGGTCAGGAGTTTGATGCTGAAGTTGACGTGATCGAAGACAGGAAGGTATTCATGAAAGCCACTAAGAACGCCCGCCAGCAAGACTTCAAGGAGGTCTCCGTATCCAACTTCTGGGAGCTGCTAAAGCATCGTTGGGCCTACATCTCCGAAGCTGATATTCTAACGATGTCATCGAGTGAACTTCCAACTCATGATCAGTTCACTTTCGAATTTTTTGTTTATCTTGCTGCAGCTCGACGAGTGGCGGAAGGCATTCGGCGAGCGACAGCGTGAGTGCACGAGCGGCTCCTGCAACACTGGGCTTTCCGCTTCTCTGTGGCGCGAGCAGCTCCCCGCCATGTAAGACCACATGTTAATAATACGCTACCATTTTACTTTAGGAAAAGCGTTTCGTATGAACTGCTGTAGCTCCTCTAAATAAAATGTAGGGTGGGCTTTCACGTACTTTCGAACACGGGTTACCACGTCGTTCGGCCAACGCGACGAGCGGTTAGTTCGAACTCCTTCATCAACCACACCATCGGTCAAAAACAACTTGTACCAACGTTGCAGTGTTCGCACGTTAGGCCCAAATATATCACTAACATACTGCATACATATTCCATACACATACATAAGAAAAACGGCTCGCCAACGGTAGTCGAGAGAGTACATGCTGCACTTGTGCAAGGTGAAGGTTTCGGAAACTGCGGTGCTTCGACAGATCGGCAGCGCGATCTGCCGACCACTCGTCAAGTGTCCAGATGTAAGTGTCCAATTGCACATGTTATATAAATAAAGCGCGGCATTATAATCCGTACACAGACATCGCGATTTAAATTAAATCGGCCCGAATTTCGTTTTTGGATCGGCAATTCGACCACAGATAGCGTAAATCGAGATCGATATCGAGGCTGGCGATTATAACTTGGAGGATTTAATGGCCATCTGTTTTTATATCGGGCGCCAGATATTATAACTCGGGCAAAACACTAGGACGCATTGCAAAGCATAATATTATATCACCGTGATATCCCAAGGTACGTTGCCTCCGTGATACCGTGAACCCCCGCAAAAGTTCACGAGGTCCACATTATACCTATCGTGCTACATGGCATGCACTGCATACATACACCCTATACAGTAACCTAGTCGAGAGTTTTGCTAGCACCGCAGGGCGATCCGCTGCTGTTTGGGCATCGGACAGAGCCAACGTCGCGCAGCCAGCGCCTAACGTCTGAGGGCCGTTCTTAACCCGGAGCGGGTGTGCGGTAGGCTCGGTAGGCCGGGGAGGCTGTGCACCGGCTCTGTGCCGCAGTCGGGACTACAGGTAGGCCGGGGAGGCTGCGCGCCGGCTCTTTGCCGCAGTCGGGACTACAGAGGAATTTTCGATCACGGATCGATAGGCCCCCTACGCCCTACGCGAGGGGGGGGGGGGGTGCGCTGTCCGCTGTAGGCTGCCCAGATTCAGACTCCCCATCCAAATGGATCGCCCTCGAGAGTTGCTGCGCACCATTGTCTAGCCCAGCGCGAGCTCCACTGAATAATCTTCTCTAATGGCAAGCGCCTGCGTCGCTGCAGCGACACACACGGCAATGTCATTCATCTCTTCATCACTGGACGAACTGCTCTATTCCTCGTCGTTCGAATCGACTAGCTGAGGGGACATACGTAGTATCTGCCACAGGGGGTTCGGGGCGTTTTGTGAATGAGACAATTTCTCGGACACAGGTACAGTCTGATACAGCGGCCTACCGCCCTACACTCCGTCATTCTTAACGACGACGCGCAGAGTGGTACTCTCTACGCCCCACCGCACACCCAGCCTACCGCTCCGTTAAGAACGGCCCTGAGACGATGGACATGTACATGTACTACGTATGTATTATATATAATACCGCAAGCCTGGCTATGCTATTCCGCTCCTGCCTCTCTCTCAGCGACGATTACGGTTCGCTCGAAATCGAAACCTACCTACCTACACTCAGGGACTCAGGGCCCGACAACAGAGGTCCGGAGAACGGTGCTGCGAAGCGATCGCAGCCGTTTTGATGCGAACCATCTGCGTTCCCCAGCAGATCCCAAGATTCGGTGCCATCGCCTCTTCCCAGTGAAGAGGCGATGCGGTGAAGGTCACTCCAGAATTTGCACAACCCACTCACCATTCCGACGGCAAGAACGAGCACTGTCGAGCGGAGACGCTATCCAGACATGCGATTCTACCTTGCTCTGCTCCTGGCAGTGGTCGCTCTCTTCAGCGTTGTCTCGGGGTCTGCTACCAACCTCCATGCGTCCCAGATCCTAATTCAGTCAACCGAAGCCGACGAGCTGGAGACCACCCAGGGGCGATTGTTGCTGCGAACTGCTGCGAAGACGGACGAGACCGCCGAAAATGAAGAGAGGGGAATCATGGATGGTGTCAAGAAGCTGAGCATATCAACGGTTAAGTTACCCAAGACAGCCGTCCATTGGTTGTACGTGAACGTCAAGTCGGGGGTTTTGGATATCGAGAAAACGGCGAATGATTTCCTCAATCGAAGCTTCAATCCAAACCAGGTGTACAGGTGGTTGAGGCTTAGCGATGGCGAGCAAAGGCCCGAGCGAAGTCTCTGGATTCTGTATGCAAAAAAATACCAGCACGCACACCCCAAGTGGATAAGCAAGTACAAATACGACTAGTTGAGAGAGGAGAGCGCTGTCTCCTTGAACAACTAACGGAAAATGCAAATTAGTGCACTGTGTACAATCGAATTGAACACACTTCATTATTAGCAAGGTACTACCTCCGTTCGGAAATAGATAACCACTTGTTTTTTTTTTGCGCAGCGCTCCGCCTCGTTCATTTTCCTGATTATAAAATTGTGGGAGTGCTGGTTGACACCAAGCGAGGCACAGTCCAGAGTGGCGCAGGCGTTTAAATTGTGGGAGGGCTGGAGATCTAGAGTTGACAATAAGCAAGACACAGTCCAGAGACGCGCAGGCGTTCTTGTTCCGCCGCACTACATACACAAAAATGGATCTAAGGTCTCACTACATACTTGAGGGGCACTTGATTTGGCTTCGGGTGCTACGAGAATCCCACTTGCTGCGATGGATAGCAGGGAGGCGCTCGCATTGGTGAGAGATGTTGCATCGCATGGCAATGACGTTGGAAGTCTGTCCGTTCGCATCAGTTTGTACTTAGCAAATGTTCGAGCCGGTAATCATTTCCACTATCAGAGTTCATGATATGCTCCATGGGCGCTGGCAGCGGGAAGCGCGAGTCCTCCGTCCAAGCGTCGCTCTCAGCCTTCGCCTCACGCTCATCGTCAGCAACCGAGCCCTCCATCGTCGTCGGATCCCGCATCGCTTCCAGCACACGACGCGCACCAAGTCGAGCGCGGGGCACGTAGCGCATGTACATGCGAGACACGGGGGGAATCGGTCCGGGCACGAAAGGTCGAATCCAGCGTTCCAGGCCTCGGCGCAGCAGTGGCGTCGGCGAGGTTGGGGGGGGGGGGGGGGGGGGGGCGAGAGTCGTCCGGGCAGTTGGCAGGGGCAGCGGTCCATCTTGCACTCTTTCTTGACTTGACCACAGCTGCTACTCGATCTCCCATCGAGTTGATTCCACGCTTCCAATGCGCTCGACAACACTATCCGTAATCTCCCCCATCCGCCAACTTTCGTAATGAATCCAGAAGCCAGTGTGCGGGGGCCAGCAGTGTGTGGTGGCCAGTGAGCGGGGAAAGCGCGGGAGATTCAGAATTCAAACTCGATTGGTTTAGAAGGGGAATTATGTTGGAGAGGCTGAAATATGATTGGAAATGGTCATCTATTTCCGAACGGAGGTAGTACACGTTTACTGTAGGAGGAGGTAAACTATTGCCTAGATGGAATCCTCAGAGTCCCAAATCGTGAACTCGTCCAGATTTTTGAGAAGATCCTCTTCAACATCGTTGTCATCGGAATCATCGTCGCGAGAGAGTCACTTGCGCAAAATAGTTCTCCCTAGACGTCATGGCAACTGGTTTACCAATCTTGGTAACAGGGAGCGAATCCTGCCGCTGCCACAGACCGAGTAACAACGTCGTCAGGTACCTCTTTCCAGGCTGTTTCCACCCACTGAGCAACCTCTGTAACTGGAGGCTGCTTCGGGTTTCCACCTTTCGTGTACTGCACGCGGTTCGCCGGTTTCCATTCGTTAATGAAACAGTCGAGAGTTTGTCCTGGCGGCCCTTCCTGGGACCTCTCGGTGCTCCTCGATCACGTGACGACCTCCTTCTTCTCCGACATGGTCTTGGCGAGGCGGGATCCAGGCATGGTGGCGTTGGTTGGTTGGTGCAGGTGCTTGTTGTTGACAGCGAATTGAAAACTAACAATATTTCCGCAGCGCAAGTGCCGGATGTCGTGCTTTAGAATGCCAACGTGAGGTACAGTATACTAATTGGCGTAGGTACAGTACAATAGGAATTGTATAGTCAACGAGATGATCGGATTCTACAGGGGGTATTCTAACGGAAATTACGGAATAATACCCCGGGCACTATTTAATAGTACCCCTCACAAAATCTCGAAAGGTTACTCTGTATTACCAAAAGGTTACATCGCTACCTTAGCTTACTCGTCGATCAGTGCAGCATCATCAAGAGCGTCGTGCAGCTCGTCCAGGTTAAAGTCGTCCATATCCTCGTGGCTGCGTTCTATAGTGAAGTGAGGTGTAACAAGATGACTGGTCATCAGAGCAGGGTAGGGTACGTGAGTTACTGTAGGGTTACTACCGGGTTACTCTGAGAGGGTACTATTTGGGTAGAGGGTATTAATCGGGAATTTCCGTTATTTGGCACCGCAATACTAATTGCCATTTTCCGTTACTGCGTATGGGCCATCGAGATGCACGGGCAGAAAAATGCCACCAGGCAGTTCGGCACCATGTCAGTGAAGCAGTCGCAGAAACCGACTTCCCATTTGACGACGGTGATGCCCACGTCGTTATTAGAAGCAGCGCGGCTTTTTCGACTTGGATGGCGTAAGGTATCTTAGGTAAGCTCAGTCTCCGCCATGGTGAGTTTGGTCTTCTCGATTGTGCAGCAGCTTGCAATCTGTGAAATGAATCGGCTGGCCACGTAACGGAGTTTGCCGCGCTAGGGACAGCCTTGCAGTCGCATTGGGTTCGACTGTTTCGCTGGTAGTCCTGGGAACAAGTAACATTTCAAGACACGTCAAAGAGTGCAAAGCGTGCGCCGTATTGGAATCATTGAACAACAGAATGAACATACCGTTTTTGAATACTATTGCCGCCTGTGCCGCCATTCCAGTGCAGTGCAGCACCAGAAAAACGGATCGTAGCGTTGCCTGGGGGGTTCTAGGCGTGCTCGTGCGGTGGCAGCGTGCTTTGGGTCACAGCTACCGGGCATGTAACTCTTGATCTGCGTGGCGATCTGGGCCATCGAGCAGCAGCCGCCGCAGCAGCAAGCAGCGCAAAAGTCTCCACAGCAACTACCCGGGATCTGAAAGCGGTCGCGCGTCTGCGCACGTGTCTGCCAGAGCCACACGACACCGACAATGCTAACAGCCCCGCAGGTGCAGCAGAACAGGAGGACGAACAGCACCAGCGCGATGTCGTAGGTCAGCATGCTCAGACGCGACGAGATCTGCGCCAGCGAGACACACGGGCAACAGAATGCCATGAGGCAGTTGGGCATCATGTGGTGCGTACAGCAACCGCAGAGGCCGACATCCCACTTGCCAACAGTTCGTGCTTGAACGCTGTTGATTCTCCGTCCACTTGAATGGCATACGGCAGTTCTCCTCCCCCTCCCCATGGCTGCGTTTGTCTTCGAGTTCTAGTGTGTACTTCACTGTAAGTTACAGAGTGCTCCTTCACTTCGAGGAAAATCCACCACAAGCCACTCACTAAAAGGGCTCGACAAAGTGCTCAACGAGCACCACATATTGTCGGGCATGGTGGGAGACAGCCGCGATGCTGAGCCATTCGGACGTGGGACACTGGATAGCTCGAAACTGGAATGAGGACCCTTTGGGGCCCGAGATATCACCGATGTGATATGGTGGAGGCCCTAGGCTGATGGATCACAGAGCAACTCGCGATCTAGAGACGTAAGTTGGTATGGACATAAGAAGTCGTTAGATAACTAAATGACATCGCTGTTTCTCAAAAAATAAAAATAAAAAAGGGCTCGATGGGCAAGCAATTGCATCTGCTGCGGGAAGCAATTGTGTCCCAGAATCGAACACAGCATCGTGCCGCTTCAAGACCTGCACAGAAGCTGGTGTGGCCAACTCGGCATACATTGGTATGTTGTGATCACGATAACGCTACACTAGCTGTGATTCACATCGTGCAGGGTTATCGTGATCAAAAACAAGCTTGTTGAGTTCTGTCGTGGCATACTAAACTTTATCGTGATGAACGGCCCACCATGGTAAAATCAATGAAATGTAACTACATGAAGAGGTAATGGCATGCATCGCACTCGTTTCAATCAACGCAACGGGCCCGTGAATATGTTGTCGTCCGTTTAGATGCGAATGTACGCCGGCAGAGTGTCCTGCGGTCCGAACGCACAGCTTCCGGGTTTGTAGCTCTTGATATGCGTCGCGATCTGCGCCAGTGTGCAGCACCCGCAGCAGCAGGCGGCCAGGTAGTCCTCGCAGCAGCTTCCGGGGATCTGGAAACGCTCGCGCGTTTTCAAGCGCGCAGTCCAAATCCAAAGTGCGAACACGATGTGGCCGAGGCCTCCAGTGCACGCCACCAGGACACCCAGCATGATTGTTATGGCCAAGGCAGCGCCGAAGCTCATCATGCCCAGCCTTGACAGCACTTGTGACAAGGAGAAGCATGGGCAGAAGATGACCATGAGGCAATTCGGCACCATGTGCGTGAAGCAGCCGCAGAACGGGGCGTCCCATTTGCCGACCTTGATGTTTGAGAAGCCCTTGGCCTCGGGCTCCTCCACTTGAATGGTGTAGACTTGGTTCGTGTCAGCCATGATCTTGTTCTTGGACTTCCGTCTAGGTAACAGCTTGCGAGGCGAGGAATGAGATCAAGGCCGCGATCGCATTTTGCGAGCGCCGCCCCACGGATCGACTGTCGAGTCGAACACGCGCTTCTCTACGGAGCATTCAGGGTACATGCCGTGCTTGATGGATGTCGTTGAAGCGGACAGTAAAATTCGCGCCTTCCCGCATCATATATCGCCACGATGACCGCTGGCAACACCACTAGCGCAACATCGAGCTTAGCGCGTCTCTGAAACTGGTACCACGTCGGCCTTGATATCGCACACTAGGAGCCCAGGAACCGCATTCGGTGTCCTGCAGATTCAGAAATACTTGCGGTGTCCCGCGATCGAACAGCAAGCCTACCTAAGCACATGTCAACGATACGAAGTAGGGGATGAATGCATCCATGGACTGAAAAGGCATGAACGTTTCCATTGACTTGGTGGAGTGTGCAAACGAAGAAAATACGTGAGTGTCGCCTTCCGTTTTCTCAGCTTCCTTCCAACATCACGTCCGGTTGTACGCCGGCAGCGTGTCCTGCGGGCCAAAGCTGCAGCTCCCGGGCTGGTAGCTCTTGATGTGCGTCGCGATCTGCGCCAGGGCGCAGCAGCCGCAGCAGCACGCGGCACAGTAGTCCTCGCAGGACCCTCCCGAGATCTGGAAGCGCTCGCGCGTCTTGGAGCGCGCGCTCCAGATCCAAATGGCGAACACGATGTAGCCGAGGCCGCCGGTGAAGGCGGCGAGCACGCCCAGCAGCAGCGACATGATGAGCGCGACGGTGAAGCTCATCATGCCCAGGCGCGAGAGCACTTGGGACAGCGAGATGCACGGGCAGAAGGTCACCATGAGGCAGTTGGGCACGCAGTGCGTGAAGCAGCCGCAGAAGCCGACCTCCCACTTGCCCACGGTGATCCCGAGGTCTCCGGCCCCCTTGGCGTCCTCGATCTGGATGGCGTAGGCTTGGTCCGAGTCGGCCATGGCGGTGGTGGTGGCAGTAGCTGTTTGCGTTGCAGGCGGCGAGTTGGGGAATGAACGGCGCGGAGTCGCGTCTAATGTAGAGGATGAAGTCGCTGCGTGGCGCTGGGGGCGCTGGTTGCACCCACTCGGTGGGTACAAGTCGTTCGCGAAAGTCAAACGGCGTTGACGTTGAAGTTGCAAAAGTGTATGTCGCTAACCTGTTTTCTGATACCCTGTCGAATCGGTTCTCATTGTGGCATCAGTAATCTGGAAAATTAAGCTCGATAGGAAGTACTGTCATTTCTTATCTCGGATAGTCGCCGGTGTCGTATATTTGCCACTTCAACGTGGGTGTGCACCCGCTCACGACCGACGCAACAGCGGAATATTTTTGTGCTTGCCTTCGAGGAAGCGCTCTCTCATGGGCCGTGCAAGTCGCCTGATATCGCACCGCTTTCCTTGCGATCCGACCATGGCGGTGGGTTCTTAGCTATTGCGTGAGGCGAGAGTGGCTGTAACCACGTGCGAACTCGTTGCCGCCTAGTGCTGCGAGTACGCAGGCAAGGTATCTGCAGGCGGGGGTCCGAAGCTGCAGCTGCCGGGCGTGTAGCTCTTGGCCTGCGTTGCAGTCTGGGCCAGCGCGCAGCACGGGCACCAGAGCGACGACCAGCAGTCCTCGACCCAGGCGCCGCGGATCTGGAACTGACGACGCGCCTTTGCGCGGAGCTGCCAGACCATAATCGAGAAGAGCACGTAGCAAACTCCGGCCAGGATGAGGTAGATGTACCACGTGCTGCCCTCGCCCCAGTGGTGATACTTGTACTTGATGTAGCCCCAGACCACAGAGTCGCTCGTGGCGATTTCCACCACCTGGTTGATAAACAGCGCCAGCATCACGTACTGCCCCACGACGACGACGAGCGACGACGCGAGCGCGAGCCAGTATGGCGTCAACCGGAACTTGGCGGAAAACTTCTCCATCACCTCGAGCTTGGACGCTACTTGAGCAACTGAGACGCACGGGAAGAACGTGACCATCGCGCAGTTGGGGACGATGTCGGTGAAGCAGTCGAACAGGCCGGTGCTCCACGTTCCTTTCGGTGCTATTGGAGTCGCATCGGGCGGAGCGTCGACATGCGCGATGTATGGAGCGCCATCGGACTCGCCTGAGCGGGCCGACTTGATGTAGTGCTCGTCCATGGCGAGTTGCTCTCGTGTCAACGCAATGCAGAGAATTCGCAAATGAGTGACGTACCGCAATGGAGCACGGACCACGAAAACAGTGAAAGCCATCACTTGCCCCCATGTCGACACCGCACTCGCACCATTTCACTGCTCATCTCTGAATTGAAACCTTTCGTTGAGTCAACGTCAACTGTTGACAACCATCGACCGTAGCTGCCTTTGGTGGATGGCAGGTATTCACTGCGGCACACCCACGATCTCATGCTTCAAAATTCTAACCGACCAGTGTATTACAACGACGTACACTTCGACTTGTGGAGGACTTACCTCGGTTTGAATCTCTCAGTTTCAACGCCTACGCCGAGTACGCGGGCAGCGTGTCGGCAACGGGACCGAACTCGCAGCTGCCAGGCTTGTAGCTCTTGATGTGAGTCGCCATTTGGGCCAGCGCGCAGCAAGAGCAGCAACACGCGGCGGCGAAGTCGTGTTGCGGAGTACCGGGGATCTGGAAGCGCTCGCGAGTCTTGGTGCGGAGGTGCATGACGAACACAATGAGCACCAGGTGGAGGAAGATGGTGACGATGCGGTACAGGAAGACGCCGAAGCTGCCGCTGTCGGTCGTGAGGTAGCCGAGCATGATGCCGTAGCTGCTGGTCTCCATGAAGTAGCTGGCCGGGTTAAAGGCGGAGGCGAAGCCGCTGAGCGCGAACTCGGCGACGATGACGGCCAAGCACACGGCGAGAGCCTGCGAGTAGGTCGCGACTCCAAGACGCGACGCGATCTGCGCGATCGAGATGCACGAGCAGAACGTGACCATGAAGCAGTTCGGCATGAGCGTCGTGAAGCAGTCCCAGAAGCCGACTTCCCACTGTCCTCTCGTCAGTCCGCCCTCACTCTCGAGATCCTTCGTCTCGGCCGACTTGGCAGGCTGAGCCGCTGAAGCATCAGGCTGGCCGGAGTACGGCACTTCGACGGGCTTCGCGGGCGTCGCTGTGGTGACCGGGGTTTCGCTCATACTGGACGCGAGTTGTCAAGCAAACTGTACGCGCTGGAAGCTCAGGAATTCGGACACTGAGACCGTGAATTTCCCGTCTCATGCAGCAAACGAGAAAGCTGTTTTCGCAGACAGCACGACATCTGCAATTCGAGAGCCAACGTAATGACACCTCCGACGTAGCGACGATACCAAAGACCCGCTCAACGTAGCGACACCACTGGTAGGATTCGCTGCTTGGCGTCTTACGGGATTGGTGATCCAGCCTCAAAGCAATCCAGCTATCCATACAGGGCACCGCCCTCCAGTTATATAATACATCTACGACGTGATCCTTGGAATTGGCATGACGTCAGGTGTGGCCGCAAAGTCCAAAATTATAGTGCGCGCGCACGTTCCAGGAGGAACAATCCTGTTGCTGCTTTGAAGCATGTCGTCCAAGCAGCTACCTGCTTTGCTCAGTGGTATCGCGTGTTTCTCGTATGCTTCCTTTCTATTATAATAGTGGTGTGGCGTTGCCAAGATCACTACTTCTAGGTAGTGATCTGACAACGTTGGGCCTGAAGTTGAAGCGAGCTTCGCGCTTGACGCCACGAAGGGATCACCACTGTGTTGATGCCTTTGTGGCGTCAAGTATGTTGACAACACACTCGAATGTGAAAAAAAAAAAAAAACTGCTCTGTATCAAATAGGGTTTTCAATCTATCAACCGACGCTCACGAGGTCGTTCCCTGCGCTCTCGTGTACGGAGGCAGCACGTCGGGAGGACCAAAGCTGCAGTCACCGGGCTTGTAGCTCTTGATGTGCGTGGCGATCTGAGCCATGGCGCAGCAGGAGCAGCAGAACGACGACCAGCAGTCTCCGCAGGCGCCTCCAGGAATGCGGAACACCCTGCGAGTGGTTTGACGAAGGTGCCAGACGTACGCAATGAAGATGCCGCGCACAATGACGATCACCCAGCTCTGGATTGGGTTGCTGTCGCTGCTGTGATTCGAGTACCTTCTCGACGTCGACGTCGAGCTGTTCCACTCGCTCGAGCTACTACTGCTTGACTTGGACGGATACAGCCCCGCGGCGATTTCGGCGGCTACCAGCAGTAGGAAGACCACCAGCGTACGTCTGTACGGGGCAACGCCCAGCCGCTCGGAGATCTGGGCCAGCGAGACGCACGGGCAGAACGTCACCATGCAGCAGTTGGGAAACATGGAATCAAAGCAGCCCCAGAAGTCAGCCGACCACGCGCCGACCATCACGCCTTGCTCATTGACGCCAGCCTGACGAGCTTGTCCTGGACTGCCAGGCGCGTGCTCGACATACACCACCGTCTCGATTGGCGTCGCGTACACCGTCGGGTAGGAATACGTTTCCGGTGTCGGCGGGGGCTTCTGGATGTCTGCCATCGCACTGCTGCCTGGACTGCAACTCGCAAAGTGTCAATGCAACAGCGCTATCATAGCAGATAAGAATGCTATTCACGCATCATCGTCTTGTTCTTCTCAAATAGTTTGATTGGGATGCTGCACGGACCCGTTGAGTTTAGAATATCCTCGGTCAGGAAGGAGGAAGGTTTTCTTATCGTAGATTGGGAATGGGGGTATATTTCGTGCAACGGCACTTAGGTGAACGTTGGGAAGGGTATGCAGGTGCGCATATGGGAACGTCGAGTCCGGGCGGGCGGGTTACACGGCGTACGACTTGCCCGGGTAGGCCTGCAGCACGTCGGGGGCGCCGAAGCTGCAGTCGCCAGGCTGGTAGCAGCGCACGTGGGTGCGGAGCTGCGCAACCGAGCAGCAAGAGCAGAACCACGAGCTGAGGCAGTCCGAGGCCGCGTTGCCCGGCAGCTGAAAGCGCGTGCGCGTCTTGATGCGCAGCTGCCAGATGTAGACGAACAGCAGCATCTGCACGAGCAGCGTGATGACCACGAAGGAACTGTAAGCCAACGAGCGGTCTCGGTGTTCCCACGCGTAGTAGTAGTAGCCGCTGCCGCTGCCGTCGCTCGAGTCTTCGTAATCCGTGGTCGACACGATCGCGAACATGGTGAGCTCGACCGCCGTCACGAGCAGCAGCAGCCCCAGGATGAGGCGGTACGAGGCCACGCCCAGGCGCGTGGACAGCTGCGCCAGCGCCACGCACGGGCACAGCGTGACCATGCAGCAGTTGGGCATGAGGTTGTCGAAGCAGTCGAAGAGCCCAGCGGCCCACGCGCCCGTGGGGATGCCGTTGCCGGCCACCACCTCCATTGCGCGCGGGGTGTCGAGCTCCAGCGCCATCGACGGGGACGGCAGGTGGTTGTTCACGCATTTCGCGTCCGGCTCGCCGGGCGTCGCCACCTTCGTGAACTGGGCGCGGGTTGACTGCGGGTCCATGTCCTGCATGGTTGGTGGTTGATCTTGCGGCGAGGCGTGCAAGTCGGCGAATGGAGACTTTACTTCGCCCACACATCGTGCACTGCCGAGAGTCGCACGCCCCCACCCGACCTGCACCTGCACGTGGTGCACATCGGCTTGATATCCGCTAAGTGAGACTCGAAAATTTGCCTAGAGCCAATGAGCGCCGCTGCTGCAGTGTTTACTTCCTGTTTATCGCGACGATGGCTTCATCTCGGCAGCCACTGTCCAGCGGTTCAACGTGGTGCCAGCGCAAAATTCCAGTCCCAATCGTGCATGCTCAGGGTTGCCGCTGGGGTCCAACCGCTGTGAGCGTTGGACGCACTGGTCAACAACATCCATGCAGCAAGTTGGTGCTGCCATGCGTGCGGCTAGTCCATGGCATTGGTCCCGGCTGTTCGCCCGAAGTTGAATAAGCATCGTAGCTCGGTCGGCGCCGACTCCGTGGATTCCCATTCCAGGTATATGCGTGCAGCCATAGAACTCGTTGAAGCACGCACGACGGTCGCCATGCATTCGAGGCGTAAAAATTACGAGCCAGTCCCAAGTTGCATTACTGGCTCGCTTCGTTCATGGTCGAGGTGCGCTACGTATACTGCAGCCACTCGTCTGCGCTGGTGTCGGCAGAGAAGCAGTCTTCGTAGGCTTACATCTAACCAGGCTCAAAGCAGGTGGTGGCTTTTGTGGTAAATATCGCCGTTGCCGCGATGAAAGCACGCTGACTGCATGTCCATGCAGGTGACGGAGGAAGATGGCTTGAAAGTGCTAAATACACGTGCTATCCCACTTCTTCAACTTCATCAGATTAATTTTTGTGCCAGATGTGCTTGTAGCACGAGGCGATATCGTCGTCTGCTGCTGTTTTCTGTTCTTGGTCAACTTGTTCAACTGGTATTGCCCTGTATCCGTGGGCTGGTGAAAGCGTGTTCTCGACCTACGGTTCGTCCGTACGGCTCATGAAGATGGCAGGACAAGGGTGTGATCGAGGATCAATAATTGAGCATTGCTCCCAAGATGTGACTCACAACCAATGCCCGGAGGAGCCCAACGAGTTGTTGTGGCAGTAAGAAGCACCGATCAACAAATGCGCGCTTTTAGACTTCATTACTACCTGCGATCTACGTACAGATACTTCGCTCACTCACTGGTAGGCGTAGTGACTACTACCGCCATCGAGGCCTTGCCGTGCCGCGTAGCCAGAGGACGGGGGAGTACTGTTGGCAACGTTCATATTGCCGTGGCTGGCCCCGTAGTTGCCTGGCGGAGTAGAAGCCTCGGCAGCAACGGCCGCGGTGGCATTCTCGCCATTGTCAAACAGCCCGTCGTTCAGCGCCATGCGCACCGGCGGCTTCCGCTTGTATGTGTAACCAATGAACTTGTTGAAGGTCAGCGGCTTGCCGTCCGGGCCGAATGCTGGCGGCAGCTCGCCTCCGTTAGTCTGGCCCGCCGCCACCGCGCCATTACCGTGAGCTGGACCACTGGCGCCGCCCATAGGCGCTGCGGGAGGCACTGCGGACGCCTGCACTGGGGCCGGCGCGGGCAACTCGCATGGCTCCGTGAACTCGTCGAAGTTGGACGTGATCTGCCTCACGAGCTCGTTGTACTGCGTGCCGCACTGGTCCGGGTTGTTCGCCTGCAGCTGGCTCAGCACATAGTCAAACTGCGGGCCTCCACCTGGAGGAATGTACGGCGCTCGGATGGAGCGCAGCGTCGTCCAGTCCACGCCGTGGAACCACGGGTGCTGCTTGATCTCCTCCACGGACCCTGTCCCCAAGCGGTTCTCCGCGTTGCAAATGAGTCTCCGCACAAAGTCCATGCACTGCGGGCTGAGGCGCGCTATGGCCTCGGGCGGGAACCCGAACGACTGCTTCCAGTTGACGATCTTGCGGCAGGTCTGCACCGGTTCGTCCGCGTAGAACGGAGGGTAGCCCACCAGACACTCGTACAGAATGACGCCCATGGACCACCAGTCGCACTCCTTGCCGTACCCCTTCTGCGCCAGCACCTCCGGCGCAATGTAGTCGGGCGTACCGACGGTGCTGAAGGCCACCTGTCTGTTGCGGGAGAACGGCTTGCTGCGCGACGCGTCCACGCTGTTGCCCCCGCCGCCTCCTCTCGTGGCCGCCGCGGCCGCCGCCGCCGCCGCCTGCTCCGGGTTCATGGCGTGCTGCGAGACCGGCAGCAGGTCCACACGCGAGTCCATCTTCTTGCAGAGCCCCAGGTCCGTGAGCTTGAGGTGTCCGTGCGCGTCCAGCAGCACGTTGTCCGGCTTCATGTCGCGGTGGATGTAGCCCAGGTCGTGCACGGACTGGATGGCCAGCACCATCTCGGCCGCGTAGAAGCGCGTGGTGGCCTCGTTGAGCGTGTCCTCCTTCATGAGCAGCCCCATGAGGTCTCCGCCTGGCAGGTACTCCATGACCATGTAGAGCCGGTGGTCGTCCTGGAACGAGTAGTGCAGCGTGACGAGCCAGTTGTTGTCCTGGTCGGCGCTGGCCAAAATGTCGCGCTCGGCCTTGACGTGGCCCACCTGGTTCTTGAGCACCATGGCGCTCTTCTCGAGCGACTTGAGCGCGAAGATCTCGCCGCTGTCGCGCTTGCGCACGAGCCGCACCTCGCCGAAGGCGCCGCGGCCGATCACGGCCAGCGGCTGGAAGTCGCCCACGGCCAGGCGCTTGCGCTGGTGGCGCAGGCTCTGCAGCTCCTTCGAGCGCAGCTCCTGGCGGTACTGCTCTTTCTTGCGCTCCGTCAGGCGCAGCGCCGCCATCTGCTGCTCCAGCGTGTTGCACCGCTCGCGGCTCTCCTCGCGCTCGCGCTTCATGGTCGCGTACTTCTGCTCCAGGTACGCCTTGGTGGCCTTGGCCTTCTCGCGCGTCGAGTTGGAGATCATGGAGAGCGCCGCCTGCCTTGCCTGCCCTGCCTTCAGCCTGGAGCCTGGACTAAGTGATTCTTGACTGACTGCATTTATAAAGTTGTACGAGGCCAGCGCTCGTCGCGGATTGGTCGAAATTGCGACGAGGTGAGTAATGAACCTGTGGGAGTGCATTCCCCCGATTTATTAGAGCCGGGAGGTAAATGCCTGTCAGAGGTTATATTATGGGCGGCGGCCGAACTGTTTCAGCGCGTGACGACGGTCTACGGATAGAGGAGTCGTCATTCTGCTTCTTCCGCAGCAGCTCAGCAGCGGTACAAATCCGACGGTCAAGCTGTTCGGAAAGTGGCCTCACAAACTCACGAGCACGAGGAAGGGGGTGTAGCCATGTCAACTCGCCTACGAAACAGCATATGCCGTTCTGCAGGTGCTCGAGTCCACCTAAACCTGCATGGGTGAAACGCTTTCATCCAAATAAACCCACTTTACGACCAGAATTTATCGTCAATGCGCTCACAAACGCAATTTAACCCTTGGATTTTTCCTCCATCGGCCGTTCGACCCACCGCTGAAACATAAACGAGGGAGGCTCGGGCCCAGTTGGTGCCATTCTCCCTCCGACGCGCGCCGAGTCTCACCCGCGTCGTCCTGCGCGAGCTTCCAGCGCTCCTGTCGGCGCCCCGCCCCCCTCCCGCCCCCGCAGCGCCTCCCCAGCCTGCTGCAGCGCCCGTGCAGCCCCATGATCGACAGCGAGACGGCGATAAAGACCCGCGCCAAGCCGCGCAATAGAAAACCCGCGGCCTACGACGACGTCGATGACTTGGAGGACCCGAGCGGCGTGAAGAAGGCCAAGCGCAGGTGCTCCCGCACTCCGATTTACGCTCGGAATTAGCTGCCAGTTGCTCACGTGTTGCTGCACTTTAATTCGTTGAGGCAGGCGCGCGAACCAGAAGCGGGCGGACGACCAGGACGACGACGAGCGCCGCCAGCCCTTCCGGGAGATGCAGCAGCTGCCGCTGGGCCCCGACAGCCTGCACCGCGTGCAGCACCTGCACGAGGGCCAGCGCTACGACCGGCAGCCGCGGCTGCTGCCGGAGATCGACGGCGTCGAGAGCTTGTCGCTGCACGAGGCGCAGCTGGACATCAAGAGCATCCAGCAGCAGCTCACGGCCTTCGAGGCCAAGGCCGGCGTCAACCTGCCTGGAGGCCGCCCCGCAGTGGGAGACAAGGACCATCGACGGCTGTTCCTGGTGGACGAGAACGACAGCGACGCTGATGCTGCGACGCTGAAGAACAGACGCACGAGGCCCAGCGGAGTTATTGCACCGGAGGAGATTGTGGAGACGCTGCCGGCGGCGAGGCGCGCGGTCAGGATCACGCAGCGCGAGCTGCGAGCCATGAGGATCGAGCGCGAGGACCTGGAGAGAGCCTACGTCAGGCATCGGTGCACGCTGCTGTGGCAGGTTGGAGAGATGAAGCGTATGCAGAAGCAGCATGAGCGAGTGACGCGGGCGCTGAGTCGCGACGTGGTGAATACGGCGAGAGAGTTGGAGTCCAGTCGACGACGCACGAACGCGTTGCAGGATATTATGAATGAGCTGGAAGCGCGAGGAAGCAGCATTTTGCGGCTAACCCGCCAGAAGAGCAGGCTAGAGGCGATGCTAGAAGCCAAGGGTGCTGAGCTCCCTGAGATTGATGAGGTGTGTGTCGGTGACCGTGTGAAGTGTGAGCCGTTTGGGACTGGCCGAGTATTAGAACTGCGCCTTGATACAAGGCAGCTTGTGGTGAAACTCGATTTTGGTGGCGTTGGGTATATTCAGGAAGAAAACGTGGAGGTTCTGCCGTCAGACACAACGTATGTGGAAACGGAGGAAGCGCTCAAACAACGGTTCTTCGAGAAGATTGGCGCTCTTGTCAAGCCGACAGGCAAGCTGCGTATGCTGAACGGAGCCTTTGACTTCACGCGAGGAAACAGTGATAGTGAGGAAGACTATGATGATAGCGATGGATCTTCGTCATCAGATGACGAATCGTCTGCTACACCTGCTGATGATTCATTAGAAGAGACCAGTCAGCGTAGAGGCAAGAAGCGGCGCCTCGTTATGACACCCCGCCTGGGTCGAACACCAAAAGTCCAAGAACCGCCGTGTGATTGAATTCCCAGCGTCTACAGTCCCTATCGCGCCATTTGATACTGGACTCTTGATCAGTCCGTTGAGCGAGCTACCTGAGCGTGTAGCTGCCGTCGGTCCCAACGCACTCCAGTGGCTTCCATCGTATTTGCCTAAGAACATGAACGAGTGGGAGCAAGAACGTTACAACTCGCTGCAAATGAAGGGCGAGATTGAGCGCTTGAGATTCCAGCTGCAAAAGTCGGAAGGTAAGACGACAACGAGAAAGGATGCTGTTGTTCTTGTTGCTAATCTTTGTTTTGTGATCGTTGTATTGCAGCTCAAAAACTGGATGCTCAACAGTTAGCTAGTGACCAGCTTGAGTCTATTAACCAGCTTGTATCACAGGTACATGGAGCTGTCGGCTTGCTTCATGTGATAGTTGGAACCACCTTCATTTCTCACGCTCGTTTTATCTGTGGTGTATGCAGCTCGATAAGTTGCGAGATAACGCTGGAATCTCAGGTCCTGGGAACGCAGTCGATGCCTGCCCTACGTGTGGTAACCATAAGATCACGAAGGTGCACAGGAATACCCACTATGGTAGGGGCCACAACCTGCGGAAAAACTCAGCTGCAAAGGATGAAGACAGTAGGTGGCGTCTGTGTCGCGCTTAGCAGTGAGGAATATGTGAGCTGACGAATGCTCTTGTTGTCTTCAGGCGGCGATGAACTCTCGGAGACCAATAGCAGGAGCTCACGAGCCGGCGACAATGATAGCGTCCATAGCGAGCCCAGGAGAGTGTCGAAACGGAAGCACAGCGGTGCTGAGAATGCGGATGACGGCGCTGGCAACGAGTCCAGCGATGCGGCGCCCGCACCCTCCACCCAAACTAAGGCAAGAGCTAAACCCGCCAAGCGCTCACTTCGACCGCGGCGGAAAGCTGCCACCACCGCTTCTCCAAAGCGGAAGTAGACTGTTTTGCTAGTGTGCAGGGCGAGCTGTTAGCCCTGGAACGCGTACTGCAGTAAAGCATTTTCTTTGTTTAAAATGTACCAACAAGAAGGGAGAGAATGCATCTGTAGGGGACCCGAGCGATGGTGAGACGGGGGCGAAAATCGGCAAAGCTCACAGTTCTTACATGACCACGCAGCACGAGTTGGTCTTCTTGGCTTGCTTGTAGAAGACCTTGGACTGGCTGCTGAGGTCCTGTGACTTGGACACGAGGTCGTCCAGCTTCTCGCCGCGCTCCAGCACGTTGTCGATGGTCTTGGACAGCACGGCGGTGGTCTCGTCTAGCTCCTTCTGGATGGCCGAGATCTTGTCGGCCTTGGACGGGTCCTGGTACTCGGCCAGGGCCGTGGAGAGCGGCGCGAACTCCTGCGGGGAGCCGGACTGCGTCTTCCAGCCACTGCAGAGCGGCACGAATCGATTAATCTCGCGCTGTGACGTGGCACAACCGGACAGAAACCTGCCCAAACTCACCTGTTGGTCTTGTCGAACTCGTCCATGAGCTTGTTGAGCAGCGCGAAGGCCACGCGCGGCGGGTACTCCTGGTCGCACACCACGATGCCCGCCAGGCCGTCGCGGCGCACGTACACGTGGCAGTTGTACTCCTCGTGCTGGATGGATTGCCGCTGCCCGGGCTCCGTGCGCTTCACGAACGTGCGGCTGAAGAAGTTGATCATCTCCCGCACGCTGCAGCACCAGCAACAGCAGCAACAGCAACAGCAACAACAGCAACAACAGCAACGAAGTCGTCACGACGTCAGCATCCAGCGACCTCAACTGCAAAGAACTCCTCTCCAGCTCCGACGCACCCCGAGCGCTGGAAGTAACCAAAGGACGACACCTCGAAGCCCGCCGACAGGATGGTCGGGTCCTGGCCCTGGCCGTCCTGGCGCAGCAGCTCTGCAGCAAATAACCAAAGACACAAGCAAATAAATTAATAAATTAATAATTCATATATATCAGCGTCGGATTGCGCGAGGCTCTCTCAGTGGGCGGAGGAGGACGAGGAGGAGGAGACACACGCACACACGCACACGCACCGATGGCGACGATCTTCATGGCGGAGGCGGGTGAGAGGGGCGGAGAGCGCGGAGAAGAGGGACTGACTGCTGCCCGAGTGCGAACGTAGCGCTGCTGCCTCTGGGCTATTGCGGGAGCCGGCGGTTTCGACTGTGGTGTCGTGTGTGTTCTCTCTCTACGTGTTCTGGCCAGGGCGTATAGTGCCATGTCCCTGAAGCGGGGATGTGATTTGGCGGGACGTGATTGGCCCCTCCCAGTTACTTAACACTGTCACATTTTTTTAGCCGGAGCCATGAGCGGCAGGCCGTATGCGCGCAACCCGCGCGCGCCCTTCGTGGGCCCCAGAGACCTGGAGGCCGTCCTGCCGCACACGTTCCGCCTGGAGGCACCCCTGAGGCTGCGCGACGCCAAGCATGAAGCCATCCGCAGGTGAATTCCGCGCAGATCCGACGGAGAAAGTGTAGCGCTAATTTATTTGTATTGTTTTTATTTTTTATTAGCGCGATCCGGCGGCGCTGCATGCAGAAGAACTGGCGCAAGATGATCAGCATCCGCCATCGCAGACTGGCGGGCGAGAGCGCGGCGGAGAGCAAGAGCGAGGAGAAGCAGGAGGCAGAGGAGGAGAAGCAGCAAGAGCAGCAGCAGGAAGAAGAAGACGCCGTGGACGCCGCCAAGCAGCAGCTGCAGGAGCTCGAGACGAAGCTGCAGGGCCTCACGGACCAGAAACACGCCAAGTTCCAGCTGCTCAAGGACATTTTGGTGGAGGAGGCCCGCTCCAAGCTCTCGGCCTCAGGCTCGGCCTCCGCCCCCGCCAAGAAGCGGCGCGTGGAGTTCAGGGACCCGGGCATGACCCCCAGCCCGGCCAAGATGCAGTCCCCCGTTCCAGCGCCGCCGAGTGAGGCCGGCAGCGTCCCTGGTAGCGCCGAGAAGGCGTGAGGGACTGCTGGCCGGAGCTTCGTGTTGGTGCGTCGTCGATAGGGTGAAGGCTGAGATGGCTGCTGCTGTGTATATATATTGTCTCTGTGGTCATTTATCTGGGGTCTTGTGCTGCTTGACGAGGCGCTTCTTCGTAGGTGCCCGCCCGCCCTTTCGTGTAGTAGTTGCAGCGGAGAGTCGTGGGATCGAGCGCCAGTATGCTGCGGCGGCATCGCGTTGGCGATGACTCGGGAGCGGAACCGGAGCAGGGCGCGAAGGCGGAGGGAAGCGACGCCAAGAGTGCCGAGCTGTCACTTGCTGCTCCGACGTCGCCGAGACCTGCAACTCCTGACCCGCACAGCTCGGCCGCTGCAGCTGACCCATCGACGCAAGTCCACCGTGACGATAAATTCAAACGGATCGCGAGGAACCCGGTGCCGTTTGGAAGTTTGGTCGAAGCGGCTAGCTATGCTGTGTTTCTCGTGCTGTTCATCTTGGCTACCACCGTGGTGGAGGAGAACACGCAGGCGTTCTACTTCGCGAACCGACTCAAGACTGCTCTTGTTGACCAGTCCTTCACAGTCCCGACGGTCACCGCTACATCTTCGACAGCCACAACGACAACAGTTAGCGATAGTACTTTGCTGCCAACCAGTTTTACAGCAATCCGAGACCAAGCGCAGATGTGGGCTTTCCTTCAGGGCCCCTTTGCTGATGTCGTCTACGGGACTACCGAGGAGACAAGCGATGCGTCCTCCGAAGCTGGCACTGTTGTATCGAGCTCGAACCGCTTGCTGGGAGGTGTTCGTTTGAGGACTTTACGCGTAAAGGCTGGATCGTGCCCATCGCTCAGCCAAATCCCTGAGTATGAGACGATTGTTCCGTTCTGCTACGGTAAATTCGATAGCAGCGTGGAGGAGAAGCAGGGATACGGCCTCATTCTCAACAGCGCAGACATCGTTGCGTCGATCAGCTATGCTACGGCACGGTTATTTTTCACCGATCTTGAAGCGAGCGGCGTCACCAAAGGCTACACAGATCTACAAACCTGCTACTCGGACTGCGAGCGTGTATGTGGAGAGGAGTTTGGCGTGGATACGTTTCGCTACACATCTCAGTGTACAGCACAATGTGCAGTGCAATGTACATGCATCTACGAAGAGCCTGTGGGGATTAAGCTGTGTTCCGATCCCAACCCAAATGGTGAGGGGCAAGCGATTCCTGCAGCCGTGCACGCATACAACTGGAGTAGCGCCAAGGTCACGGAGGCGGAGACTGTTCGTGGATACACTGATGTATCGTTCCCAGGGTCTGGTTACGTGGTGGATCTCGGGTTGAATGGAACTCTTTCTCGTGAGAAATTGGCAGAGATCAAGGTTGACAGGTACTTAGACCTTCCTACGCGCGCGTTGATCGTGGACTTCACGGTTTACAACGCATATCTCCAGTTGTTCAATATTGTGGAGATTGTGGTAGAGTTTCCTGCATCGGGTGGAGCCTTCGTGCAGCTTTCGGATGCAGTTCTACGGCTGTTCCGGTACTCGTTAGCGAGCACAGGGCGTATCGTTCTGGAGGGCTTCTTGGTATTTTACATTTTGATCCAGTGGTGTCGCATGCTGAAGGAAATGTACCGGGATAGCGTGAAGGGATACTTGACCGCGTCCCCTTGGAACGTCCTAACAGCGCTGCATCTCGTTGTATTCGCTGTTACAATCGCAGTTCGGCTGTACACAATTGATTTGGCGTATGGCACCATGAGCGGCAAGGCGTCGAAAGCGATCACCTCCGCAACACTCGAAGAAATTCCGAACCTGCAAGGGTTGGCGACAGTGCTGTATGCTGAGAGCGTTATTGAGAGCATCAACGCTGCTCTCGTCTGGCTCAAGCTCTTGCAGTACACAACTGTCTCCAAGCGTATGAGCCTGCTGTTACGTATGTTGGGCCGTGCTGCTCGCGACCTGGCGTGGTTTTTCGTGTGCTTCTTAGTGTGCATTTGCGCGTTCGCACAGATCGGCCTGCTACTGTTTGGCCTCGATGTGCGGGGATTTTGTTCGCTTGGACAAGCAATTGTGACGCTCTTACAAGCTGTAGCTGGAGAGCTGGACTACGCAGGCATGGCGGACTCGCATCGCGTTGCTGGACCGGTCTTCTACATTTTGTACTATTTGCTGCTGCTACTCATCCTAGTGAACGTCTTCCTCGCGATCTTGAACGATGCATACATGCAGACCATCACGGAGCAGGAAGAAGAAGACGAGGAACTTGCAACGGCGGCTCATAACCACGTCATGGGTTGGGATGCATCTGGAGATGTTGTGGACGCCAACGCTGACATTTCCCCGAGCGAAGAACGAGCACTCCACGCTGCTCGTCGTGAAATGGAGCAACTTCGTAAGTATCCGTTCTCGAAAGGCTTCATCCCAGCGTGCAGATTATTTGTAGCCGATATGAAGCGCGTTGTGTCCGAGATTCGTACCGGGAATAACGGTGTCAACCTCACCAAGGTCGATCCTCTCATCATGCTGCCACCAAAATCTGGCAACCAGTGGCCACTTCCAGGCGAGACGGCATCCCGAAAGCTCACGCGCCATGTCAAGCGGCAAGTAGCGAGTGAGCTGCTGGAAGCGGAAGATCGACTTCGAGTGAGTCGACGCGTGGAGCTCCAGCAGTCACAGATCGAGAACCTGCGGCACACAGTGGATGAAGACGTCGCCGCACGACTCGAGGCTTTGGCGGAGAGCAATCGGCTCAAGACGCAGCGGATGCGCGACCTGGAGAAGACGCTGGGCTCTATCGAGAAGCTCTGCCAGCAGCTCGTAAGCGACACGGCCTGCCTGCGCGTAGACAGCGACGAAGAGGGCGCGAAGACACGGCCGTCGTCACGCACCGCCTCCTTTCGGCCGTCCCGCACGCCGTCCCCAGCCGTCGGCGCGAAGCGAAGTCGTCGGGCGGCTCAAAGCGCAGCCTCTCCGCTGCGATCCTGGCCAACCGACAGAAGGACGCAACGCGCAAAGGCGAGGAGATAGAGGAGATCAACCTGTAGCTTCAGGCAGTAATTGATTGGCTCATGCACTTCAACTAGCTCTATACAAAGTCTGAGACATCTTCGAGCACCGAAAACCTGATTGCGAGCCCAAGCAGCCTCAACGTATCAATGTCCCCACGGCCATCGTCACTTCCGTTTCGGCCATGGCTTGGCGAAAGCTCGTTCCCCGCGCTCTCTGCGCTGCTGCAGGGGCCTCCGCCCTCGTGTCCAGCGCTCCGTCACGCTGTTCTGGGGCCGAGTCCCCTCCATCCATGCGCTGTCCTACAATGACGGGCACCAACGCCGCGCCCCTCGCATGATCATCGGAGACCCTGGTACACTCCGTCGTGCTGCCCCTAGACGCTGTAGCTCCTTGCACGCTCTAACCCTTATGATGCAGACGCATTCGCGCGCAAGATGCACAAGTTCTCGCGGGACGGACCGGACCAGTTGCTGGTCATCGCCGACTTCGACCGCACGCTGACGCCGTACTACAAGCAGCGCGCCGACCCCAAGGCGCCGCTGGAGCAGGAGAGCAGCAGCCACGGCCTGCTCATGACCAGCAGCGCACTGTCACCTGAGGTGGCCAACGCGCACCAGGAGCTGTTTGCCAAGTTCTACCCCGTGGAGATCTCGGCGACGCTGTCGGCGGCCGAGAAGTTCCCCTTCATGGCGCAGTGGTGGGAGCGCACACACGCGCTGCTGGTCGAGTACAAGCTGACCAAGGAGCAGGTGAGGCAGGCGGTGGCGTCGGGCTCGCTGGGCTTCCGCCAGGGCTTCCACCCGCTCTTCAAGCTGCTGCACGACCAGCAGGTGCCCACGCTCGTCTTCTCCGCGGGGCTCTACGACGTCATCCACGCCGCGCTCGAGAAGGAGTTCGCGGCGGAGCAGAGACGGAGTGGATCCATTGCAGCCGAGGAGATCCACGACGAGCAGGTATTCACGCCCGCCAACGTGCACGTCGTGTCCAACATGATGCGGTTCGACGCCAAAGGGGTCATCGAGGGCTTCGACGGCCGCGTCATCCACCCGCTCACCAAGACGGCGCGCGCGTTGCTGGACTCGCCCTTCTGGGAGGCCTGCCAGCTCGAGAAGCGGCGCAATGTGCTGCTGCTGGGAGACTCGAGGGGCGACGTGCGGATGGCCGACGGCCTCGACGCCGACGAGGTCCTCCGCGTTGGCTTCCTCAACGTGCACGTGGACGAGGCGTTGGACGAGTACCTTGAGCTCTACGACGTGGTGTTCACGCACGACGCGAGTCTGCTGCCCGTGCAGATGCTCATTGAGCAGATGACGGGCGGGTACAAGAAGCAGTAGATGGCGTTCGACCCGTATAAATAGGAGGACGGCACGGATGGCATGGTGAATATGGTGGTTGAGTCCTATTTTCGCTGCCGTGCCGTGCTGTGCTGCTTGTCTATCCCTGCAGAGAGGATTGTGGCGTTGTGTGCTTTGCTGCAGTGTGGCGTAGAGCAGTGATCCTTTCGCTTGCTGGCACCGGCGCAGTCTGTGTGCAGTCAAGTCAGACCGCTCTTGTCTCCGCAGTGCGTATCGCTGTCTTCGACCGGCAGATGAAAGCCGAGTAGACCAGCTCAGCTCAACAGCTCAACGGATTCCATCGGAGCAGGCAGCGCGGCGGTGATGACCGCGCACAACACGAAAGGAACTGCCGCGGTCATGAACCCTTCCATTCCACCCGCGCCCGAGTCGCCTGTCCGCAAGACGAGCATCCCCGACAAGACCTCACCCAGGCACAAGCAGCAGCAAGTGGACGGAGTGCCGCCGACCTCGAAATCTACTTCTCAAGACCAGGAAAAACAGCAACAACAACGAGCACCGGAAAGAGTCACGGACACCGCGGCAGTATCATCGACGTCAGCAGCAGCATCATCATCAGCCACGACAAGTGGGAGTACCACGAAAGGCACCGCCAATTCGAGTGATGACAGTAATGGTGATGTTATCGGCGAGTACGTCCTGGGTGAGACGATCGGTAAAGGTACTTTCGGCAAGGTGAAGCTTGGGCTGCACTTGCTCACGGGGAGAAGGTGGCGGTGAAGATCTTGGAGAAGAAGCGCATTGTGCAGGCGGCGGACGTAGAGCGCGTGGCTCGGGAGATCAAAATCCTCAAGCGTAATCGACATCAAAACGTGATTCAGCTGTACGAGGTGATCGACTCGCCCGACCGCATCTTCCTCATCATGGAGCACGTAGACGGCGGAGAGATGTTCGAGTATATCGTGGCACACCACCGCATCCGTGAACCCGAAGCCGCTTTTCTCTTTCGACAGATCGTGGATGGACTCGCCTACTTGCACTCGAACGAAATCACACATCGTGATCTCAAACCTGAGAACTTGTTGCTCCAGTCGAATCGCAATCACAATCACCGGCAACAGCAGCAGACCGCACCCCCTTCGACACTTTTGGTGAAGATTGTGGACTTCGGTCTGAGTAACATACACGACGGTGGTCGACTGCTGCGCACTGCCTGTGGCTCACCTTGCTACGCTGCTCCTGAGATGATCCAGGGGCGGATGTATCATGGTCCTATCGCAGACATGTGGAGTTTGGGTGTCGTGCTCTTCGCTATGGTTTGTGGCTTTCTCCCGTTTGAGGACAGCAATACGAACTTACTCTACAAAAAGATTCTGAGCGCCAACTACAAGATGCCGACATTCTTGTCGGCAAACGCACAGGACTTGATTCGGCGCATTCTCGAGACGGACCCGGAGAAGCGGTACACTGTAGACAAAATCCGCCAGCACCCGTGGCTTGCTGGAGTACAGACTCCTGAATTGTCCGGTTATGACGTGGGCGAAGGTGTAAAGACTGATGAAATTAAGGCACGGCATGAACTTGTTTTGAATCAGCTGGAATCGTTGGGTCTACCTAAAGAAGAGGTGCAGGCGGCGCTATCGAAGAAGGCGTACAACCGGTTCACAGCGTCATATTATCTTCTTGACGGCAAGCTCCAGCGTATTATGAAAACCCGTATCATTCCAATGTCCACGTCGGGCAATAGTCCCAGCTCCTTGATCGATCGTCCAGTTCGTCGAGAGAGTAACACGAACACCGAAGGTAAGCACCAGGACAGGCAAGATGCTGTGGTTAGATCTGGAGGTAGTGATATCCGCATCACTGGCTCAGGTTCTACTGCTGGATCTGGGAAAACATCGAGGTCACGGGGCACCTCACCGCCAGAACTCTGGTTCACGGTCGGTTCACGAAAGCCCTCGGCGCAAATCAAATCCCCACCACCACCACCCGCCACATCTGCAGCAACACGGAGAGAGTCCGTACGCTCGACGTGCAGTCACACCGTCCAACGTTGCGTCTCCGCGGCACAGCGTTCATCATGATGCTTCGGCAGTGACACAGCGGCCAAGCTCCGTTCGTGGCGGACGGAACCTGGTGATGATCAACAACGGGACAGTGATGTCGCCTGCTGCAGGCTTTTTTGCCAGTGGCCCCAATCCACCGCGTGACCCTCGACACTCTGGCATACTCACAGCTCGAAACCCGCAGGGGGGCAATACACGCGTGACTATCAGCAATGGCATGGTAGCTCTTCGGCCGTTAGCCCAGCCAGTCCATCCACCCAGACGAGAACTGTTACCTTCCCCACAATCAGCTACGCGCCGGCATTCTTCGGAGGTTCCACATGGAGCACCATCCTTCCATCATATGCACGACCCCACACCGACTCACATCGCTCCAGTGGCGGAACCACCGTCTCGCAACTCGATCACTACGACAAATGGTGGCGTGGTCATTCGACGACGACCACAAGGCCCTGCACCTCCACCAGCACATTCCGTTCATACGCACAGTCCGCATCACTCACCCGTGACGGCAACTTCTGTTGTTACGCCTGCTGCAGTGGCCTCAATAGCTCATACTGCACCCGTCTCGAAATCAGACGACACTCGGTCACCGCAGCGACTAGCCCCAGCGAACTCATAGACGCAAAAAAATAATACTAATGGTTGAAATGGATTTCGTATTCAACACTGTGACGAGAATCTGACCATCCAGCAATATCAAATACTGGAATTGCTTCCCATAGCGTTGAAAGAAGCGCTTGGGATCACTCAGCCACCCCAAGTCCACCTTGGTTTCCCAACCAGGATTTTCTTCGCCCAAGCATTATGGAACGTCTTCCATAGCATCAACTCGGGGAACCAGTCCTCCTGGAGTCTCCATCGGTTCTTCTTGTTGTAAAGCTTCAGGTAATTGAACACCGCGTCGGTGGTGAGGTTCTTCTCGAAGAACTTGTTGTTCGTGTTGGTGAACACCGACTGGAGCCTGACGTAGGATGCCATTTACTTGTCATGGACCCACGCTTGTATACAATCGCCTAGTTTTTTGCAGCATCCGTGACCCGCCTTCTCTTCGTCTTCCTGATCAGCTTCGTGGGTCTCACCCGTTCGTTGCACACGTGGACTGGCGAACTCTATGTGGGCAGCTGCGGATGGTTCAAGCAAGCCTTGGGACATTCGAATCTGGACGCTGACACCGAGACCATGTTGCCCCTGACGACAAGTGCCAACACAGCCAGGGTAACGACGGAGTAGGCACGTATCTTCGGACTAGTTCGGCGGGGGATGATGAAGATCATGGAGCAATTTCTGGAATGAAGAGAGTCTTAATCCTAAAACTGCGTCGAAGACACACTGCACAATGTCGTAGCATACCGAGTAAACGACAACGTAAACGACAACGGCGATGACATACACACGTATTCACTTTAGTACACACGAAGTGATGCTTGAAAAGAGAGGTAGATCAGATTCCTCGAAGATACAAATCGGTCAAGTTGAAGTAATCAAAACGCTGCTATCCTATTGGTCAACGACTATCTCCAAATGTGGGCCACACAAATTGAAGCCATTTTGCAATCCCCACTGCGCACGTCCAGCAATGCTGCTCCGCCGCCTCTGCTCCCGACCCTCGCCGCTTCTGGTCTGCGGCTCCGCGGGCCTCGCGCTGGGTGCCACCGCTTCAGCAGCCTATTCCCTCGACGGCTGCAGAGTCGCGCGGTCGGAGGCGCACCGCCGGCCGGAGGGCAAGCCCATGATGTTCGTGCGCGACCCCGTCGCCTTCGCCCGCAAGTGGAAAAAGTTCTCCTCCGACCGTCTGGACAGACTCGTGGTCATCGCCGACTTCGACTACACGCTCACGCCCGCCTACAAACCCACGGGTCCGTGGGCGAAAACGTCCCTGTAGAATCTTATTTTTTAGTGTTCTTTTTCTTTCTGAATTGCTACGCATAGATTGTTGTGACTTTTGCCTATATTATTTTTTTTGTTATGCTAGACGACCAAGCTCTTAGTTCGCACCGCCTTTTGATGGAGAGCGAAGCGCTCGGACCGGACGCTGAAGACGTCGCACGAGAGATTTTCGAGAAATATTACCCGATTGAGCAGTCGGCGACGTTGACCATGGAGGAGAAACTGCCCTTCATGATCGAGTGGTGGACCAAGACACACGAACTCATGATCGAGCACGGCGTGACGAAGAACGCAATCAAGAAGGCCGTGGAAGAAAGTGACATCACGCTTCGCGAGGGGTTCATGGAGATTTTCGAGCTATTGGCGCGTGAGAATGTGCCTACGCTGATTTTTTCAGCGGGGCTGTACGACGTGATTCACGCCGTGTTGGACAAGGAGTATGCGGAGACGGACGCTAAGACTCTGCCGCCTAACGTTCATGTAATTTCTAACATGATGCGGTTCGACGAGAGCGAGAAATTGGTCGGGTTTGATGGAACGGTAGGTTGGCCAAGCACCTAGCGATATTGCTTTGAGTTTGGTTCGATGAGATAGCTGACATTCGTGTTTTGCTGCAGCTTATCCACAGTTTGAACAAGAACGCGAGTGCACTGGTGGATACCGACTTCTGGAAGCAGTGTCAGCTGGAAAAGCGGCACAACATCCTTCTCCTGGGCGACTCGGTAGGTGATTCCAACATGGCAAATGGCCTGGACTTCAAGGAGGACGAGATTGTGCGCATTGGTTTCCTGAATGATGGCGCCGAGGAGAAATTAGATTTGTATCTGCAGCGCTTTGACGTTGTGCTGACGAATGACTCAAGTTTGTTACCAGTTGAGCTGCTATTGCACCAGATTCAGCAGTGAAGCTGACTGAGCTAGTTAGAAAGGACTGGTCTCAATCAAACTCATCAGTCAGTGTTTTTACAGCAATATGAAGGTGGAATATGTGGCCACGACTACGCATGTCGCCGGCTAGGAGGCTTGAGTCAATCGTAGACATAATTGGCTACGAGATAATCGCGAAAGCGATAGCCCTGGACGCAACAAGTGACGATAACATTATTTTTTGATTTTTCACTGCTAACGCCGATCGCACTTGGCAAGAGCAAGATGTGCCTGCCCAGTTAGCGCAGTTCATGCATATTGCGATGGCGGCTAGCTACTGTAGTACTGTACAGTGCTTTAGTAACGTTAGAAGTAGTACTACCTCCGTTCGGAAATAGATGACCATTTCTAATCATATTTCAGCGAGTTGATTTCCGCTCACTACTGCTGGCCCCGCACATGGCTTCGATTCATTTCGAAAGTTGGCGGATGGGGAGATTACGGATAGTGAACGCTTCGCAGCGTAGCTACACGTGGGGAGATCGTCCGGGTTGCAATGTACTTCCACGTGAGCCGCCAAGTTGTCGAGCGCATTGGAAGCGTGGGATCAACTCGATGGGAGATCGAGTAGCAGCTGTGGTCAAGTCGAAGAGTGCAAGATAGACCGCCCTGACGACTCCCCCCCGCGCAACCTCGCCGACGCCACGCGCTGACGCTGCTGCGCCGAGGCCTGGAACGCTGGATTCGACCTTTCGTGCCCGGACCGATTCCCCCCGTGTCTATCATGTACATGCGCTACGTGCCCCGCGCTCGACTTGGCGCGCGTCGTGTGCTGGAAGCGATGCGGGATCTGACGACGATGGAGGGCTCGGTTGCTGACGATGAGCGTGAGGCGAAAACTGAGAGCGACGCTTGGACGGAGGGCTCGCGCCTCCCGCTGCCAGCGCCCATGGAGCATATCATGAAGTCTAATGGTGGAAATGATTACCGGCTCGAACATTTGCTAAGTACAAACTGATGCGAACGGACAGACTTCCAACGTCATTGCCATGCGATGCAACATCTCTCAGCAAGTGGGATCCTCGTAGCACCCGAAGCCAAATCGTGTGCCCCTCAAGTATGTAGTGAGATCTTAGATCCATTTTTGTGTATGTAGTGCGGCGGAACAAGAACGCCTCTCTGGACTGTGCCTCGCTTGGAGTCAACTCTAGATCTCCAGCACTCCCACAATTTTATAATCAGGAAAATGAACGAGGCGGAGCGCTGCGCAAAAAAAAAAACAAATGGTCATCTATTTCCGAACGGAGGTAGTATTTATCTTTCGTGGATTGGATCCCACGTTTCCCATTTCGATTATCTTAGTTTAGCTTGATGGTGTGAGGTGGGCTTCTATTTGAGCTTGCTCACTGACCTATAGAAGCCTTACCTGTATGTAGTGAGACGTGCCTGTATGTTGGTCGTCTTTGGGTGAGTTTTTCGCTTTTGTATCTGGGGTGTGGAGTCTGCAAATTTTTTTCCTGGTCGACGGGTTGATCCTATGTGTGCTACCGATATTGTAGATGATCGTGGTTTTGTTTTTGCAATGAGGTCGCTGCTCGGAGCGTTGTCTGGTTGGTTTCCCCCACTGCACTAAAAAAAACTGAGGTAAGGTTCTGAGCGAGTGTAGCTAGTGGGTCGGGGATTGATTTTCCTTGAGCCGATGGAGCTGTATTTGCAATTTCTTGTCAAGGGTGTCGATGAGGAGGTACGTCGCGCCATGAGTTCTGTGGCTCCATGGCTCAGCGTAATGATCTTAGTTTAGATTGAGGTCACCAAAATACTAAGCAATATTTTTGTGCAAGGAGACCAGGAAACATTGACCGAGGTGCTGCGCGATGGACTCTCACGCTTTGCGACCCTCAGTCGACTATGTCGCTCTTTCGCCTTGTCGCTTCGCCTTTTGTTGGTTGATTTTCTTCGGATTGTATTGTCTTGCATGCATTTTCAACGCCAGCTACACCAAATTCTACTGGGATTTCAATGCGACTTTCTTGAGTTATACACTTGAAAGCTACAATGTTGGCATGTCTCGTGGGCATTTCCACACTATCGCTTACGTCTACATCGCGCTGGCTGCCGCACATGGTGTTTGTGCACTTTTGATGGTGTTTGGATCGCTCCTACGACGCACGCTGTCTTTTCACCATGGGCGAGTAGCTTTGTTGTTCGTGGCGGCAAGTCGAGTAACCATGGCATTACAACGATGGACCGTCAAGACCGGCACGCATCGAGTGCAGAGATATTGAGGCGGAATACGGTACAGATATACAAGAGGTTTGCTGATCGACGCGGACTATTTGGAGTAAATGGCAGGCACTTTCATACCGTTCTAATCTGTCGTGAACTGCTCGAGACTGCTCTCCAAACCGCACAAGCTATTCGCATGAGCAAATATCTACCACGAGTACTACTTAATCGGTTCTATGTGGGTCTATTGCTGAGCAATTGTTGGTCATCCGTGGTTATCTATTCACGGTTTTTCTGGCGCGGCGAAGCTCGTCGCAGGCTGGCAACAATCGCGTGCGATAGCGTTCTAGACGTCATGTCTGCGATTGGAGTTCCCGTCACAATTGTTTTGAGCTATGTGAGCCAATATGATGTGGTACTTACCGGCTTCAGCTTTGAGTTGCTCGAAGACGACGAAT
The DNA here is from genome assembly GCF_018691715.1 of Phytophthora cinnamomi. Classification (NCBI taxonomy): domain Eukaryota; phylum Oomycota; class Peronosporomycetes; order Peronosporales; family Peronosporaceae; genus Phytophthora; species Phytophthora cinnamomi. The sequence goes on from NW_027150944.1 coordinate 584,415, forward strand.
GGGTGGCGCGCATGCTCAATGAAGCGCAGGTCGTGTTAGTGGTGTCGTGGTCAGATTTGGCGATGCGAGTCGTTTTCTCAGTCGGGTTAATTATTTCTGTCACGAATATGACTGATCTATTGTGTCGTACTGCAAAGCACCAAACTTCGATGAGTGGACCCGGTACCTGCCCGACTTGCACTGATGATTCGACTCAACCACTGGGGTCATGTAGCACTCAAAATCTAGGCGTCAGTCCAGCGAAAAGCAACTCTGTTGTTCCTGCCGCAACCACTCGCAACTTTCAAGCAAGACGACACGTACCAGTCATCCTTCACTCCATCACATCCATTTCCTCTTTGCATTATGGGGATTCGTGGTTTTAGTGCTGCATGTGTGTGCCGTCTTACAGACGCCACTGGTAGAATGTAGCCCTAAAGTGCATCCCATCGCGGGCGTAGCGCCGTCTTGCTTTGTGGTGAACTTTAACTGCCATGACCTTCACATCTCTGGCAAAAGTAACGAAGTGCAGGTCGAGTGGGAGAAATTCGACCGCACTTCTGGAGTAAAGATCCAATTTTTCCATTGCCCAGCACTCGCAGTACCCGAGAGCTTTCAAGAGTTTAGGCGATTGCGGAAAATTCAGATTTACAACTCGGCAATTAAGGAATGGGGCGCCGACGCAGCCTTCACGAATACTCACCACCCCGAGTTGACAGACTTGTCCGTGGTCCGAGTCAACATGACGGGTGGACTTCTACCCCTTGGCTTTCAGTCCTCTGACTTCCCACTCCAGCTCTTCCAGATTTCGTTTTGCGAAACTAACCTGCAGACTTTACCACTCGATCTCGACACGAAGTGGCTTTTTGGATCCAATATTTACATCGAAAACAGCCACTTAGAAGTCGCACCGCCAGTGCTAGCACGCCTGCAGCCCTACTATTTGACATTGGTGGGTAATCCGATCACGGAATTTTCGCCCGAGATCTTCGAAGTGACATACACGCAGTATTTGATCCTCGCTCGCACGAACGTGCGCGAATTACCACGAATCGTTCCACAGCCTATTGTCGGGCCGACTACTATTTCTCTGTCAGACACCAACATTTCATTCTTTTGGTCGAGGATCGACCCATTGGTCGAATCGATGTTGAATGCCCTCCCGCCGATAGGTGCTGGGGGTTCTCCATATTGCATCGATCTCGAACAGATCATGAACGGCGGAGCCACCGACTTCAGCGCACCATTCCAAGAAGGGCACTCCCCAATTCTGATGAACGCATCGAAAGAAAATTGGGACACTTTGCGCCTAGCAGTTGACTGCTCTCCGACATCGTGGAAAAACCAGTTTCCCCTCGACCTCTGGGATGAATTATACGCACTCAATGCAACGGACGCATGAGTTCGTCGTTCAGAAGGCACACAGCGCTAACATCGATTTATAAGGCACTAGTAACTTTCGACAGACCAGCGAGTTCGTTCATGTCTCTGTAATGGCCAACAGGGTTGCTGAAATATACCATGAATGCTCACAAGTGCAATCATAAATAGATAATCTCGTCTTTGGTTCTTAGGATGACTTTGCATTGCGCACATCTAGCAACCATGCTCTTCCACCTCGTACTCCGTGCTTCACCACTTCTCTTCTGACGATCTACCTTGATACTAAAGTACTCCCACCCCAGCGATGAGTTCCCTCAAGAACGCCAGCGATGCACGTCGTCCTGCTGGAAAGTCCATGATGTTTGCACAAAACCCAGTCGACTTTGCCCGAAAGTGGAAGAAATTCTCCTCGGACGGGTTCAATAAACTCGTGGTCATCACCGACTTCGACTACACGCTCACGCCTGCCTTCAAACTCACAGGTTCGTACGTTATAAGTAAACACTAATTCCCAGTGACTCGAAACTAAACTTTCATATACCCAACAGGTGACCAAGCTCTCACTTCGCACCGTCTTTTGATGGAGAGCGAAGCTCTCGGACCGGAAGCAGAAGACGTATCGCGAGAAACTTTCGAGAAGTTTTACCCGATTGAGCAGTCGGCGATGCTGACCATGGAGGAAAAGCTGCCCTTCATGATCGAGTGGTGGTCCAGAACGCACGACTTCATAATTGAGCACGGCGTGACGAGGAGCGCAATCAAGAAGGCCGTGGAGGAAAGTGACATCACGCTTCGCGAGGGGTTCATAGAGATTTTCGAGCTGTTGGCACATGAAAATGTGCCTACGCTGATCTTTTCAGCGGGGCTGTACGACGTGATTCTCGCTGTATTGGAGAAGCAGTATGAGAAGGTCGAGACCAAGCTCTTGCCAACCAACGTTCATCTTGTATCTAACAAGATGCAGTTTGACGCGAGTGACAAGGTAGTGGGATTCGAACAAACGGTAAGCTTCTTTTGCAATTTATAAAGCAGTGTAAAAGGCAAAAGAGCTAACAACATATATTTTGCTGCAGCTTATCCACAGTTTGAACAAGAACGCGAGTACACTGGTGGATACCGATTTCTGGAAGCAATGTCAGCCGGAAAAGCGGCACAACATCCTGCTGCTGGGCGATTCACTGGGCGATGCTGACATGGCGAATGGCCTGGACTTCAAGGAGGACGAGATTGTGCGCATCGGTTTCCTAAACGATGGCGCCGCCGAGAAGTTAGATTTGTATCTGCAGCGCTTCGACGTTGTGCTAACGAACGACGCGAGTTTGTTGCCTGTAGAGCTTCTACTGCACCAGATTCAGCAATGAGCCAACCACATACCCGCTCTAATGAGCGGGGCAATTCCAATTTAGAGACGCTAGTAGCGGTCGCTGAGCGAGTCACTCGGCTACTACGTAGTATTACACTTGAAGTAGTGACAATTCATCATGGCGCACTTCCGTGCCTCAACTATTACCGCATACGAATGCAATACTTTAACTCGTCAATCCCTCACAAGTAACCGGAGCCTTCTCGCCATACTCCACTTACAGCGGAGACGTGACAAGTTCTGGTTCAGACTGTTCATCAGACTCAGTATCACTTTGCTCAACAATTTTCTCGTGACCATAGGAGGCTAATCCGTTAAAAGTACGTGAAAGTCGCTGCGCCAGCAGCTGCGACGGATACTCGATTAAGTAGTAGGACGCCGTCGACAACAAAATCACCAGACTGAAGGCCTCAAATGTCTTGTCATAGTAGTTCGCCTCTTCCTTGATTGGCGAAGTAGAAATGACGAACGCGTGCAGCAAGTAAACAGAGAAGCTGATCTTGCCCAAGAATCGCAGCACGACCCACTCGAAAATCAACGACACGGTCGACGGCTGCACCATCTCAATCACGAAAAGTAGCGACAACTTGACGCTCGTGAACGGCATGAAGTAGTATTGTGACGGCTGAAGCGGCATTCCCAACCAGTTGAAGAACAGTCCACGGAAGACGACGCTGAGGTACGCAGCGATCAACACGGCCTCTACCAGCCGAAGTCCAATGATGTGTAACATGCCGAACTTGAACCCTGTGTTCTTGATTAACGCCTCCAACTTGACGTAGATGACGGCCGCCATGGACCCGGCGACGAAGGTAGGAAGGTGTTGGCTCAATGGCTGGCGATAAAAGTTGCTTCGCGTGTTGTACAGTCCTTCATAAATGACCCAAACGTACAGCGGGATGACGACATCCACCAAAACCGGCGCATCTTCAGCACGGCAAGGACGAACGCCGGTAGAATAAAATAGTACGAGATCTCCAGCGGCAGCGTCCACATGAGGTAGTGTCGGTGCTCCGGGTGGAAGGTGAGTGTCTGGAACAGGTTGAAGTCTTCAGGACTCTTCACTAGGTAGTACCGCTTCTTGTACTCGAACGGCAAGAGCCATAGCGTGATCGCTACCAGCGCAAAGAGCGGGTACACACGGAAGAACCGCTTGGAGAAGTAGTTGGCCAGCGTCCACCCCCACTTGCGACGCGAAGCTTGTTCTGCCAGGAGCTTGACGCTTTTCTTCATGAAGATCATGGTGAGCAGAAACGATGACAACACGAAGAAGGCGTCGACGCCGACGGCGCCCATGTATATGTCGTGCATGTATCCGGAGTGTTGCGTGACGACAAAGATGATTGCGGCACCTCGAACTCCATCAAGAAACGAAACCTTCGCTACAGGCGAAGAAGATTTCGTGGTTGAGGGTTCGCGAGAGATATCCTGGGGTGCATTTGGGACCGTCATCGGGGATGTAGGACGGGTGTTGCGGTGATCACCTTCGTCTTGGCCATGGATAACCTGGATTCGCAGTCGGTTTCTGCATTGGTTGAGCGTTCTGGTCGGTACCTGGCAAGTCGAGGAGTGACCTACGAGTCGTAGACTACGACAACTTGGTTGTCACTTTTAGTCAAAAATTACTCGGATGCCATGAGGGATGGTACGATTTGCTGTTCGACAACACGCGAAGCTGTAGTTACATGCACTGAAGTGTTGGATAGGCTACATCCGCGGGGTTGAAGGAAAAGATGAGGACTTGCGAGCGTCGAAATGATCCGGTTGTCTTTGCCCATACAGTGGCGAGGATCAAAAACCGCCTCATTGTTTTTTTTTTTTTTTTTATGTTTTTAAAGGAATCCGAGGAAGCGAAGAGCTCTCACATGTGTTTCCTGTCTCGCCTAATGGTGCTGACACTTGTACAACCGCCGTTTGGTTTCAGAGTCGTCAACCTTTAATCACCTGTAGCTGCAATTCGCGAGAAATATTCGAGAGGATACTGCGACGATTTGTACATGTGCATGTACACAAAGCACCGTTGGGATAAGAGAAAAGTATTTTGACCTCCGTGGTAAAGTTTTGTTGGCGTTTCGTCGTGGGGCGACATGTGTGTGAAGAGCATAGGAAAGACTTCGTGCAACAACGTTACTAATTTGTTTCAGACGGAGATTTATGTTGAGCGTCGCACCCTCAGTTCCCATTCTCAAAGAAAAGAACGAGTTCGTCAATAGCGCACTGACAAGCAATAGCAGACGTAAGGACTCGAACGAGTGTTATGGGTCATCAGGAATCCTTTGGTGCTCTCGAGCTGCTCGCTCAGCGAACACGCGTGAAAGGCGCTGCGCCAGTAGCTGTGACGGGAACTCGATCGAGTGGTACGATGCTGTCGATAACAGAACCGCCAGCCCAAACACCGCAAACATCTTGTCGAAGTAGTTCGTCTGCTCCTGGATCGATGGTGTGAAAACCACGAACACGTGCAGCAAGTATAGCGAAAAGCTGATCTTGCCCAGGTACCGAAGAACAGCCCACTCGAAGATTGACGCCACAGCTGACGGTTGGATCATCTCGATGACCATGACAAGCGACAGCTTGACACTCGTAAACGGCATGCTGTACTTCGTGGGAGGCGCCAGTGGCATCCCTAGCCAATTGAAGAACAGCCCACGGAAGACTACGCTGAGGTAGACTGCGATTAGGATAGCTTCTACGACTCGAAGCCCGACGACATGTAGCTTGGTGTATGTGAATCTGTTGCTCTTTCTCCACGCCTCGAACTTGACGAATATCACGGCGGCCATGGACCCCGCGATGAATGTCGACAGGTGTTTGCTCAACGGCTGGCGGTGGAAATTGTCTCGAGTCGTGTACAGTCCCTCGTGAACGACCCAGACGTACAGAGCGGCGAACACTAACCACCAGAAACGACCCAGCCAAAGTGTGGTTAGCACGAACGTGGGTAGTATGAAGTAGTACGATATCTCCAAAGGCGTCCACAACACGTAGTGCCGGTGTTCTGGGTGGAAAGTGAGCGTCTGGAACAAGTTGAAGTCCTCAGGCTTCACGACCTGGTAGTATAGCTTTTGTACTCGAACGGCAGGAGCCACAGCACAATTGACAGCAGCGCGAACAATGGATACACACGGAAGAACCGCTTGGAGAAGTAGTCGGCCAACGTCCACCCCCACTCGCGGCACGATGCTCGTTCCGCACGAAGCTTGATGCTTTTCTTCGTGAAGATCATGGTCAGCAGGAATGCCGATAATACGAAGAAGGCGTCGACGCCGACGGCGCCCATGAAGAGGTCACGCATGTATCCTGCATGCTCCGTCACGACGAAGACAACTGCAGCTCCTCGTAGGCCGTCAAGAAACAAGATCTTCGTGGTGGGTGACGTGATCGAGCTTTCGGGAGAGAGATCCTGGATTCCTGTGGAGGTTGTTATCTCAGATCGAGGGCGAGAATCGTCATCTTTGCCTGCTGTGACCTGGATTCGAGGCTTGGTGTCGGATTCCTGCATTTGACTGAAGGTTGGCTGAAACTCCTTCCCCGGGGCTTGCAAGTTGAGGAGTGATCGCAACGTTCTGCCTATCAGACCAGCAGGCCTATGTATCACAGAAATCAATGGAATACAGTTGACATATTCCCCTTGATGACCAGGCAGGCACGTCCGGTACAGTGACCTACCTATTTCGCGCCCGAAAGATCAAGCAGCGCCATGGAAGGTAAATCGATCCCCCTTGCACCCGACGCAGGCCCAGCGAATACGCCTGATGTGCGCATTTCCCGGTCCGCCCACGCGCGGATTTCAGCCCTACAACGACCCGACTGAAGTCAACAGCAACGAGATTTATCAACTGACTTCTTCCGACGCTGCTCGCGCGGTAACTGCTGAGGAAAATGGCAAGCGATACCTGAGATCCGACAAGATTAACGAGAAAAATGAGAATACCAACAACGACGACGAAGAAGAAGAAGAGAAGGGTCTCTTCGACCTTATTCGCGCCTTCAACCGGAACAGCGTCGCAAGGAGGATGTACCGCAGGTGGTACCGCGCCGGAATGAACCCCACTGATGTCGACTCGATGATGAAGAGGCGTGAGGCGGCAGGTGAATACGTGGCTGGACTATCGTTAACGGATACGAGAGTTACTATCGCCGTAGAAAAGGTAGCATTTGGACGTTCTAGACTCGGCATTTTTGAGGAGTTTTAATGCTGACCTATACTACTATCCATACTAATACTTCGAAGTGCTAGTACAACTGTAGGATTATGCATATGCTAAAAGGAAGTGTGGGGCGTGAAAAAGTTGATTCACTGCTTAGTGTCCATCTCATTTTGCTAGCTACCTCAATGTAAACGGAATTAGGGCCACTGGGCTTGAACGAGAACAAGGAAAACGTCGACACAGACATCGTGACCTTCCTCACGGCCATCTTCGAAGTAGGTTGTGGCGTGGTGAGCAAGCAGAGAGGGGTGTCGGCGATGGCTCTCAAGCTCTTCGAATTGAACCCACTCGACTCCTGTATCGTAAAATAAGGAAGCCGTGGATCAGCAGTGATTGCCAATGTTGCAGACATGTCGGGACATGAACAACATGAAGTTTTGTTTCAATTCTGGTGTCCTGGTTGTTGTAATTGTTGTCGCTTGCCACCGCTGTGGCATTTTGAAAGTCGCTGTCAGAAGTATGTAGTGTCTGCGATTCGTGCTGTAGTATTGCTCCCCACTAATCAACTACAGGAGTAGGAGGTGGTCACCGATATTATTGATCCACGAATGTTAGTTTGCGCGGGTCACAATAATCAAACTAGGTCGTCTGCGACTTGGATTCCAGCGGATTCAACATTCGAAGATAGCTGATTGATCCAGCAGATTGAGGGAGGCAGCGGCGGAGGCTAGTCCTTGGCATGTTGATGGACGTGCTCGGCGACGCTGCAAGCGTCGTACCGCTGTGGACGCTACCTCGCCGTGACTGTTCTCCTCCCCGCTTGCCGCTGCTGCCTCGCCTGTCGGTCCGCGGAGGCTCCTTGCCCGCCCGGCGAGCACAAGTGCCGGGGCCAAATGTACTACCCAGAAACTTATCTCACTACGTACAAACTTGTATATCGGTGGAAGTATGCATGACAGTTTCTCTTGGATCCAGGACCGCTTGTGTCTGCCTGTTTGAACTCGCCGTTGTTTCGGAGACCCTTTTGGGCTTATAGCCGAAAATAGATTCCATACCTTTTACGGAACGGACCTTTTGAAGTCATTTTTGACTGTTTTGCCCCTTGATCACATCGAAAAGAATAAGCTGGCTGTAGATGCCGGCTATTTGCTCGAGCGCACAGAGCGACACGCCACACGTCTACACCGTTCACGCTATTTAGTCTGGGGTGACGAATTGTGGTGTACGACTTTGAGGGAGAAAAACAAACTTTGAACTGATCTTGACGGAGAAAGGCTATCTTTTGAACTCATCTTATGACTGAGCTAGTAATAATCTTCTACTATGATTGGCTTCAGCTCAACGAGACCTGTCCAAATCTGGTGTCTTTGAGCTCGTCAGAAAATAATAGTTGTGCGGTATGCCGCGAAAAGTACCGAAGTATGACTACTTCGAACTACGACTAAATAGCGTGAACGTTGTCGTACTTGCTGTGGAACACAGCCACTATAGGTGTGCGCATTTTTATATTGAAGTTTGTAGGTGGGAAGACCATCAACTGGTTAGAAACAATTACGACCCAGTTTTCAAATAGGGGCGGGAACCTTCTGTTCCGATGGGCTTGCAAATCCTTCTCAAATATTGATGCTGGCAGCGACGGTTTAGCATGTCCTCGTGGTGGGCCATGCATTGGTAAACCACATTAGTTTCTGGGGTCGGAATTTGGTGATTTCCCGGCCTGCGAAATCACACAAAGAAGCATTGCCTGATACCTACTAAAAGTACTACTATTTGTATTTGGTACTGTACTTCTACAGTATATAAGTAATAGGATGCATGCCGCCACTGGATGCAGAGTTGTCCTTGCTCTTGTTGGAGGCGTGGTTTGGACCTGCTGCTGCTTTACTTCCTTGCCGGCTACACAAAGTCAACAGATCGCCACGATTCGCCGTCGATCCTCCTGTCGAATCGGAGACATTGGACGGAGACGCTGGCTCGCTGTCGTTGCTACTGCTGCTAGAGCTTTTGGTCAGATTCGAATAAACGGTATGATCACCTGTTTTTTTTGCCTTTGAGGGTAGACGATGGCGCACGGCCCTTACTTGGCTGGATTAGGTGTCTGTCGCTTATCCGCCGATTGGCGGTTAGGCCGTTGCTCCCTGTGAGTAGAGCGACAGCAGACACGAGGACGATGTAGGCGAAACGCATCGTTCTTGAGGCTTGATCCGTGGAGAGTTAATTGGGGACTGAGCATGGGGCGTTTACGTGGAGTGACTGATTCATCGCTGCACAGGGCTCATTCACTGCTGGTAAACCGACAAAGCTCGTGATTGCAGGACGAACCGTACTCTTGACGGAAGGATGATGATGCTACGTGTTCGCGTAACCAGACGGAAGGATGATGATGATACGTGTTCGCGTAACCAGACTAGGCCTGATAATAACTGGCGGTAACGTTTCCCGTAGTTTCAGTTTATGCTCAAACTTACAACAAACGAGCCCTAAACAAACCTGTTCCTATCCCTTCCCGTGAAAGAAGATGAACTTCATGTATCAGCTTAGCAGAGATTTTCCTGGTTTCCTCTCAATCAGATAATGTTTGCGATCGTCTTAGCCAAGTTTTGCGCTCTTGGGTGTACTAACTAGTATTTCGTTAGGGTCAAGTGGCGGTGCTCCACGACGAGCAGGCCAAGCGGCTCTGTAGCTGAGCGGCCCAAGCAGCTCTGGTGCCGGTTCTCCGCTATGAACGCTCTGGTGCCGGTTCTCCGCGATGCGTGCTCTGGTGCCGGTACTACGAACAAGTAAAACGGGCGAGAGGTCTTTTTTTACGTATTGCTCTATATCTCGGTATTAATGATTATCGACTGAGCTATATTACGCAAGTAATAACAGCCGAACATCTATTCCTGGAGAAGCTTCTCGTTGCTCCAGAGATGGATCACTGTTGAATAGGGTTACCAAGTTGCTCGTCTAACTGTTAACGGTGCAGCAGTGTCATCGGCGCCAACCTACGTAATCGGTATTACACCTGGCACTGCAGTTTATCGAAATCACTGGTACTTTGATGCTTCGGGCAATATCACTGGGAATACCCGCCATCATCTGCAAACCTTACTGGAACCATCCAAACCGCAGCCCAGCCTAATATCAATGTCGTTAGGCACTCTAACGGTCTTACGGTGAGTGGAAACATTAGTGGTAAATTCCCGAGTACATCATCTCAACCCAATATCACTTCCGTTGGAAAATTAACTATTCTTATGGGTGAGTGGAAATATCAGGTACCTTGGAGTACATCATCTCAGCCTAATATTACGTCTCTGGCACTCTTTTACCTCTGCTGCACTGTTAAAATATCAATGATTGAGGTATACGGAGCCTATTATCCATCCTGGGGAATTCATTTAACCCGGCACAACTCATTGGCGACAACCTACAACATTAATTCGTCAGTAACCTTCCCGAGCTCAGTGGGTTACAAGCTATGCACAGCCCAGTAATTATTGGTAGAAGTTTCTACCAAACAACCGCTATAAAATGCTGCCACTGTATATATCGATAATAGCCCCGCTCCTGGTAATTAGTATGACGATTGGAATAATGCATACAGCTTATGGATTAATGCTGGAAAGTAATTACTTGGAGATAACAGCTTCGAGTAGCACCCCAATTACTGGAGCCTCTAGTTATTTCTGGTGGTCTTGGAATAAGCGGATCATTCAATTTCGACCGGGATCCAGCTTGCTGAGCAAATCCACTATTGCAGCATTCCGGCATTGTAACCTTATCGAATACAACATTTTCAACAAGTCCTAATTTTGGTTGTTTAGTAGCCATGGTGGCATTAGGGCTAGGAACTCTTCATCGGGCTTTCGACAACTCTAGCTTCTTGGACTATCCAAGGTCCCTCGCTAATTAGCCACGCTAGGCAAACCTATACCACCAAGCACTGCTGCTTCAAGTACGCCACTGCTGTAATGAATTGTTTTGCCGCTTGCACCATCGCCGTAAGTAATACTCGGTGTTACTGTTACTAGAGCACAGTATATATAGCCGATGCTCCATCGGCCGGAACCAATATAACTTTAACGAACAAGCATGCCTCTGGATCAATTCTGGTAGCACTTATATGAGTGAGCTATTGCTACGAGTCAGGCTACGGGAACCCTTATCGTAGGTGGAGGAATCGGTTGTGGTGGCGATATTTGGTATAATCTAATCCTGCTGCATCAGGCGTAATAATCAATCCTACTCAAACGGCTAATTAATCCGCATTTGCTGTTGACTGTGTCTGATGGATCATACCGGCTAGATAGATCATTTGCTGATCGTTCAGGACTGGTATGGATCGAATTCAACAGCAGTGCGAGGAGTCGTAGAAATTAATAACGGAGCAAGAGCACTTCAACTAATTTTGCAGGGAACCTTACAAACAAATACCTAGATTAGAACCAATGATCAAACTAATATTACTATTCAAAACAACTACTGGTAGGGAGGTATTGGTAGCACTTCGCCTATATATGGATTTTGTACGTGGAATAACCGTTTCAACCAGATGCTGGGGCAACTGGTGTAGCGTACTCAAGCAATCTTTGGAGTAATAGTCTCGTCTCGACAGGGTTATCCTATAGTTCCAATAGCTGAGGTGGTTCATCGCTTAGCTTCTACTGCTTATTATACATATAGTGATCGACGCCCAAAAGCATTGTTTTGAACCGGTGGAGGACTCTGTGCGATGGTCTACTGAAAATTGAGCTCATGTTTAAATACAAAAAACGACTCGGATGACTTCCTGCACCTCGGATACTGTGCTTCAGGAAATGCTGAAGCAAGTAGGCCTCATTGTGCTCAACTAATGCTTCAAATCCAGATGTACGTCGAGGATGTCGAGCTGACTGGAAGGTCTTCAGATGACTGTTGACTATGGCAAGTCTCCCGTCTCCTCTTCCATAAGCTTACCTATACACTCGAGTTGGAGATTCCTCAAAGCCGACTGAATGACGCATGTACTTTACGAGTTAATAGAGCTGACTAAGAGCCTTAAGGGAGACCAACGAAGTTGGTTGATCGAGCCCATTCAGGGCTCTCCCACTTGGCGGAGCGCCGCGAGGCGAGGTGGCAAACCAAAGTGAGAGACCAAACGAAGTTATCGATCGAGCCCTTTCAGGGCTCTTCCTGAGGGACTGACCTCCCCACCCATCGCCCTGGCAAGGCGTTAGCTCCGCGCCAAAACGTGTTGCTTCTATGACTTCATAGTGCAAAGGTCTTGACCGATCGCTTTTTTTTTTTTATAGGCCAATACGCCTGATCCGCCAGGTATCACTGTGCTTTCTCCCAATTGCTCGCCAGAGGCACCGCTTGTGTTGAGACAGGCTTTTCTATGGCTGGCTTCTAGAACTAGCCGCCCACACTGTCGGACGATTACGCGATGCGGTCGTTCAAATGAGTGTAGAGATCCTGCGCTGATTTGAGCTCTGTTAGATTGGCGATCAGCATTTAGACGGTAGAGCCCTCCGCTCTGGAAATATTTCGTGGGTCGAGTACTAACATATTATAATTAACGACCACTGCTCCGTTTCCGCTCTTATCGTGGTCGCGCGATAATCGATTTTAATTCAGAACAAAACTCAATCGATTGCTGCAATATATCCAATACTACCTTTGAGCTGTTTTTTTGTGAATCGATGGGGATTTTGTATTGCTGCTTTCCCGAAGTTCTCCTTGAGCTTTCATCGTAGTTCAACTGAAGCGACTCGAGCGGGTCCTCAAGATGCTGATCAAAGCATTGAAAATGGGTCATCTCAAGTATTCTCCCTTTGAATAGGCTTATCATTAAATAGATAGATGATCATATTTCGCATCGATACACGTTTCAAAAAATACCAGATCCTTTATCATGGTCTGTAGAGAGAATCACGACTACCATCGGTCTTAACCTTTCTGAGATTTGGCATTGATCATGGTCAGCGTCCCTTCTTGTCAAGACCTGCTAACGTTGATAAATTTAGAACCAAGCTTGCGATAAATATATTTGATGGAGTTGCTTTGCCTTGAATATCATTCAGGTTGTAAGTCCTACCTTTTACGCTTTAACACCTTTCCAGCGGTACGACACCTGCACCTTGTAGCGTCCGGCACCTTCAGCCCATCTGCCTGCCCTAACCCAGTGCGCTGAAGCCGACATTAACGTAATATTATCGCCCATTTGATCATTTTCTCGCTGCTGCTGAAGCTTTAGATTTTGGGTACAGGGCACGAAATTTGATTGAATATGCTGCTTTGCGCTTTTACCGCTTCGCCCTAACGCCTTACCGCGTCTTTATCAGCCTGATTCCGACTTCTTAGCATCGTGTATATTCTTTTCTCCAAGCGGCTTTGAGCTTCCGGTATTCTGCGCGACTGCGTCACGTAGCTCTTGAAGGGTCTCACCGCCATGCTTCATATCCAAGTGTGCTTTGATATCAGCAGCGTTGCTGAAGATGGCTTCGCAACTCTGAGATTATCATTATTTTTTCTACTAGATTTGCGGTATCATCACATATTCCCACAGTCTTCTTTAGCCAGCGTAGTAAGGATTGGAATGTGTCCATCCATCGAATATTTTCACCAAATGGCATACGTCGCTCTTCACAGGTTTGTGTTGAGCGTTTCAAAATATAGGGTTTGTTATGAGTTGGCTCACCTAGGTAGTAAGTCGGGTGGATCTTCGAACCTTTATCCGGAATTAATACCGACGTAATCTTTACTATTATCTTCATCTTTGATGACGCGCTTCCTGTAATAATCCAGAAGCTTCAAGTTCTGGGATAGCAAACTCTTTGTCCATGGTATTCATCTCTACCAGTTTTAACATCAATAACAATGATGCACTATCTGCCAATTCATGGCAGCGCAATTTTCTGTTAGCCATCTCAGTATTTACGCTTCAAGCTATCCTTTCTCCCCGACAATGGTCAAGAATCGTTCGAGCGTAGCAAACCACTTACAATTTTTTTGCACAGCGGGTGATGTTTGCTTATAACCCACCAAACACGAAGATCCTAAAAAATGACTAAGTCCATAGATATCCAACGCAAACACACCACCATCTCTAAGAATAGGAGTTATGCGTTTGTAGGTTGTTAGCCTCTATATAAGTTTTGCCTCTAAATGATAAACCATGGCAGCTTGTATTTAGGCCTCATCATCATCGAGCTTTGTCGAAGTCGATTTATTTAAATATTTTAATGTGTAAGCCGTAGATCTTTAGCGCTTTATCATATCTTCAATATCATCTTCGCCCTTCTTTTCTATCTGCGGGTTGGGGAGAGGCCGACGCTAGTCGATCGAACGCTCTTCGAGCGTTCTCATCTTCAGCGGCATGGCACCGCCTCACCGAATTGCTTTCACCATCGTGATACTATTCTGCATTTTAGCCTCGGTAGCGACCCCAATGGATTGAGCTTCATAACTTTTAAATGCCATAGCTACCTTTACCGACTGAAGAGATCCATTTTCCCAGCCTTACAATGCCGGGTCGTCTTTACCATCCTTCTTAACCGGGTTGATTCCAATGGTCGCCCAGTTTGGATTAGCTTGTAGAATGCTTTAATCCAATTTCTTGATGCAATCCTGATCTTCATGATCTCGAATGACCGCGGCTCTGAGGTCTCCCATCTACGCATCAGCGGTAATTGTGGTTTAACACCGGCCGATCTATCCATCGCCATTTGAATAGCCAGACCCATATGTGCTATAGATGGTTTAGTAACTGCTTCAGCGCCGTACGTCTGGTCTGGCAGTAGTTTCAGTATCAACCATAATAGGCACTTTCAGTGGATCAGTATTGATTCCAACCGATGAAATCGCGGTATTGAGGATTTTAGTGGAATCATCTTGATTTTCAGTTGCTAACAGTTGGCTTTTTTTAAATCACCACTTCCATCTTGATCTTTCTGAGTCCCAGTGGCCCGCTTGTCAAGTGAGATGGTTTTGCCTGCGTCCGACGCTACGATGCTTCCGCGTACATACTCCGGGAGCCGTATTTTCGTCCTGACACGGAGTTTCGTCCGCTCGAGTGACTGATATTGCCGCCGGTGTTGAGCGCGATGCAAATGATGGAAACATGTCGAATGCTATTAGATTGAAAATCGGAAGGGCGGCAGACCTGAAATTGAAATCTCTAAGCTCTGTTTCTATATGGCAAACCGGATATTATTTATAAAATCGCTTGCGGTTGATAGTTTCCAGGTACTTCGTCCGGAGGTCCTAAAAGTCGCATTGAATTTATGAACAATCTCAGGTTACAGGCTTCTCGAGTAGCCTTATATAGTTTTTTTTGACACCTTACCGATTGGTGTTTCGCCAGCCTCGACTCGACTTCGATAAACGGACCGCAAGCGATAGGGTAGCGGTATGGGTGCAAGGAGTTCAACGCTGAAGCTTCCGATACTTGATGGAAGTCAGGCGGTGATACCACTACATCGTATTCATTTTATTGAGTTTCTTGCGTAGAAACGTTAATCCTCTGATGCATTTCTTGAGTTCCTCTTAATACATTTGGATCTTGTAATCTTCGGAAGTACAGAATCCCACAAGGAGGGAGGGCCTTCTGGAGCATGGGTTTATTGAAAGGGTGATCGCGATGCAAGGCATGTTGAACTTATGCGTATACATATAGTATAGTTAATAAAATTATGGATATTGAGTATATTGACTACGATCCGTCCGCTTACATATATGATAATAGCAAGTAAGCCGAAGAGGCTGAGGATCTTAGTAAGCATAAGCTTCCAAGAAAAAAAATAGACCAGAGGATTATTGAGATGCCTAAGCCAATGCCAGCATGCTTGCCTGATCTAGCTTTGATTACCTTGGTGAAAGAGCTCTTAACGGAGAGACCAACGAGGTGGGTCGATCGAGCCCTTTCAGGGCTCTCTCCGCACTTGGCGGGGTCGTGGAGGCGAGGCAAGTCCGCAGCACTCCTGAGGTCTTCGGTCCTTCCCCACCGTCGGTGAAATGTTGTTCAATTTTTTCTTCGATTCCCATTTGCTCAACCATTGTCTTGGGGCCCCAGGTAGGTTCATCATATTCCTTCCACTTGACTAAGTAATTTGAGCTTGCCAGATGGCATTTTTTTTTATGCTTCAATAGTCGCTCAGCTTCATAGATCTGTCCATTTTCGAATGGTGCGTCAGTAGGTTTTGAATTGAATAGTTTGATATCAAGTACCTTGTAGAGTGGTATGTCCATTTTGATCGAATCTGAACACGATATCCATCGATGCTCAACGATCCATAGACGGTATTGCTCCATCGAGCGTTTTCCTTAATAAATACACCTTTAGATAGACGATAGAGTACTGTAGATTTGATTGGTAGATTTCTTCTACCTTTCTTCGCAATTAACTCATCAGCGATCACATCTACGGTTGTTTCCTTTGGCTTGGATTTGGGGTCATTTTGATGAACTATGCCAAGGTTATTATATCCACTACAACGTCGCTAAGTAGTTTCTCAGTGATAGGCTGATAATTTAAGTAATCGTATCTTTCAACGTTCGATTGAAACGTTCAATCTTACCCATTTTAGCGTGACGTTGGCATCGTTGGTTGTAGTGTGTGATCTTTCGCTCTTTGAGGAATGTGCCTGAAGCTGTATTGATTTGCGAACTCGCCACCATTATCCGACGTTAATACATGAACTCTCTCTTCCTTAACAAATTGCTGATTCCCACCTAATACTGCGATAGCTCCTTTGTTTTTGAGGATCTTCGCGAAACCTGTAGTCGAGAGTTGATATTGATAGCTGCTAATATTAGAATCTTGTGCCAAAACGGAAGATCCATCGCTGCCATGAATTCGGGTCGTGAGAGGTGATTCTAAAGCTGTCGTAGGTATCCTTCAGATACATGTCTTGATGTCGAGCTTCGTCCTTTATACCACTCCTCAACATCTTTTAAGCGGATGGATTTAACTTTTCCTTAGCTTTCCTAAATAAGGCTTTTGCCGATATGAAACCATGGCTGGATCATAGTATAACCCCAAGTAGACTCATCCAGCTTTATAACATAATGATTAAAAAAATGGCAATGTTTCCCCTTAGATATTTAAAGAACGGTAGAAATACCCATCCGACAGTAATTTTGTCGCTTGTCGTAGTAGTAAGAAAGGGCTGTCTTTGTCTGATTGTGGTGGTAATGATTAAATTGAACTTCGGCGAATGCGAATCCAGTGTTACTCGAAGTGAATTGTTGTCCCTTGACAACGGTTTCAAAGTTGGCAGAGCACAGAACATTAGCATTCTTCGATTTTGCACACCCTTAGCTGATAGGCCTGATCTTCTCTCCTTACCAGTCTTATCATCATCGATTTGTCCACCAGGTAGCAGATGTAGTTTTTTTGGACGATAGACTGACCATAGCATTGCAACGAAATTCCTCCTTGAAAAGCATCTTGCGTTCTTCTTGATTCTGTTTTCAGCATTCTCCTTTGGTATCGTCTCTTGGGAACCATTCGTACTTATGTTTGTTGAAATGGTCATGAAGCTCAGGCTTCGATGGAGATTTGGGAAAGGATTACCATTACTAAAGGCAATATATCCACTATCGGTATCCATCTCCCTGATACCGGAAGTCAAATCTATCGGAAGTAAAAGTCAATGCAATCGTAGTAAAATCTGTACATACGTAGCCAGGGGCTTAACTGATAAGGCGGCAAATGTTCATGGATTTCACTGTGCTCGATTCGTCGTTTATGCTTAACTAACCGAAACTACTAAAAACTCTGTTCTTGATTGGTGTGAAATGCTCGATAGACTGCTTAATTTGCTTCTCATCATTCACACGAATTCCCACTTCCTTTGTGCTTGCTCATATCCATGTCAGAGCGACCGAAAGCGGCATTACTGACAGCTTCATCATATCAGCAATCATAGCTTTGTTATCATCAACATCGCTCTCGCCGCAGCAGACACCTGCTCCATGAATGACTTGGAAGGGTCGATGACTGTGAGCCTTGATGAAGCCATAATGTCTTAGTAATAATTAATCCATGCTCCAGATACCACTTCTGGAGAAGAGTGCATAGATGAGATTTGCTTGCCAAAGTAGCTCCCAATAAGCTTGCGCCCTGCTTTTAGCCATGTTCTTAATTTTATTTGATTATTAGCCAATATATGCTGACCTAGCTCGACTCTTCCAGCCGCTTCGGCCTGATCTCTATTCTTGAAAATGGGGGTCGTCCACTAAAATAGTCTTTTATGGTTCATGTTTTACATCGTATCTTAAGAAACCAAAAAATCTTATCGTCTTTGATATCGTCAACGGATCACCGTAGCGTCAATAGTAGTCAATCGTCCGCAAGGCATCTCATTGCCTAGACACCACAGGTATAGAGCGATAGCGTCGTATCCACAACTCTTCGTACACTTTTTTACCACCAGGACTAATGTAGTTTCTGTCTCATTACGCTTTGTATAGCGATTGAAGATGATTGATGGTCCGCCGGCGATAATAATTCTTTCATTTTGTAATATATGTCTGACTTCCTTATCGATAGAGAATACCAATCGATTGGCATTGTAATCGAGTAGCTTCTTGTATCTGAAAGCCCTAATATCCATGTCCCAGGCAAGGATGTAAGCCGTACTCCAAATGCACTAATACCAGGATCGATATTCTAGGTTTTATTATTGGGATACGATCGACTGAAACAACAATCTTCACTAGCTTGCATAGCATAGGCACAGAGATACTTCTGCTTCTTCATTAGCTTAGCGATGCACTTTCGTCATATCGACCTCACGTTTAGCCTTTGTCTTGAGCGATATAGCCTTGGAACGCTTCGCAGGGAAGACGAATGATTCAGCTGGCTTCTTTAGGCGGAAATTTGAGCTCACTCATTGTAGTCTGATACATGACCTTTTCGCTCAAGCCTGGCAGAGACACCATCACAGAACATCATATCCAAGTCGAAACGCTTGAATAGCTCACGATGCTTTCGATTGCCATCACGAATGGGGCAACGTCGAGGTTGTTATACCAGATGAGAAGGTCCTTGATGGTCTTCATTCCATAATGCCTCCAACGAACTGTAGGCGGACATAGTCCTTATCCTTTGATATTGATCTTGTGCAATTTGCTGTAGAAAGCTGATTTAGGTGGAATCTCAGTCTCACTGAGAACATCATAACTGGTGATGTATTCGTATGGGAAAACACCCTTTAGTCATAAATTACAGACACAACGAATGCTATATCAACATTATTTGCTGTTTCACCGAGATAAGTTGCTGGCGATATTATCAAGCGAGATGTTCCGCTGGAACACAGTTGATGATATCGAGAAACTTATAATCGTCAGTCGATATGGCCATGTAGCCACCATTTTTGATGACCTTATCGATACGGCCTAAGACTTCAAACAAGTCGGTTTTGATCATATTGATATCGTAGCTCCCACTGTTTAAACCGAGGAACTCAAACTTTCTTAAGAATACCCAATAGATGCTTTAGCTTTCTTATTGATGAAGCAGTCGCAGGAACAATCAACGAATTCGGCCAAATTCGAAAACATTCTGGTTTGATCCGACGGTGCATTCACTGAAGAATGTCGTAGGTGCTCTTCGCCCGGAATAATAGTCATGCCAAGCGAATCCGTTAGAGTGATAATCAGCTTCTCATAATTTCTGCTGACGTTGTAAGCAAATATTTTGTCCCTAACCACTTCGATGCAGCACATCATATCAATAAATAAGCTGCTTGGTCAGAATTGACAAAGCACTTAACCTCCCGTGTCAAGTTGTCGCAAACGCTTGCTGAAACAGGAACGTGTCTATTGAGAATTGAGTTTTAGCTTCCTATCGAAGTCTTGAGGTGCTAAATGGCTTCAAAGATCGAATACGATGAAAATGATCAATGTAATGATCTACATTCTTCACGTTATCAGACTTCAGAATCGATTTAATGAAGTTAGCGTTAGTTGATAGATCTTGTGTTCTTAACAAAATGATCCGATATTGATCTTATAACACTTAATCCTGCTGTCTCTAATCTGATGCAGTTATCAAACGTCATCTTGCCAACGGAATGCTCATAGTCGAGATCGGGACCCTGTCTGGGCTTGTAATATAGTGTGCGTGGATTAGCGTGAGATATTGATCGTATCTTCGAACTTACCGTCAGTAGGGCGAAAGTTCCTTCAACAGCTCCTGTCTCTTCATCGTATGTATACACATTAATGCTGAGATTGAAGCACTTCTCAAGGTTATCAAAACTCAAGGGAGGTCGGGGATAGGCTTTGCACTGTTCCGAGTAGACTGAGATGAGTATTCAAACCCTTGAACTCATGTATTTTGAAGGCAGCTTTGACCTGGGTCTGAATTTTTCTTGAGTCCTTTTATCTCTATGTTCGATAATGCGCAATGGAATACGCACTTGTTGTTATCTTCGTGGAAATTAACGATATATTTATGTTTCTTAATGAATTCAGGTAATGAGAGTTATCGCTGTCTCCAAGAGCATTAATTTGCAATCGATTTTGAATCAGAAAGCCCGAGGATAGCCAGCCACACCTGGACTTCGATATTTAAGTCCGTCGGCCAGCTCACGGGTTCTAATATCCGAAACAATTTTTTTTTCGAGGATCAGCACGGCTGGCTTACTCGGTGAATGGACTGTCATACACCGCCGTGTTAGCAATGTTTGATAGAAGTAAAATTTTTCTTTCGATCATTGACTGGGTCATGTGCCGCATAACCCAGTGCGATGTTGATCTTATAGGCCTTTAGGCTGATTTTAGAAGCCTCGCTTTTGGAGCTTCTTATCATAGAATTCACTCGTTGATGTATTCAGAAGTGTTCTCTCACCTATATTTCTCCTTCCTTGAAAATGTATTGCGTGTCGAGTTTGTAGTCGGGTGAAAATTGTTTCGTGAGCTCATCGATCGAGACATTGTATTGCTTGGCCATGAGTTGATATTCTTGGTAGGCTTTGGTTTTCCAATGAAAACTATTCTACCAGTGCGTCCACGCAACTAAAATATCTTTATATTAGTTTGATCTTCGCTAAGATAGACCTTTTATATCTGATTGATGACAAAAAAATGAAACTAATTAATTGATTCCTTGGTTCTGTTTGCTGCATGCGCTTCCTTTGAAAGCGCTTCATACCACGTCGACCACGATTTTAAGTCTTACGCATCATATTCTCTGCTTGGCTACTTGTTTCCTTTATTCTTTAGATATGAGCGCCCCCCATATTCTCTCTTTTGAGACGACCTTGCCACGGTAGAATCGCAGCGCAAGTCATTCACCCGCTTACTCCATATGGTTATTAAATGCCTTATGGCCTGTCTATAAGGCCATAAACAATCATCAATGTTTATAGTTTCTTTCTCTTCCCCAAAAAATACCTGTACCGCATGACATTCCAGTCAAACATCATAACCTATTTATGGCTCCTACCGGCATGGGCTTTGGTTTCGCCTCTTTTACATTTCCTGCCTGAACTTTTGAATAATATATTCACATAATTATGGTTGGACCGTTGGATCGTATATAGCGATTATTTATATATTTCTATATTTTATTCATCAGATGGATCGTTCTTTATATTTGAAAAACTGGCAGTCTTCGTGCATTAGCCGAACAATATTTAGAAGCATTGCAGCGCCCGTAAGAGAACGCCCTTGTACCCGTAGCGTACCAGAGAGGGCTTCTGCCCACTTTTGACCACTTTGGTATTCGACGGTTATATTACTCCAGGTGGTAATATATCTGTTGAAAAACGGGCGGTCATTTGTGGTATAATCCAACTACTAGAGTATGGTAAAACAGCAATGCGCCAGTTTCATGAACTATATCCTGAGTCTCTTGTATATGTATCTTGGCATTATCCGTCACTATTGATGGACCTCGGCAGCGGCCACGGATTGAGGAAAGGTAGGATTTCGTCTTGAAGACGTCATGAAAGTTTGTACGGGTGAAGGTCCCCTCCACGTCACCCCAAGAAAAAAAAAATCCCAGTACATCCCATCGCAGCGCACCAGACCTGCTGCACTTCGGCTAAATGGAACTTCACGTGGGTAGGCGTGTTTCTGCAGAATCACCCCATAACGGCGGAGTACAGACCTGTGGAATAAGCATTTGGTTGGCCAGTTCACCATTGGGCATTAATGGAGCAATGATATCAAACTTACCTTCCATCTTTTGAAGCCCCGCTTCCATCGAAACATTTGATCAAACCTGTAAAGGGGAGCAAGACGTTGAATGTACTGAATGCTCTGCGGCTTTCCCTGCGCGTTTGTTTAGTATTTTTTCGTGTTAGTTTGAGGTCGAACCTCAACGCACGCATATTGTAGAGTCGGAAACGCATATAGAGTCCTTGAACTGCGACTGCAACCGTATGCAGCCCTCGAAGCGTAGAAGTATTGATGTTCCTTCACATATTGGCTCCACAAATGCACACATACGTCGCGAGGCCATCGCGAAGTTTTCACACGCTGCCAGCTTTGAGAACATTACCAGTCATGCGAAATAGTTTGTACCACCGATTGAGACTTCGCTCAGAGAAAACCCAGCGCACAGTAGCTACCGCAGTATCGACATCGAAATTTATATATGATAAGCACAATGCCTCCCCAATGCATATCTGTAGAGTGGTGGTCATCTGCCCCGCTTGAGAAATCCGAATGATAAACGCCAAAATATCGGCTAAAAGTTGCTGAAAGCCAGTTTCAGTCCGACGAAAGTCCGATGTCTGCGTTTAAGCCCAGGATATTATCGTCTTATTCTAAGCTAACCGTAACTTTGTTTGGTTAAACTTGAAGTTAACAGTGCTCGAAAAAAAGGTAGCTTCAAAGTCCGATTCACAAAACTCCTGAAAGGCACACAATAACAGTTGATTACGAGAACTCAAATAGAAACGTTAGAAATTTCAAATCCGTCGCAAGAATCGATAACTTGTCGAATCGAATCGACCGAAACCAGCGCTTTAATTAGCAAACCCTATCCATTCGAATCCGTCCGAAATTAGCGCCAAAGGCGCTTTTGGCTCGGCTTCCGAGATCATTACCGGGCAAACCAACCGCGCCCGAAATTAGGCCGGAGAAGTTCTGCTGAAGGAACGCATACCCAGTCTGCCAAACAGGCGGCACAAGATCTCGCCATATCTTCTGAGCCTTCTTTGTGTCTCTGGGAGAGGGCGGCATGGCAATTTCGACCCGAAAATGTAATCTGGAACGCTTTTCGGATATCGGGTCTCAAAGACACGAAAAAAAGGGATCGAGCGCCTGAAATTAGCCTAAACAACCATTCCCTAAAATTAACTCGGCGAGTCTGCCAAACAGGCGAGCACACAAGATCGCGCCATAGATCTTCTGATCCGGGAGAAACTGTTTCGGCATTCTTCCATTCATATACGCGTGCGCAGTGAGTTTCGTTTCTGGTAGTACACTGGCCCACGCACTTGTGAACTTCGAACTGCGGTTGCGCGAGCAGCCGCCGCGGACCCGCAGGCGGGGCACCAACGGCGCGCGGGAGGAGCACTGGCCTGGCGAGGTAGCGCCGCAGCGTGCAGCTGTCGAGCACGCCCATGTCCATGAACGAGCCAGCCAGCGGAAACCGGACTTGAATTGTCGCTGTGCTCATCGTACGATTTGTGTTCGCATCGAGGCACCAATGACTCGGAATCGAACAAGTCGCACTGTTCGGTCAAGGCCATGTATGAATTGTAAGCGGATCGTTTATCCTCACGACTGCGTCGTATGTTAGCCTCTGGACAAGCCGTGCTAAACGACATTGCACACACTAGTAATATTCAAACACAAAGACATGCTCTAGTACCTGGCAGGGTGACCACAGGCTGCTGGTCGTACAAAAGGGAGTCTTTTTTTACCAATTGCTACGACACGATCCAGAGCAGTAACCCCAATGCTGTAGCCTTTACTTCTTCATCGGGAAACTACGTGGTACTTTGTTGCGGAAGTACGAGCGCACTGGGCCGAGAACCACGACGTTCGAACAGGATGCAGATGAAAACTGGCACGATGCGCAGACGAGTGTCGGCCTAGGAGCAGCGTAGGTAGGAAGGCAACGCTAAGAACACTTGTTTACCACTGAGCGACTTTGGGATTGGAGAGGAGAAACCCGAAGGTGACACTCAAATGGAGGCCTCTGGTCGCCAGTCACGAAGGCAGCCCGTCGGGTGACAGGCCCCCGTACATAGGGTAAATCGGAAATACGGAATAATACCCCGCACATTTAATAGTACCTCACAAAATCTCGAAAAGGTTACTCCAGACAAAGGTTACATCGCCACCTTTAGCTACCTCGTCGATCAGTGCAGCATCATCAAGAGCGTCGCAGCTCAACCAGGTTAAAGTCGTCCATATCCTCGTGGTCCCTCGTCAGAGAGGCTTCCCAGCTTGTACAGAATTGTGCTCACCATACACGCTGTGCCGCACCGTGCCAGTCTAGGTAGCTGCCCCAAACCCAGCGGCAGGACCGAGTACACGACAGAGTTACGCTGCGTCGCGCCACGCCCTTCATTACCCACTCACAAACCACAGCCACCGCCGGCAATGCGTAAGTGGGCTGCTTGTGCTGGCGTACTCGACCTTTGCCGCTCTTCCAGGCGCGTTGATCTCCATGTAGAGTAGATCCTTGGAACGTCTGCAGACATCACCAATATCGCCTGCTTGTAGATAGGCGTGAGGCCCCAGGAATGACGCACATGTTGATCTTGCGAAATGCGTATTTCGCTTCACATCCTTGGAGATGTGAGCGCATCGAATCCCAAACCATATGTTTTCCTTCGCGCATGTCGACCAGCGAAAAGCCAGATCAATCCAGCTTGAGCAACGTGCTGTCAACCCATGCGCGCGGCTGATACGCACACCCCACCAATTTTAGCAAAGGGGAGTCTTTGCCTTTCCAAATCAAAAGAGGTGGAAGTTTTCGCCTGTGGCCGATACAGCCAGCACCGCCGTAATGCGCATGGACGAAAACCCCGTGGAGCGTACCACAACGTGGCGACAGCCGGTTGCGTCCACAGTCTGGTTGCGCGCATCTTCGAAGTAATACGGCCGTTTCATCCATCAGAATGGTGCGGTTCAAGTCCATGGCAGGATAAAGCGCTGCGTGGTGGAACTTCATGTAGAAACTGCGCGCTCCACGAGCGTCACGTCCGTCAGGGTGGTGGAGGTTCGTGTGTCGTCATCGTGGTGAGAGGTATATATCATCCCGGCCATGTGACCAATCCAGGCGCGCGTAACCTTTTCCTTCCGTAGCTTGGCGACGATCTCGTCGTACAGGCGTCCTCCATGGCATGAGTGTATCGACCACCACCTGGAAGCCGGCGCATGCTTGGGTCTGCTGCTAGCAGCTTCACGGCTGCTCCAATTAACGTCGCACGCCGCCACCGTCCAGCTTCAAAACCCTGCGCACGGAAGTGCTCTGATGGATCGGGTAGGAACTTACGCCTTCGCCTCGACGCTGAGTAGAACCTTACGTTTGCGCCAATTGCTGATGGGATTCTTTGATGGCATTTTGCCGAATGAGGCGGTGTTGGGGTGTTGGTGAACGTGTGCAGGCGCTAGTGAATGGCTGGGGCTGTTCTATAGTGAAGTGATGTGTAACAAGATGACTGGTCATCAGAGCAGGGTAGGGTACGTGAGTTACTGTAGGGTTACTACCGGGTTACCTGAGGGTACTACGGGTAGAGTGGTATTAATCGGGTATTTCCAGGATGTATCCCAGCTTGTCTGGCCATGTCTATGATGGGTAGACCTTTATTATTGAACCATAGACACCACCCCAGCAAGGATAGGTTGAATAACGCCTGCCATCAAACTGACCATCCTTCCTCGTGTAATTGCGCGGCGCAATACTTGATGCAAATATTGAACGTTCTGTGTTATTTTAGTTTCATAATATATAAACTAAATATTATAATAAGACCGATGTGATGCAGTGCGCTTCTTGTTGATTGAAATTTCAGAAAAGTTAAAGGCGCTTAAATTTAGCAGCAAGTGTAGAAGGCTGTCAAATTACTCAAATCACAATACCAGGTAGGTGCAGTTTGCAATTCTCGTTTATCCAGGTTGGTTGTGGCGACATTGAGGCAGGTGTAAACTGACTATATAAACACATATGCCTCAAACACTTATAAGGCGTCAAAAGAATAATGTCGGTACGAATCTGCCAGGTTTTATACTGGTGCGGATAGTATAATATCCAGTTGCGTGTTGCTTGGGCGACATTCGCGTGACAAGAACAACCCGATGCTACCGGTAGCCAGCGTAAACTTCTCGTAATATGAGCGGGTGTGGGTGGGGGGTGGGCCTGCTACGTGTATTGCGATGAAAGCAAATCTAGCTAATGGAGCGACTCACACCTCGATTTTCACAATAATTCACGCCAGAGGCAATTCGACAGAAACAGAGAGATGATGTGTAGCTTAGTAACAGAACTTACTTCACGATAAAATCCAGAACTTCTCCAAGGCTCTTAGCACGGCTTAGTTGAAGGTTTCCCAGAACCAAAGGTACAGTGAACGGTAGTGAACTCTACTCTTCCGGATTCCCAATACTTCCGCGTCTCGTCTAGGCCTGTATACGTTTTGCTCAAACTGTCGCAAACTGACTGGAAAACAGAAACGTTATTAGTTCTGTTTGGCCAAACCGCCAAACTGATCGTAACCTATCTCGATACTCTTTATCCCATACATTTCGCGATGCGCGATTTGGCAAGCGT